>NC_044194.1:11204654-11545071 GCF_900880675.1 Sparus aurata
TCATGAGCACATACTGTACAACGCTGACAGTATTAAATTACATGTATTCCATGCCTTCACTCTCGTTTCCGAGCATGGCCAGTCCCATCACACCTACAGTGTCACATTTCGACTCTACAGCACTACTACCTGGTTAGTTTATTATCCCAAGAGGCACATCTCTTGATTATTGTATCAGAAGGCATTATCCGTTTTCCCCAAGGCAGATTTGTTATCAAACCCATGACCTGCGTTATACTAAGGCTTTTCAACATCATGTGCAAATCCTATGCATTCTGATTCGAGCGGTACGCCTTCCTGCGTTTCTGTGAATTTTTAAAAATTTTGCTGGCTGCTTTACAACACTAGATCCAAACTCAAGTAAGACTTAGATATTATTATATGACATGAAAATGCTTTCAAGTTACTCTGACCTCTGACTCATATGTTTGGTGGATCATGTGGTTTATACATTTTGTTTTGTTTTCTGATAAGGAGATGGCTAATCAAGGATAATTAAAATGCACGATTCCTGTTAAACACTAGATGAGAATGAAATTTATTGCCTTTATGCCTGCCTTGAAAATCGTTAACTGTTTTCAATTAATATGTATATCAAGGTTGAGTCTATACAGATGTGTATTATTTAAATCAGACTATGAATAGGTGTATTAAGTTATATTTTATTATTTCCCCTTTGAGATTAGTGATAGATATTTAAAAAATTAAAGAGTGATGATTAAAAAGGTCTCTGGCCAATCGTCTCCTTACCAAAAAATGGCTAAAATCTCTTGCATACTTAGAGTTAGTGTAATGAGAGCGAGTGTGAGTGCGCGTGTGGGTGTGTGTTCGCAGCGCCGCTGATCCTAAAGTAATTAACAGCGCCAACACCTTTGTGCTTACTCAGTCTCGAGGTGAGGTTTTTCTCTGTGTTTACCCCACTTCACATTATTTGCTTTGCATAGACTGCCTATCTCGCGAAGAACAGCATGATAATACCTGGAATGAGATTTTTTCCCTTTATCACATTTGGTGACAGAAAACCCTGTCAGGCTTCCACAGAGGAATATTTGTATTGACTAATAATACCGATACTTAAAAAAAGCATTATGTGACTTCATTTATGACTATATATTTATATATTTATATATATATATATAATTTTTGGTGTGTAGTGACTGAGGTGGTAGGAGTTTCTACAACATTTTCCTTGAGGTGATTCTTTCACTTTTCAGAAACTCTTCTCTGAATTCTTTCTCTAGTGCTGTGTTTAAACAATGAGTGTACTTCTTTGACTGGCTATCCAAAAAATCTATGACAGGATTTTTTTTTCTCTTTCTCGCCTGCCACTGGATTGTTAGTGTATATTCTGGTGTGAGTGTTTACTTTGCTACAGAACAGTACATAGTGCATAGCCTCAGCGAAGGGGGTAGGCTCTTAACCAGATGACAGAATGAAAAGAAAACACTGTGTCAGCTGTTAGTGGGAACATGTTTGAGTATCACTCTGCTTTTCAAAGCATTACCAGTGGATTTTATGGACGGACTGAGCGGCAATGCAGTGAAATTCACTCACTGAATCATCGCTGTGACACCACCTCTACGCTTGTTACATTCCTGTGAGCCGTACGTGAAAGCGTCAAAAAGGCTGAAGGCAAACTGGAACTTCTTCAGTGCGCTTCGAATGCACTTGAATAAACAGGGAGTGAGAGGGAAAATAAAAATGAAATGCACATGGACCACAGGGACAAAACAAAACAAAAAAGACAAAGTGCAAAATCTGTGTAATTAAATGTCTCTCCATGAAGAGTCTGTTCCTCAGTTTTCCCTCTTACGGGGCTTTGTCTTTCTCAGCAAGTGCGCTCTTTCCTTTCAGTTCAAAATGAGTCCTTCTATATATCACAAAGCCAGGCCTCACACTATAGAGTCTTTAATCTCAGAGCCCAGTCTGACTCGTGGCCGTGGGCATGCAGGAGAAATCTCTACATGGCTCTCTCTCATATGCAGAGGCCTCTTCTCCGACTCGGAGAAGCTCTTGCTGTTGTCGGGCGACGAGCACTCATGCGGTGGAGTGCTGCAGATGTAGTTGTCATTAAGGGTCTGGTATCCCTTGTGATCTGATGCCGATGCTGTCACTGTGTTGCCATTAAGTGGCAAGTTCTCAGCCGGTTTCACCACTATTCTCGGCTTTTTCTGCTGCATGTTGGGGCACTCTCCCTCCTTGAGCATGGACTTCATGTGGTTGCGGTTCCTGTAGACCACGAAGAGCGAGAAGACCACGAGGGAAAACGCCAGGAGGGCACACACCACTATCAGCTCGTTCCAGTAGGTCTTAGTGTTGATCTGCGGGGAGCGGGCCTCTCCTGGCAGGATGATGAACTCCTCCTGGGAGATCTGTGGCGTACGTGAACGGCCTGTCAGGGTTGTGCTCTCCTGCTTGGCCTCACCCCTCACACAGTAGTTTGCTAGCAGTTGTTTGAAGCCTTCCTCCACTGACCAGCACTCGTAGGTTTCCTGCCTGTCAGCTTGAGCTACTACTACTAGCCCCCCCTCTGGGCTGGGGTAATGGAAGTGACCTGTGCTCTCACTGAACTCCCACTTCCTCTCTGCCAAATTAGAGCGCAGCTTGCACGGCAGTACTTTGAACGTGTTGGCTGGGATAATGATCACCTGGCACGAAGACACTCCTGTGAAAAGCAGAGCAGAGAGATGGTTGGAGTCATGAAATGAGCTGTATCACTTTATCTTGTGCACAATTCAGAATAATAATGGTTTCACATAATCAAGACTCAAACTGAAAGGCAAATTGTGTAAAAATCCTGCGCAGAGTGCTGTAAATCCAGAGAAGAGGAGTTCACTTACGTGTAGGTGGAGGTTTAGCAAACCGTGGGCTTGGCACTGTCTTGTTGCAAATAACTGACGTGTCTGCCTCATCTACATCCTGCTGCCAGGCACTGAAACACACAGATTTAATCAGAAAAGTGGGATTTTCAAATGCTTATATTTACATATATAGAGAAATGTTATAGAAATGTGTCTCTAATAGCTTTAGCTGTAAAACTGCTGTGTAGACTGCATACTTTTTTGGCGGCGCCTGTCTCACATCCACACACTGCCTGCCGTTCCAGGCACAGTAAGGATCCCTGGAGAGGATGCACTCCCCGCAGCTCTGGTAATTAGTGCAGTTAGCTACTGGGACCTCCACCAGTTCAGAGAAAGAGGAAACATAAAGCTGACCCTGTGGAGGGAGAGATGATGAAGCAGGTTACAGGAAGGAAGTGCCCCACATTCAGTCACAGCGTTATTAATTTCATCCACAATCTTCCTTGTCTGACTCTGAATTGAACACAGCACATTTAGTTTAATATGAATTTATTCGCCTGAATGTACAAATCCAAGCATAGTATCAAAGACAAGCCAGGATTCACTAAGTGTCACAATTCCAGCTGTTAAAGCCCCAGCTGTTTGCAGATCCCCTGAGAGAAAGTTGTATGTAATTAGCTCATTAAACATGAGGTCTGCTTCAGGCTGTGACTCTTCATGGCTCATGGAATCTCTAAACTGCCAATAAATGCATTTACTGCGCTTGTTATTAGTTTGCACCATGAGAACACTCAGTAAAACAAGCTGGGCCTGTTTTCTCTCTCAGCACCCCACTATACCTTCTCAGTGTCCAGCTCGATGTGTTGCACTGGCTGGGAATCACGGAAGAGCACCATCTCCTCAATGATGTGCATCTTGTTGTTGACATTAATGGCTTTATGAAGTCTTCCATCATCTAGAAGACACAGTATAACTTTAAATTAGATGAAAGCCCTCGTGGCAAAGGGAAACTACAAAGGGGTTGATGGGTGGGTGTTTACCTGTGCCAATGAAGAGCACATTATACGCCTTTTTTGCCACCTGGACTCGATGGACGGCGATCTGAGTGTAGCGAACGTTCCGTTTTAGCAGGAGAGGCTGGCTGCGGATCACGCTGTCCATCAGGAAGTGGTCTTTGACAAAATTCAGCACCTTGTCCGGCATGTGCAGCGAGGAGGAGATGCCCTGTTCCCTGGCAGCATTTGTAATACACTGTGGAGGAAACACAGTATTTTACATACATTTGCTCACGTTGGGTCATGAAACCAACTGCAGCTGAACAACTACTTTTTTTTTTTTTTGCTTAGATTCTTTACGTGATTCAGCTGTGATAAGCCTGCCAGGAAAAGACAGTTGTTTGATAAGAATCATGTCAAGGAAGAGAGGTGAGGAGTGATGGCAGCTCTGTTTGAGCCCCGATCGTCAGTCAAGATTGAGGACAGGAACGTATGAAAGTCGCTGCTGAGCACCCATGTGTTGGTGTCAACAGGTTCTCCAGCAGAGGGCAGCAGGTGGGTACTCACCACTCCAGGCCTGGGCTCTGGGACCGGATGGTTGTATGTGTACCACTGCTGAGTCTCTCGGTTGACCTCACGGTATCGCCCATTAAACGCCTTTTCCACCTGGTCCATAGTGAAGGCACACACTGCAGAGCTGCCCGAAGCACCTTTATACCTTATAAGACAGAAAAAAGCATCTTAGCATTACTGGTTGATGATTTATCTGAGGAGAAACTTCAGAAAAATAGTCCAAATTAAACTGGAGCAAACTTTTGACAACAGCCTTAAACAATAAATACCAATACCACAACAATATAAAAACTCACATCTTCTGAGATGACCTCCCTTAATAAAGACATAATCCAGCAGTGGTTGGGGAATAAGGAGGAGGCAATGAACTGCATGTAAGCAGGGTCTCTCAATTAAAAATAGTGAACAGTAAACTATAAACTTCACAGATAGCCTCCCTTAGACCCTCATCCGGCACTGGATGGAAAAATAGGGAGGGGACAATAAACTGCATATAGGCAGGGAACTTAATATAAAAGAGAAAACAGAAGAACAGAAAAAGAACAAATATAAATACCTATACATGACCACATTAATTGCTGTAATACACATAATAATAATAAATCATTTCTATCAAATAGCGCTTTTAATTTATTTCTTCATTGATCATTTATTTCATAAATTCTTGTAGTAAGCTGTCTGGTTTTTAATTGTGTTGGAGAATACTGAATCTCTTTCTTTTATTCTAATTCCAGCCTAGATAAAGATATTTAGTGTAGAAAATATCAGAAGTCCCAAATAAGGTGAGTAAAACCTGTTTTGTCTTGTTTGGGGTACATCTGATGAAATACAAAAAAAAAAAATCTAATTTCAAAGAATAAAATAATCAAAATATGATCTGATAAGTGTGTGCGGCTATTGATTTTTTTTCTTTGGAAACAAAGCTCTTCAGAGAGCTCAAACCTTCATTCTTTAATTCTGCCAATATTCCCAAAAAAGGTTGCACTTTGGTTTCAATCAGAACATTTTTATAGCACGATTGGTTTCAAAAAGACCTTTTGATGGCTCATTTGTGCCCAATTGACACAAAACACCTCAAGGTATCAGTAGTTTAGTTTGGTGATATTTGGTCCTCACCACTGAGATGTGAAGACTCCATAAAATAAGGTGTTCTTCCAGTCCTCAGGGCTGGGCGTCAGCACAAACATGTCCTGGATGATGTTGAAGGGGAAGCCATCATCAGGCAGAGAGCACAAGAGCTGAGCCTTCAGGAAGGTCGTCCATTTCTTCTGCAGCACCCTCTCGCCTCCCATGTCGCCCTGCAACACAGACAATGCAGATGTGCAGCTGTTTAACATGTGGCCAGTAGAGGGTGCAAGAACACAACACTGACACCTGTCTGAGGCGGTGACTGTTGACAATGCGACCAAGGATAGAATTTGATTTGATGGGATCTGACAGGCTTGTAAAAGGCATGAAATAATAATGTGCACCATATGGCATGTTGTCATGGCATACCTTACATACCATAACACACATATTGTATTATATTGGGAGGATACTGTCATCTGTATCTACTTTGTTCATGACTAAAGAAAATAAAGAAAGCGCTGTGTCCAAAGGTGAAGCTGTTTGAATTAAAATGTTAACCTTGCGTAGTATAACCATGATGATCTAAATCACTGTGCCAGTAACACATATATACCCTGAGGCAGCAGACTTCTGGGTCATGAAAACAATATGCATCATCAACTGGCTTAGACTGAAAAAAAAGGCTTTGAGGAGGGCAAACGCTTTTAAATGAAAGACAACGTGGCATTGCTCTCCGACAATCCTTCTTCAATGACACTCCCGCTGTGATTCGCAGCCTTTGGCACCAGCCTTTAAAGTGATGTGTGGCATGGGACCTCCTTGACATGCAGGCTAATTTGGCTGCATAGATTGTACAATAAGATATCTGAACAAATTGGAGAGCAACTACATTTTTAAACCTCAATGTGAAAGTGATTTACTGTACGTGATGTGTGGCTGGGGAGACCGACTATATTCCACAGGGAGTTACTGGCCTAAGGAAGGTGCTTACAGATGTTTTCTATACACAAGACAAGAGGCTATTTTTGTTGGGATTTACAGGGAGGATGATCTTCTGCACCAACCACACCGTCTGTTTACATTCAGTTCATGGCAACAATTATTCCAGTTTTCTCACAGGCACAGATCTGACAAGATTAAAGTCGACCAGTGGAGAAAATTTGTAGTTAAAAATGTACAGAGCAGAGGACCAAAGGAAAATACTAAATGATCCAAACTACAAGAAACCCTGTAACATGAAGCTTCAATTGGGTCCACTTCAGGATTACATTAATCAGAGGAAATGGCAGCGCTGGATGGTGAGGGGAAATGGCACATGACCAACACTGAGCTTCTGAAGCAATTACTTATTGTAGTAACCCAGGCAGATAATGAGCGACATACAGTATATTCTCTCGTCCTCCTGGCTGAACCTAGTTTTATAATTTAATGCCACTCTGTGCTTAAACCGACTTCTGAATAATTGAAGCAAATGCATCCCGTTCATTAATCCCTTGTAAGAGCGCCCCTTTGTTCAAATGGCTGTTCAAAAAGCCATGAACATGTACTGTAGGCAGTAATGGCTTCTATCTGGGAAACTGAACAATCCTGCAGGCTTTGTTTTGTTTGTTTCAAGCAAAACGTTGTTTATCATTCCATAGTTATCCTCGATGAAGTGGGACCTGTGTGCTAAACACCTGAATAAACAACAAAGAGGGGGCCTGCAGCCAACACAAGAAGTCAAACAAGGATTGAATTTAAAGTAACAATCTATTTGAACGGGGATTACTAGACTGATTCATTTGAATGAACATACAACATCTGTATTCTGAGAAATCCCCTCATTTTCAAAGCTCAGGATACATTTTGAAACTCTTTTTGCTTTTTTTTTGTAAGCACATTCCCTATGAAGTGACACATTACAACTCAGTGGTTAGGAGAAATGTGAGCCAGGAAACGTTATATTCAGCAGGTATCATTTGTAGAATATGGCCAGAGTTCTGGTCCAGCAAATCTACACTACAACTGTTGTTCCTCCCCAGCTATCCTTGGCTGCAGCTAGCTAGTGTTAGCCAATGAGCTCATGGCTAGTTAGCTGTCGAGCCTGTGGCCCTAGAGTCTGCCTGGTCCAGAACCTTGGATCAGCGTGGAAGTCACCATAGGCGACGGGCCCAGCTCAACTGGATCTGGTGGCCTGACATGAGAGTGAACACAGCTGGACACCAGACTTGGACTGAACACAGCCAGTTTGAAAACAGAGGATACGTTCAGCAGCAGAGGGTGCCAACGGCATGTGGAGCCAGATCATTTTTGGTAAAATAGGGATTTATTTCTACCAAACCAAAGGTGACTGTGGAAACAAACCAAGACAGTGTTAGTGAGTTTTAGCTAGCTAGCTCGAGTTTGAATTAAGTGAGTTTAAGGATGAGTTAACGAGGCATATTAGCTCGTCTTAGTTTGTTAAAGGAGACAACTTAAGTTTAGAAGGTGTATGCTTGTATTTTTCTTTTGTGTAGGGAAGAGTAAGAGTATCTAATTCTGTAATTTTGTGAGTTTATGTTGCTCATTCATTACTTTAACTTTTAGCTGGCCGCTTAACTACAGGGGCCATCAGATGATCACCTCTAGAATTACGAGACAGAATGGGCTGGAGGTAGCTGGTTAGCATTGTAACTTCAGTAGAAGTGAGTTTCTTCACACTCACTGTTGATGTTTAATAATGTTTTCAAAAGTTTTAAACTAAATTCAGGCCATATCTTACATATTGCTCTATTAAGCATATGTGAGAAATCTATCATCAACATAGAATAGAATAGAATTAGAATAGAATTACTTTAATGATTCTATTCTCATGCTACATGAGTCTATATTTATACAACTCTGCTTAATTAGGATGATTTTTTTAATGGATTTATGGAAAAACACAGTGGAAACTTGCTTGAAAAATGAAGATAAATCCGTGGGCAGTGTCTGACTGGATCAGGCCTGTGAATCACAGCATGATACCACCTCAGGGTTTATATCTGATGCACGCACTGTAGGTGGTGTCTTTATATGACAGCAGGATGACTGTCAGACACACACCTGGAGATAGTCTGAAAATAAAAACTTCTACATAACTAAATACTGGCTTTCCAAGTAGATTCCTAAAAAGTTGTAGTTTTACAAAAAAAAAATGCTATGAAAATAAATAATGAATAAACATTTAAGCTGGTGTCACGAGACAAGTTTGATATACACAAAAATGTCCTCGAACAACAGCTCCAACATGACATATTTTCTCTGACGTGGACATCAAACTGTCAGCACGTATTTTTTCATTCTCCTTGGATAAACATGACTGTTTTCACAGAGACAGGCAGCAGTCTGATTTGGAAAACAGGTTTGAGATTTGCTATGATGTTTACAGACCCAGAATAATATTAACAAATGCTGTGTGAGGTCTGCGTTTTAGTTTAAAAGCCCTGAGTTTAAGTACTTCACCAGGTGATAACCCATTTCTGCACATGAATCATTTTGAGTCGGTACTGAGTCCTGTCTGAACACAAATATTTGGTGAAACATGATAAGAATTGAGGGAGGAACTGGAGAAAAAGAATCAAACAGAGGAGAAACATGGAAGAGGAATGTTTTTCTGTAACCAGAGAACCTGCGTCACAGCCCAGACTGTGAGCTATCAGAAGCTTTCAGAAGACTACTTATACGTCTGTATAGGAGCATATACTGAACACAAATACACATAAATGCACAATGGTCTGATAGATTCCTGAAGGGGTGTTAGTGGGTGCTGCTCAAGAGGAGAAAAACCTCCTTTTGGATGGACTATCTGCCTTCAAGCATCACTCACCTTACACACGCGAGCAATGCGTGACACAATGGTGTTGTCAAAGAAATCAAACTCCTTTCCTGCTTCACTGAAGAAGAAGTAAATCTTATCGTCATCGCCCACTAGGTTGCCCTTGGGCAGGCTCTCCTGTATGTAGGCAGAGCCAACAAAGGCCGGGTCTGGAAGAAAAACAACGTGAACAATACTGTCAACCTACAGTATATGAAATTCAGGCATCCAGGGAGAGATGTCCCTATTCCCTCTGACATCAACGCACTAAATGGAAAATTCAATTTCATCAGGGACTTGGTGTCAAATTCTGCAGTTCTCAGACAGCATATCTGACACAGCTTTTGATGAAATAAAATGAAATAATACATTTGTTGGCAATACTTTGGCTACGTAATAGGCAAGGAGGTAGGGGTCAGCAGCCCAGCCACGCCCCCAAAGCCATTATTAAAGGGATATTCCCGTGTAAGTTTAATCCATGTTCTAACACACCGTGACATCGAATAGGACCCCCCCTCGAGAGATAAAGTTTGCAGACCACTAGCTTACATAGTTTAGCAACCTCAGAAACTACTGCAATGTATTGTTGTCGAGCGGTCGTTTCTGAGGATGCTAAAACAACGTAAGCTAGCAGTCCGCAAACTTTATCTCTCGAGGGGGGGGGGTCCTACTCGGTGTCACGGTGTGTTAGAACATGGATTAAACTTACACCGGAATATCCCTTTAAAGCATTAATAAGTGATTTATAAGGACGACTAGTAATGAACCAATATGTTACTTGAATGCATGCTGATAAGAGAATAGTTAATGGTGTTATCATTTATCTTCTGATATGAAGATATAATGAAAAAGACTTGTACCTTGAAGCCAGTTGAGTGAGTTCTCTGTTTTTAGAGCAGTTCCTTGGCTCAGACTCTTGTAAATGATGGGTTCATTTCCTTGGAAATTACTGACTGTACCGGCGTACAGCTCTCCATCTGCAGCAAAGAGAAGAAGATCAGCTTAATCACAGTGTTTACCGCGGGGGAATGGGCTCTCTGCGTCATACACAGTAATGAAATCCAGAGGTTACGCCCCAATTTGTCTCCATATCAACCCTCTGTGTCTGGTTACTTTACTGATTCCCACAGTGGCTTCTATAAATTAAAGTGTGAATGGGAAAACAGCTCAACTTTATCGACAGCTGACAGTAATTCAGGGACCTACCGGCCATGATGGCAGTGGACTTGTATTCAGGGTTAAATGGGCAGCGGCTTCGTCCATCCTCTGTAACAATCTCACCGGTATCACTTCTGACAAGGGAGAAGTCTGCAGTTTTCTGGACCACACACACACATACACACATTGAATAGCACATGGTTAGCTGAATATTAGAGCTTTAACCTGCTCTGACAGTCACCGCTGTCTGTCTGTCCCACAGTGAGAAGATATTCACTCTGTCTGTCTTTGGGTAAAGTTGAAGCACGGGTCATCTCTGTATGTTTGTTGCACTGAAAGGCCTTAAAAGATTTGTAGAAAAGGATTGCAAACCGGATCGATTCTTATATAATCCGATTACATGCATTAAATATTTTGATCCATTTCCCTTTGGCACAGGAGATAATAAAATAATGCACATACAGTATATTGTATCTAGCTCAGCATGGGCCTCAGCCAGACTGCTAAGTGAGCTGAGAGGCAGGAAGCATCAGACTTTGGAGTCTCTTCCTCTAGAATCTAATAAATAATCACTACATATACAGTCCTGCATTAGGGGGGAATCAACTTCTCTAAAACACACAACTATGAATGACACAGCTTTTTTTTCGATCATAATATAACAAGACTCACAATGTAAGCACAGGTGGGGCTGAAGGCGTATGTTCCACACGTGTACAGATGAGTGCTGTTGATGCGTAGTAAAATCTTGATGTAGTTGAAGCAGTCCGTCTGTATCAGAAACACAAAAGAAATATATGAAAATGGTTGACAATTAACTTCCCCACATAAAAGTTGACGGAAGCTTTCTAGAAAAGGAAGATAAAAATGATCCACAGACTTTACCACTGTAAGCAAAGAAGTTAACAAAAACATCAACCTGACAAAACAACAGTGTTTCTGCTGCAAATGACTTTCTTAAAATCAGAGGTGGGAAGTAACAAAGGTATTCAGGAATGTGTACTCCACTTTTTAACAACAAAATATCTGTACTTTCAACTCCCTACATTTTTAAAACAGGTTTGTTACTTCAGTTTTAATGCATTTGTGGGGATTTATTGATTATTTTTATTTTGCATCAGTGCATGCCACCACCCCAGCTTCACAAGACTGATTTCAGTGCATATAATTCACAGCAGTAGTAGGACGAGATGCGAGACAGAAACAAGACAAAAGCATGTTAGTGTCTCGCATCTGCAGAGACCTCTGCAGCCCTCTGCTTATGTTTTCTCATTCTATCATTTTGTTGCTGTGTGCAGGATGCTTCACTAACCTGAAATTTCTGTAATACATACTGAGAATGAGACTGAACCATTAATTACCTTTCTTGTGTGTTCACAAACAATTCGAACAAATCCAACCGATTCTATCTTTAAGTTTATATGTCTTTGAATTATATTAATATGATGTGAGCTTCAGTCAGCTTTGCACAGAAATGGCCAGGAGAAAAGTTCTTCAGAGTAATACTGTTCCCACTTCGATTTTTGGGCCATGTTGAGTCATCCAGTAAGTTTGAGATTGGTTTCAACATTCAAAACAAACACTGATTAATCTGCTAATGTGTTCCCTCGTAACAAATAATTAATCATAAATTCACAAGGCCCTCGGTCTGTATGTTTACATACAGAAGTTGTAATGGAGTGTAATAGAGGAAAAATCTGTTTGAGAGGAAGGAAAAATCCATTGTTAGAATGGAAAGTTACAACTTGACAGGAAATTTCCAGGGTTGTGCCCTGGGTCAGTTCCCAAAGTGGCATGCAACAATGGTCAACTTGACCAAGGAGGCAAACCTGCAGTCATGTAAATACACTTTGAGCCATTTGAGTTCAGGTACTTGAGCAGCTCACTCGCCTGCAGGTCTTTGCCTTTGAAACTGCACTCGTCTCTCTTCCTCTCTGGAGTTTTCCACGTGAGCTGCGGGAAAGAAACACTGTCAGACTCACACTGTGGGTATAATACAGTGAGAAGGGTTATGTTCTCATTGGACTTCTAGGATCGTATTATATTTACAACCACATTCATATTGTACCACTGGGATCCTATTATAACTACATTCATATTGATACAGTAGATGATACTGCAGTTTACAGACGCTTTGCTCTTACATTTCTTTGAAGCTTGACTGCGCCGATATCAGTTAGGTTGAGAGCAAACAGAATCTCCCGGGCACCGACGTACAGCATGTCGTCTTCTTTACTGAGGTGGAGAGAGGTGAAGTTATGGACCCGGCTGACTGAGAAGCTTCTGGTTGTCCTCTCCTTTGCACCTGGGCAGAAACAGACAGAGAGGAGACAGAGGGTGTCATTCATTAATGAATATGACCATGCTGAATATGAAGAGGGTTTCATAGAGTGCATTAAAACTGACAGAAGCCATTATAAGGTACTTAAAAAAGCAAAAAGGATATTTGAATATGCAAATTGAAGCATTTTGCAGATTATTATGTTAATATGTCACTCCTGACAGGCCTCACTGAGTTGTCCTGTTTCTGGCAACATCACAGCCTGGAAAAGTTTTGTGTGCTTTCATGTTGCCAAAAGAATCTTAAAAAAATGGACTGAATATATCTCTGAGAGAAATAATGCTGTAATTTATATAAGTAAAACCATCTAACCTGGTGCATTATTAGAATGATTGTTGTTTACATTAAGTACTGAATAAAGCTGTTTTGGAGATATGTGGTTAAAATCTGGAAATGATAGGATATTGTTGATTTTTGCATCCAATTATTAAAAATGCTGCAGTAAAAGAACAAGAACATAAAGACATATGTTGGCATATGTATTTCAGCAAAGGAAAATAAGAAAAATAGTTTACAAGGTGCATTCAAGTGCCCTTGAAAGCATTTAGCCCACGATGGCCGTTGATTTTGGACCCTGACAAGCATCTACAGGAAAAAAACATATATTGTAAGATGGATCTCAGGATTTTATGGGTCATTATTGAAACACTTGAATGAAGATACATTTCAATTGTAAAATCTGTTAAGTATCCCAGCAGTTGGTGACATGCTACAAAGCTCCCAGTCAGACTTAAATTGAAGATGTTGCCATTACAAGGTCAGCAACTCAGATCTCGAGGCCACCAGGATGCTCCCGTTGGATGTAAATGTTTGATGTCATTTCAATCTGTTACGCTGCTCACACTGTTACTGGACTGAATTTGGCCTCACACTATTGAAAATACCCCGGGAAAAAAAAGTGTTAAAACATGTGTCTGTGTTTTTCCTTGCGTGCAACTACAACTTCAACATCCTGTCAGCTCCTCATCAAAGAGGGTCAAAGAAGGAAGGAACAGGAAGAGAAAAAATCTTATATTTCTCCTACAGTAAGTGAATGATTTGCTCCAACCACATTAATACCTCCTGACTGAAGCCAAGGGTTAAATCATCAACTCTCCTAATCACCGCTTTAAAGGCTCATGTGTATCTCAGAATTGCAGCAGCCTGGAGGCTTTCACTACTGGCCCAGCTTGAACAACTCGCCTTAATTGCGTGCCAGCATAAACAGAAGCAGGGAGCTGATGGAAACTTGACGTGACTGAAGCTCTGATACAGGACCTGTGCCCCTGTTATACAGAGAATGAGGAAAACATAACAGACCAAAGAAGTCCATTTACTTTTATTGAGGGAGGTCCTCTAATATGTTTGTCTCAATGATGTGATTTCATGTTTGTAGACAAATGTTCGCTGTTATTTTCATATAAGTGAACTCTAAATGGCTGTAAAAACAACAATTACATTACATTATGTTTAACTTTTTAAAAATAAGCATTGCCCTCCCTACAGTCAATAATATGTTCTTTGGACGCTCCTCTTGACCCTCCTCTATAAAAGTGATGAATTGGTTCAACTAAATAATAAAACAGGCAAAGCGAGCAGACTTTAATATGGTGCGACGTGACAGATGTTTTTTTCACTAAGACCAATCACAGGAGCCGTCCTTGAAAACTGTTTTGAAAACAAAAAAAATATTTGACAGGTGATTGGACGTACCATCCATCTATCTGTGTGTCAAAAGCTAACTTCAACCAATCAGATAAATGAACCATGTGACATGGTAGGAGAGCACTACCAGCAAAGCTAGTTGGTAAATGTGACTCTTAAGTTGCTTTCAGACCTATCCTGGTTCAGTTAATGCAGATCCTCATACGTTTTCCTGATTATGGTGCTGGTGCTCTGGTGCCGTTCGTTTGTGGTGTGAAAGCAAGCTGACCAGACACAGGTTTTTTGATAACAGATATGTGCTTTTAGAATGATTTTAAAAGCTAAATAACTAATAAAACCATCCACTAATCAGCCCCAATCTTTCAGTATATGTCGATCTGTAGCCTATAAGCTGTGTATTTCTTGTTTTGTTAATTTTTCCTGGTCAGTAGTTTAAAAGCCATTCTATGATTCCCTCTGATAATCTTTGTACAAAAAATAAGTCTGACTTTCAGTTTCATTTCCAATCTGCAAGTCAACAAAAAAAAAAAATCTTATAAAGTCAGTTTTGTGACTGTCAGTTGACCTCATGAGGCAATCTGCAATGCCTTTTCACTTTCCAGACAGACAGGCAGATTCATCCTGGAGTAAAACCACAGATGTTGGTGGTAATAATTACAATTATAGCACTTCCCGGTATAAAACTAATCCAGCCCAGGTAGGGAAAGATGTCATTAAGTTGTACTGATAATAAGCACACTATGTGGGACGTACCCTGTAGTACGTGTGACCTGGTATAACCTCACCTCAGTGGGAAGGTACAGGAGGTTAAAAGAGACTTCCTCTCCCTCGGGAAAACAGCATGTTAATAGCAGCCCATCACCGAGGCAACAGAGAGCCATATTGTAGTTAAATCTGTCCGTAAAACCTCAAGAGGCTCCGCGCTACGTACTGTACATGGACCCGTTGGGGCCGTTCTCTCTCCTTTTCACTGTCATTACAGGATAAATGGACTGCTGTTCCGTGCTGGTACGTTTCCCCCCTTTTTTTCCTCCCCGCAGAGCCTTGGGCAAGTTTAACTTTGATTTACGGAGAGAGACACACAAAGGCCAAAGCCTGAACCAAAACAAAAGCTTTGAGGGATTTTTTACAAAGGAGGATATCTACACAATTATTCTCTAGATTCGAATACCACTGTCATACTTACCAGCCACAGCTGACAAAGAAAAACAATATGGTCCCTAATTGAATATGATTAAAGAGATCCAGGAGGGTTTGCGACCACACAAAGCTCGCCATTTACAGTTTCAGGAAAACATTAATCATCTTTCAGTAGAGACCAATTCGTCTACAAATGCTTTATTCCCCGGAGGGGTAGGTAATTGTTAAAAGCTATATTTTACCTTGTATTTTTTCCCATATTTTCTATTAATGACAAATTCAAAGTTCATCAAGTTCAAATCGCGTCAAGATGCTGAAAGCGGCTCTGATCGATATTTCATTCAAACTTTTTAGCTCATTGTTTTGATTTTACAGCTAAAAAGATAAGGAGCCAGGCTGTACAAAACAGTAATATCCTCATTATTTTTGACAGGTATTGTAGATATGATATGATTCATGACCAGTCAGAATGATAATTTTTATTTTAACTGATCAAACGATTAAAATCATGATGATGAGTCATTTGTTGGGTCTGTGCCAAACACTTTTTCTTACGTCTAAAGAACAAGATTTGTTAACCAGATTTACAAAGGATGAACAAAAATTGCAGCTTCTTCCAAATTGGATATTTCACTTGGCAATATTGCAATTTTTATAAAATTCCGACTAATTGTGTACCCCTAGTAAGGACCAAAACAGAGCTTAAAGGACAGAAGATATTGGAAAAAGTATGTTTTGATATAATGAAGGGAGGGTCCCAATGTCAAACTGACTTCATCGACTTCCACAAGTGTATTTCTTCATCTTGAAAACTGTTGGATCCATTTCCAGCGGCAAACTGGGCTTGACTGGGCTTAGTGGACGAGTGACGAGTACCAGGACATAGACAAGGCCCATTTAATTTGTCATACTATGAAATTGGGGGATTAACGAGAAGAATCATCAATCGGGAGCACAGCGGGAAGAAAGGTCAAAAATAGGTGTCAGTGAAGTGAAAGGGCTGTTTACATATGAAAAGATGAAACATCGATTTTAGATGAATGAGATGTTTCTTCTTTGAACTTTGAAAAAACCTAATTTAAAAAGGGAAATCAAATTGCATGTATGCTATGTGATGCAGGGGTTTCCTACGCAGAAGTTATTGTAAACAAGCATTTTGATTTGTTCTACACAAGATATACAGAGAACAAAAAGAAAAGTGAAGAGCAACTTGCCACAAGCTCATCAGAGAACCAGGTTTTAGTTTTCATGTGTTTCTGCCCTAACAATTAAATGGACGTCCTGATTTTCTATGAGAGCATTTTAACAACTGATGAAGCTTTTCGGCAACAACACAGTCCTGAGACCTCAAAGCCCAGACATAGAAACTAATACTAAACACTTTGCAGACTGTAAATGCTAAAACACAGTCACAAACCAACGGGTGGACCCTACTTGAACTTGTCCTACCTGACCCTCATCATACGCCACAATCTCCTCAAGAATCCTCTGTATTGTTGTTTGACTGTCTGAGGTTGATTCCTGAAGGGCCATTTCATGACAATGCAGCCCCAGAAATGTTGTGGTGAACATCAGGAGGAGGGAAATGGACAGGATGGCTCAGAGGAAGCACTTAAGAGTGAAAGAGCAGCTTGTATCTGCTACATCCAGAGACAAGGCGTCAGACAGGGCAGCCAAGTGACCATCATGTCACTACTGAAGAGGTACAACAGTACAACACTGTAGTTCATCTTCACTATGGTAGACATCTTGTCCACATCTTGCTTTTTTTATTGGTAGGGGACCTTTGAGAAAGCCTTGTCATAAAGTATAGATGGTCACTACATAAAAGTGCTTCACTGTATTTTTTTATTTACAGTGTATTTATATTGAAATGGTAAAGATCAGGAAGCCTTCTCACTCTGACGACCAAACAGAATGGCAGATACAATTTTTCACATTACTGATCTTAAGAAATTGCCACAGAAAAGAGACAGAACAATACTTCACTTTACTGCCTTTGCTTCACTGATGATGGAAGCACAGGTCAGGCCAGTATCTTATATGTCCCTTAACTGAAAAATAAAAACACTCCACAAAGAGGGAAGCAGAGCTGGATGACTTTTTGCCTCACTATATCACTGTTACCAGACCCTTGATCCAGACAGAGCAGCTCTGTCTGGTTCACAGCACTTCTGTGACCCTGCATCGCAGTGCATGAACAGCACGCTCAGTGGTTCAGCAACTGCCAGCTGTAAGCAATATGAGATCATTGCCATTATTATATAATTAAAAGTAATTTCTGCAAATGACGCTGCTAAATGGATTGAAATACTCGCCTCGACTGGCTTGCTAATCTATTTAGAGGGGAAATTAATTATATTGGGCTTAAAGGAATTCTTCTACATTTTTGCAGCTGATTTCCTGATGGGTCCAAAAAAGTGGAAGGATAATTAAAAGTGTGGAACATCCCCTCTAGAGGGGAACTGTGGAGTAATTTGTCCTTTGGTGACAAAGATCTAAGTGCCTTCTTTTGTAGGGCAGCTATAATCAGTGGCCCCCCTTGTGTGGGGGCTGCCTTTATCAGCTCGTACAGCTGTATGGTAGGATAGTCAGACCTCATTTAATGCACCTGTTCATGTACCCTTCCTGCAAAACTAAAAGTAAACAGTCTCTCAAGCAAATATACTGTGTGAGCAGCAAATTCCTCTGCAGCAAACTCTCCACACAAATGCACCAAAGACTGTTAATTCATGGGCCTGTCAAAGGCAAAGCTTTGTTTGACTGAGAAACAAAAATATTATCAACGTTAAAAATGAAAAATAGCTCCTGGCTTCAGTGCCAAGATGACGTGTAAGCAGTTTCTGATGGCATTCATGTTGATCATAGTTCACCAGTAGATGACCTGGAAAAACATGTCTGCCTCTCTTTAGATCAAGAACAAGCAATAGAGTCAGAGTGGGTCATCTCTAAGGGATGTCAGATGCCCCGCTTCCAGTCTTCTGACCATAAACATGTCCTATATTCTCATTTCTAAGGGAATATAAGAAGACTGTTGGCAAGCAATATTCTAACAAGAGCATAAACTGCCCCTGAACTAGATCATTTTATGTTTATTTTCTTAAAAAATGAACTTAGGACGAAAGCCCTGCACTATGCAATTAATCTTACTTTAATCATAACAACATTAAAATATTTGTTTTGAGCTGGTTTGGTTTATTTTCTTGCATTCTAATGTAAAAATGAAGAAATACATATGCCAACTTGCCTGCCAACTTACGTCAAGCAAAGGACAAGCGATCAATGTTTAACACTGAGACAAATTTGAAAACAGTGAATAAAAAAACCCCAAGAAAATGATATCAATGCACAGTCAATACGATTTTTTTTCAAACTGCAAGTAAAGTTAACATGAATAAGAAAATGGAAATGGGTGCACAAGGATACGCTTTTCTTTCTAAGCAAAATAACCCATTTTAAAACCATTTGCAATAACAAGAAAATACTTGCTCAGCAAGATAAAAACAGGATCCTTTTTCCTAGCTTTTGAAATTTATGCCATACACAGTCCCAGGACAGCAACATTTTAGATATATTCACATTGTATAAAGGATACTATCGAACAGTCATTATTTAGCTTTGGGCTTATATAATTCCTCCTTAAGACACATTTTCAAGAATGCCAAGTGACAGCAGCAGAGAAGATCGAGTAGGAGATCTACCTGACGTCAAAGATGGGAAACTTGCAATTTATCGAAAGCGAGGATTTTAGTGATGATACCTCAATGTTAGAACTTTAATGAAGATGAAAGCGAGAAAGTATACTTTAGAGAAGTAAGGAGGAACTTAATAAAGGAGAGCAAAGAGACCCAAGGGACAAATCCCTTTTCCTTGTCTTCATCTACCTACAGTTCTGTACTTGTTCAAGGACTTTGCTCGGGATAGAACACATGAATCCTCGTAAATCCAATTGCTTTGAGAAGAAGTGATTAAGACCCTCTCCTGAGCGTGAAGCAATGGCCACTGTGACAGGAAGCTGCAGTGCCAACAGAAGTCCCACTGGGTCAGTGTCTGAGCGACACCAGAACTCCAGCTACTGTCACATTGTCTGGTGACATCAGGACAGAAAACAGGCCACACTGGAGCGCTAACGAAATTATCCAGAGTCATTTTAGAACTAGCTATTAAGGGCTGCTGCTGAATGGGTAATTGTGTGGGAGAATAAACCTTGGAAGCTGAAGGACAGAGACTGAAGCATCTGGAATGCATTAAGACAACGGGCCAAGAGGGTCAATTCACCAGGAGATTCATTAGTCAAGCTGTGAGCCTGCTGTTTGCATTGGTAAGTTGTGGGGCTGCATCTTGTAAGCAGGATATTGTCTCTGCTGCACCATGCTGATGCTGAAATTGGTGGCAATTTTGAACACAGCTTCAGCAAACAGGGGCTGGAACGTCATATTGTAAATGCTGAAAATACTGTAAATACCAAGGAAATCGTAAAGCGAAGAGATAAAGTATGTGCCTTACGTATTCACGCAGCAGGGATGAGCAATAAAAGGCTGTTGTGGTGCAGTTTATTGGGAAATAGAAACTAATTAATCTGTTAACATTTAAATAAAACACCTTCTTCCAAATCTATTCAACCTGTAGTTTGTTAAAGAGCCTGCGCCTCAGCTCTATGGGAACCTTTTTCCCATGAAAAAAGTTGACAGGGGCAGTCTGTTGGCCATGGAGCAACACAAGCTGACCCCAGATTAACCACTAAAATGTAAACCAGCTGCTGGTTCATCAGGAGCTAACCATGACCCTCTCCTCAGATCAGGGCTGGAGCATCAAGAACAAAAAGACAGTACATGAGGTCATGGCATGTTTCTTACTGTGCAGCAGCACTATGACCTGACTGTACTGACTGCATGCTGTGTATGTACAGTAGGATCAGAGACACCATCCTCGCAACACTTTGAAAATGAACAGGAGAAGCAATGACAATGTTTTCAAAGGATGTCTAAAGGGTCTGCTGTGATTGATTTACATCCAGCTCCCAGTGGATTTGACAGAGTGAGAGACATAGACATCAGCAATATCAGGATCAATGATCTGTCTATTCATGATGGATTGAAAATAATCACTGTGACGGACACTGGTCAGAACATCATACATAAAGTGCATTAATGAATCCACATATCACAGCATCACAAAAGTACCATCTGTTTGACTACAAATCACCCAGTATTGTTGATACGGTTTGAATTGGCAAACCAGGATACTAGCTGTTTCTTTCAATGCATCCTTAACAGTCTAGTGCTGAAATGATTGGTTGATTAACTGATTGATTAATTGACTTATCAAGTCAAAACACATCTTAAGAAAATGGTGTTTATAGCTGCACAGAAGAATGCATCTTTTCCTGTTTTACATAATCCAGGGTTCTCCCCAGACGGTGGAACAGCGGCGCTGCGCCGCTATACCACTAGGTCAGCGCCGCTATACTCCGCGCGTGACGGTGACGAGCGTCCGTCCGTCCGTCCGTCCGTCCGTCCCCCGGTTGACGTCTAAGAGCTCCCGGCTGACGGCGATGAGCGTCCATCCGTCCCCCGGCTGACGGAGTTGATAACTGTCAACCGCCGGGAGCTCCGGCAGACGGACATCAACTCAGACGGCTCCTGTCCGTTCGTCCGCCCATTAATTGCGCGTTAAAAAAATTTACGCCGTTAAGAGGATGTTGCGTTAACGAGTTATTAACGCGTTAACTTTGACAGCCCTAGTTTTAACATTACTTGAGGCTACGTTAAATTTCTATGAGACCTGGTCACCATTTTTGCTGCTTGCCATTGGACTACATTATCATTATTCAGTTATTCAAAACAATAAAAATATGAACTTAGTCATAAAAAATAACCCTCATAACAGTAACTGAATTCCACACTGATGTAGTCCAGTGGCTCACAAGTTTTTTCACCCCAAAAGCAGAACAAGTTCATGCCTCGCACCCTAAAAATCTATCAATCATAAACAATAATTGCCAATGTGACCAATAAGAAAAGATCCAAGTGGAATTCTAGTTAAAAAAGCATCAGCAAACTCATCCACAACAGCCCTGCATCAGTTCCATGCCCCACAGTCTGAGAACACTGGTGTAATCTCATGGACTTTAACAAGTCAAGTGGAGTGTGTTTAAGCATTCATGCCATTAAGAACTGCTGTTCAGCTATGTGGCACCAGCACAGTATTGAAGAGCTGTTATCTCACTTGACACTGCTGTCATTTTGAATTACTGGAGAGTGGTTGATTCGACTGGTGTAGACAGGGCAGCTTTTGAATAATTAAAAATGCTTTGGTCCCAGCGTGGCTGTGGGCACAGACCCTAAATAAAATTAAAGCACAACTGTCCACATGCATGTTTTCTAACAGAGGGCTGAACAGATCAACAGGCAAAGACAGGGAACATAACGGCTTATAGGTGTGCCTTTAAATAGTGTTCCAACACACTAAGCCCTTCAGTATGGTCTGCATTAAAGCCTGGAACAAAAGCAGAGAGTAAAGCAGATGCAGGCTCTACTCACTGAACCCATGATCCGTCCTGATAGGCGCATAATGAGAACCAGACAAGTGTTCACACCATAACACATACAAATCCCCATTCATTATTCATGGCAGATTACCCTCTTCATTAAGGCAGAGGCGGGGACCAGGGGACACAGAGGGCAAGACAGAAGAGGAGGGGAAGTTGGTCTACGAAAACGTTACCGGATGAGAAGCAGTAGAGCTGCTCTCGCCCGCCTACACTGCCAAGGTTAAGGCTTGTAAACCATCAAGCTAACTGGCATCCAGATAGGACAGAGAGGGCCAGAAACCATGACGAGACGGCAGCTTCTGCTGTATAAAGTTCAGGTCCCTGAGGCCCGCAGCTCTGCATTGCTGCTTTGATACAGTAAACACAATGTGACAAAGCCCTTCTGCGGGAGGCTGGAAAATGTCAGTGTAGCAGAACCGACATTACCACGGCAAGACAAATTCTATCACCAGGCTCTGCTAACCTTCATCGGCAGGACGATAATAACAATCTAAACCTCAAAACTGGTCTCTAAAACACCAACATCTGTCAGGGAGTTCAGCCTTTTTTGGGTATTGTTTGACAGACTAAATTTTACTTTGAGCCCTTAACCGTGTCAAGACAGGTCAGAGGGACCTGATAAACATTCTCCTTGTTAAATCTTATTGTGGGTCTTAACTACCCTTTGTTGTTAAAGCTGTGTTATTTCCTGCAAGACCCCTCATGGAAAGGTCAGAGCTGATCAACTTAGTGAAGCATCACAAATTCTGATTCTAAAAAAAGCTGGGGCGCTGTGTCAATTATAAATTAAACTGAATGTGATACGTTTTTGACATGTTCTCACTACAGTAAACAGTACAAATACAATAATTTGGTGCCAGCAGCAAGATTCAAACAAGTCGGGATGATGGCAACTGGCCACCGCCTCTAGGGTGCATCAAACCCGCCCCATCCTGGTAGTCTTTTGGCTCTCTCCTCCCCTGTCACCATGCCATCTTGCTTTGGAGTTCTTGTGATATTCTGTATAGTTTAATTGGCTTTAGCTTGGTTAACTCAGCAGCATTTTCCTGCAAGGTTTATTAGTTAGAAACTACTATGTTCTGCTGCATTTGTTAATTCAAAATTAAGCTTTGTTAAATAAAATTCCTTAAATTAGGTAATTGTGTGCTTCTTTCCCTTTTGTGTTTTTCTCAGAGTAACAGTAAAAACAACTTTGTGGGAATTGGTGTTGTACAAACCATGACTGAGGAAAAGTTGGGTTAGCTCCAATAGTATTTCAAAGATAGACACACGACATAAAAGACAAACTTCCTCGCTTAGCCTCAGTCACATTGCATTTATAGCACATACGTAACAGGCTGGTCTTCCAGGTTTCTGACAGGTGGGTTTTGCATGTTTTATGGTGGTGTTTAACACTGGCTGCGAGCCCTAAAAGCAAATCTTTCCATCAAAACAGGGAGAAGTGTGAGGCATCTTTTCAGCAAGTGATTGATGGTGTGTGTTGTTGTGAAATGCTCCGCCAGGGCTGAGCTGCTGGCTTTGTCGAGGCTGGCAGGTGAGAGAGATTACCTGTTGGTATAGAGGGCCTACATGAGGGAACGTGCAGGCTCAGACAGGCGAGATGGCTGACCTATTTGAAAGATTGCCTGACTTGAAATTAGCCCCATACTGGAATTTTTATCCATGTCTATAATAGATTACTAAGAGAAGATCAATCAACACAATCTTCCCTGACATTAAGACTCTACCGACGGCTGAATCACTAACCGCAGTTCAATCACTGAAAGCCTCCATTGATCTCATAATCATCATTGTGTTTAATTCTCTATTGAAATACTAAGACAAAATTAATGTTTAAATCCAGCTTGTCATCTCAAGTGCACTGGTAGATCATCTGAATAATTACACACAAGAGATGTTAAAATCACTGCTTGGCTCTGGTGGCCACTGCACTTTCCACAGGGAGAGCACAGCAAATCAGGGTGCACTAAAGGCTCACTAAACAATATCCAAGACATATTTTCAGGGTGACTTATGACACGCACAAACGTTATGTTTCTAAGCTGCCTGGCTGGTATGACATTCTGCAAACATACAATAAATACAGGTTATATAAGTGAGGCAACTGTCACTGCTTGTGAGACTATGTCAGGCTGAATCGCTGCACAATAGGCCTGTTCATTTCGTAATTATGTCTGACCTGTAGGTACTCGACAGAGCCACCCTGATGGAGCTGCCATTCACAGTGCGGATTTACGTGGGTTTTAAAATCATTATGCTGAAGACAAACAACATTTCCAACCAGCCAAATCCTTTTAGCTCTAACAAAAGGACACGTATGAATTGTATTGATTTTTTCTTCAATGGACAGAGTTAATGAACAAGGACACCACTGCGAGTTACATAATCGTCACTGTAGGCAGGAGGTGAGAGCGTTAAAGGTAGGTATACTCTGCTATACTCAAGAATTAATAAATATTCAGTACTTCCACAGAAAACATCTGCTGTTGCTGATGATATACCTCGATATACAAGTTTCCAGATTATTGTGGTTGTGTAAAGTTTTTACCTCTGGCCAGCTGTGAGCTCGCAGCAGCTTTACTAGACAGGGCAAGAAACAGCAACAGCCCCGCTCTTTCATTGTTATCAACAGTTTGCCAAGTGCTGCTGTTCATGCAAAAGGATCTCACAAAGCCCCAACTGGAGCCCCAAGCACCCCTAAAGCTCATTCTTTCTACAAATTCCATCTAACCCTGTCTGAAAGAGACATCCCATACAGTGATAGTATGTTACTGCGATGCTGTGGTAATTCTATAGTCAAGATAAAACTTACTGTAGGTGAAGGTGAGGCGTGGAGTGACATCACTTTCCGTGACAGCTGTATGAAAGCAACCAACAAGAAGGACAGTGAAGGCTGGGAGACAGAGCCAAGCCATGCTCATTGTCCACATGCCTCCTCAGGACCGCCAGCCAACTTGCACTATTTGCCTTTCAGGTTTTTGGGGAATTCATGAAGAGCTTTTTTTAAAGCTGTGTTTATTTTCTCTCCCTCTCTCTTTTTTCCAGCACCCAGGCTCCTTGAATGGAGGGTCTGTGCACTGTCTTGAAGTCAGACTCCCTCAGGCCGGCAGAAGATGATGCTGGTTTGGACGATCTGTGACCTCAGAACATGACAGAAAGCCTCCACAGATCAGCCGCCATGCGTACACGTCACTGCAGGGTCTCAGCTGAGATCTGTGATGATGAAGGAACAAGACTGAAATTAGTGATTTGTATAAGCAGGCTTTTTCGGGAAAACTATTACAGTAGTTGATTGATCAAGCAAAAATGCCAAGACTCTGGTTCCAGCTTTTTAATTGTGAGGATTTGCTGCTTTTCTTTATCACATGCATCAGCAGATTGTCTTTAAACCAGCCAAAACAGAAAGACAGACAGACAATGCAAACATTTGAGGATATCGACATTGAAAGTTTTCTTCACATCTGAACAGTTTGGGCCTGCTCCGTATAGGAAAGAAAAGAAAAGAGGAATTTCTTGGAAATCTTTGCTTAAGCCTAGACACAATGAAACAGTGAGACACCCAGCTCATATAACAGGAAAAACAGGAGTTTGTTGCAACTCAAGTCTCTTATATTGGGTACCATTTTGGTGCGATGGTGCACAGTAATGGCTAATAGAGGCACCAGGTCTGGGCGCAAACAATCACACCACATACATTTTTTAAATTTTGAGTGTAAAGGCAACCCAGGCCAAAACCTGGTCTTCCTTTTCTCCTCAAGGGCTCTTCACTACAGATCTGAGGTTGTATAGTATTGTTTTCAGTTTCTATTCTGAACAAGCGATATCACTGTAGTGATCATTAACAGAATACTACATGGATGAGTACATTGCTCGGGTCAGGTTAATTTGATAGTGGTAACCTTCTGCTTCCCAAAAGGTTTTTATCTCCACATCTGAACAGTTTTGTTTGTACCTGCTCTGCACAGGAAAGAAAAGCAGGCAGACATTTCGTGGAAATCTTTGCTTAAGCTCAAAGACAATGAAAATGTGTGACACCCAGCTTATACTACAGGAATTACAGGAGTTTCTGGCCAGCAGATTGCCTTGGTTGAACTAGAGTTTAATAACTTAGTTGCAAGAAAGGGCGTGTGTACATTACAACCTCTGATACTGTACTTTAAAATGTTTTGCTTCCCACAGGTCACAGAGGGCTTTAGGGTTAGGGCTCTGCCTGCTCTCAGTTACAGAGAGGAATTTATGGAGATAAAAGTGTCCAAAGCCAAAGGAAATTGGATAAATATTTGCATAAGCCTGCTGTTCAGTTCTCCTCAAATCAATACACTTCACTGGAATATAACTTTTAAGTTTTTTCGGATTTATGAGTTGATACTGGCGATCCTTCATCCACAAAGACTACAACAATTCTTTAAAATACAAGAGAACAAAGCCACAAGATGACTATTATACCAATGATGGGGTTATGAAGCATTTTCAGATGCTGATTAACTGAACGTAGTGAGACGTGAAGGGAAATTCAATACAGACATCCCAGTTACAACTGTGAACGCTCCATTACAGTAGCCGCAGGGAGCTCCTCATTAAATGCAACCAACAGGAGATTCAGTTTCATGTGAGGTATGGCAATCAATATCAAAAAGTAGCGAGTGAAGCTATTCCTGCTTTCTATCAAGGTGCTTCTGACTCTTAGTCAATAAGCAGTCTGACACTTGCTGCAAACACAGACATCTCCAAATCTGAGCGGGGAAGATGACATTTGGAGGAGCAGGAAGGCCACGATAAAGGCCAGAGAACAAGACACAGAGAGGGTTCTTTCTACAGTTGTAGAGACACACAAGACTTGAATGTGAGAAATGCAGGCAGGCATACTTTATTCTGTCAATTTAGTCTCCAAAAGAAATAACGAGTGAAGCAAATACATTTTATTTATTTTTTTTAGTTCAGTTGTTTGAATTAGGCAGTTTTGAGGTTTTTGACAATTGTTATTGTTTTATTGTTTTTAGTAATGTTCTGTCCCTTGGCTGCTGTGGCAAAACAAATTTCCCCATTTGTGGGACATTAAAGGAATACTGGTTCTGATTCTTATTTATTTGAAGTCTTTCAAAATGTTTATTAAAAAAAAGGGGGGGGGGGTTACATTCGAATTGATAGATAGAAATATTTTAATTCCCTTTACCACTGGTGCACTGTCCGGATTTGTAAAAGCTATGAAAGGAAATATAATCAATCATGTCTGGACATTTAAGAATTTCAACCTACAGCAGCGAGACTGTGACTTTTAATGATCCTGATGACAAAAGCAGACAGGGAGAGAGGCTTTTGCTTAAGAAACTCAAGGCAGGGCCACCGTCTGAAATATTTTGGACAATGCCCACTGCCAAGCAGCTGACGTGATGTCAGTGGACTGTAACTTGTCATAGACAAGGAGGTCGGCCACGAGCATCATTAGTGTCCTTTGTGTGGATCGATTCAAAGTGAGACACCACTTCAGCGAGAAACAGTGAAGCCGACATTAATTCTGGGTTTGTGTGACAGTTAGAAAAAGAGGCCCGCATGCATGAAGCTGAATCCAACTGAGGTGCGTAGAGAGAGCCCGACTCAGCGTGAGCGAGAGAACAAGGGCCCCTCTGACAGCACAGAAATCTATATGCAACTCTGCACTTCACCGCTCTCTCCTGCATGATGCATAAACTGAATCATCCCTTTCACTCCCTACACAGACATGATACTGTGCTCTGGCTATGGATGATACTCTCCCATCTCTCGGTCTATGATCTCCTCTTAAATCTTCCTAGACCTTGTTTCTATATCTCCCTCCAGCAACAAATCAGCCTTATCAGATCAACTTGACATGATCGTTGCACATGTCAAACCTTTACCAGATATTACAGGTCTAATTAAAGACATATGTTTGGTTTTATTAGTTTGAGAAGTCTAGGGTTCTTCACTGAGACTAAATAATGGCTATAAATCTAAATAAGTTTAACCTAGTTAAGTGTAATCTATTAACCAAGCATAACACCTTATAATGAAAATGATCCCTCAAGTTTCATTGACTCATTGACAACGATATAATGCTGTATTACATTGACGACCGAAAAAAAGTTAGTTAACTTCTTGTCTCAGGAACACCATCCTTTAATGGCTCACCTTTGAAAGATGATCAGTTGTGTCTTCACATTAGGATAAATAGCATTACACGTTGTCACTAGGGTTGGGCTGATGGACGATAGCATTGGCAAACCCCGAAAACTCTCTCAGCTTCCTCAGTACACGTAAGCTTCTGAGGCTAAACACAGCGAAGTTACGAACATGTGGAGCAGGTACGAAGATGAAGACACTTTTAAACTAAGTACAGGAATGTATGCTGATACTGATGTGTTTTCAAAAATATTAAGTGAAGGGTGATTAGTTTTGAGTCTGGGAGTAGACTCCCTCCCTGAGGGAGTCTAAGTCTCAATTAGAGACTAAGTTGCAGCCTTCATATGGCCTCACAAGCTAAACCTGGGGCAAAAATGCTGCATAGGTACTCAACACAGCTCACAAAGCTCTCTTGCTATAAGTGCAGGATAATAATTGAAGGCAACCATGAAAAATGTACCAACATTTTTATGAACTCAGAGCTTTCCTCAGATGGATTACGACTCCTGGACAGTAAGTGTTAGTGACAAATTAGGACTCTGAAAAGTGAGGGGGACATCCCGAGTGGAAATTGAAATATCTTCTGCTTCTGGGTGGGAAATAAGTGGCACACAGAGCTGTCACTACAGACTGATGGTACACAGGCATTCGCTCACCAGCCCATCATCCATATTAGTAATAGCAATAGTTTTGACAGTCCATGAAGTGAAAATAATTAGCTGTGGAAAGGAGAGGCTATTAAATGAAGTGGTAAGAGGCTCTGCTAGGAGTCAATACTCCAGACAGTCCCTTATATTACTGTTTGCGGGTTTGGTTTCTGTGCTGCTTCAATGTCTAGTTTGTATTGTATTTTCTTTTTTTAATATGCAAGTGGTTGCAATGAGAGAAAACCCCTGTAATTACACAGCTTTGTCAACATGAAACTGAAAGCTTATGGAATAATTTCAACCTACGATGCAACGTGAGATTTACTATATAAAGTGTTCTTGTAAGAGTGATAAGCATGTCATATACTAGAATAAACCTTTGGACATTTTTGTCCAAACTGCCCAATTTATTCACAGTAGAGCGTACGTCAGAAAGAGGAAATAAGGTTTATGTTTAACCAAAGAGGGAAATTCCCAGCACTCTTTCCCAGTCCTTTCCAGTAACAAAGCTTCTGTCATACAGTAAAACTATCACTGTACTGTTTATCTCTGAATGGCAGAGGCTGCCCAATGACAGCACTACTTATAAGACTAGTCTTATAAATAGCAGCAGTGCGTATACTGCCGAAACAGGTGGCCCCACCATTAGCGTTTGCCATCCGAGTAGAGTAGGAGGGGTCAAGGCTCCCTGGATTCCACACACAGCCTGTTGACTGGAAAAGTGTTGACTGAAAAATATGACCTCTTGGTATGCCTGTCATCTCAGGAAGCCACCTGTACATACACACACACACACGCTGGCCACCTACGTCACAACCCTCTGACAACCCAGGTCACGTGCTCCCAGATGTGGCCTTCAACCTGTGATCAGCACCCCCCCTCCACATCACCAAAGGACTCTCAGATGTGTGAAGGAGCAGATGTGAGATGTTGAGGACATCATCCGTCAGGAGAGGCTTTAATGGAGGAACACGCCTGCACATATGGACAGAGTGGCTGATTCACCAGGCGGGCGAGTGGTGTGGGAGTGTTGACACAGTTCTGCTCCGGTCCAACTGCCACTCAGGTTATTTTGTAACCACTCATTCAGATCTAAAGATACCCATCTATGAGTAAGACATTGCAGCACTTCCGTCACAGTGCTCAGGTATCAGGTCAGTGTGACTACGTGACAAATCCTTATCACAGGTGTTCTCACATTATTCCAATCACAACAACTTATTCAGTCATTCCTGTTGCTACAAGGAGGTGATTGCAAACACACTGTAGTTATTACCTAGAGATTAGTTCAGAAATATTTGAAACCAGAAACTTCCAGGTGCAACTGTTAGCTTGCAACTGGTCTTGCTTATGGTACACGATCGGTTTAGATTGAAGAGTAAACAAGGCCATATAAAATACTGTCCACACATCTGACCTGGCACTTCTAAATGATGCTTAGTAATACTGGGATGATTTTACTTTGAATTTCACAAAAATAACACGACATACCTTAGATTTGAACACTAGATTTGAAGGGGAATTCAGGTATTGACAAACCGAGGGCTTATATTTCAGTGCTTTGGTGTGTAAATGATTCATACTGTCACCAAAAGTTTTGGAATTGGTCCAATAGATTGCCACAGTGGACAATGGCTGCAACGTAATTCCTCGGGGCAACGATGACTATCAAAGTTACACCCATTTATAGTGCTTGTTTTTGCTGCTCACAGACTGAAGTTGTGTCTGACAACTTTACGGAAATGCTTCCGATAGAGAACAACCGTTTTGTTATAAAATAAGATCCACAAGTCTTGCTCAAGGACAAGTCTCAAGTGATGAGTTGTTACAGTTGTTGCCTCATCTGGATCATAGAAATCAGTTAGTCAGCGGCGACTTCAGAAATCTATTCACGCTGGCAGTTCCTCAAGGTGAACTCGAAACCTCTCTCTCCAGCTCTTTTCACCATCATCTTCCTGCAACAACTTACCTCTCACAAGATTTCGTCGAGACTTCTCCTTTCAACAAGAGAAAGATCTTTTTATAACATAACACAGAGAGGAAAACAATTCCATAATGTTGTCAGAGACCTAGAATAACATCGTCAGCCTGTCAGTGGCAAAAACAAGCACTTCCTTTTGTACGTAATTTTGACTGTCGGAGTTGCCCCAGAGGATTACATTACAGCCATCTGCGGGACCAAATCCAAAACTTTTGGTTGGAATTTATCTTTGACACACCAAACCATGTAAATATAGGGCTATTGTTTAAAAATATAGTCGTAAAGTATGTATACAGATGGCTGGGCAAGACGTTGATGTCATTAATGTGATATGGGACTAAATATTGTCTTAGATTTTGGATATCATTATATCTTGATATGGCATAAGTCTCGTCTTTTCCTGGTTCTATAGGCTGCATTACAATGAAGTGATTATTTTCTGTCTCATCAGACAGTTCTTCATGATCCAACTCTAGTCCTTACCCACTTAGTCATTATACCCACATTACTTATTTATCAAAAATCTTGTTGTGTTATGCTCACAATATTGTCCCAACATCAATATTGAGGTATGTGGTCAAAAATACTTTGATATTTGATTTTGTCGCCCAGTTCTTGCATTTATCTGTGCTGTTGAGGAGAATTCAAAATGTCGAGACATATATTGCGTATCAGAATATAGTAAAATTACTGAGATATGATTTGTAGACCGTATCACCCAGCCCTGAATTTGGCCTGTAGAATTGCAACTTCTTATTTACACAGTGCAACTTGTTGAAGGTAATTACTAGTTCAAAGTGAGGTAGTAGCTTCTAACAACTTTGGAAAGAGAAACTTCCTATAGTAAAGGATTCACAAATCGCTAGCGCAATCCAATCCGATTCCCCAGTTAATAGAAATTCAGAAGTCTGTATTTCTGATGAGGTGACTGTGGACGCTGAAGAAATACACTCTCTTTCCTGCTCGACCCATTTTAAGTCCAATCCCCAGACCCAACTAAGAGTAATTACTGGCTCATTCATCCCTGAGTGAACCATACAGCAGTAATTATGACCATATGCTATTCCAAAGACTTTTAATTGCCTAATTAAAATCTTATTAAACTATTGAACAGAGATAGGCGACATTTTGAACTTAAGGTTCGGGGGAGTTAAATTCATCAAGCTCGCTTCTCCTCTGGGGTTTGTGACACACGTTCACAGGTTGTGAGTTTTATCACAAGCGCTGACTTTCTTAAACATCCCAAATTTGAAGCTATCACGCACTCAGAACGTATTGATAGATTACGGTAATATATGGCTGTGAAAGTCGATGAGCATATTTCATCACCTCTGTCTTTGAAACCTTTACAAGTGCCTAAATCAGCCCGGTTTCAGAAGTGAAAATATTTGAAATGATATTCCATTTCATTCCATTTCCCCCTCTGCGCAAATTTCCATAACAGATGTGGAGCCAGCAGAAGCAGCTTGCTGATGAAATGTAAAGTAGCAGAGCAGGGCCTGCTATCACTATCAAGGCCGAAGTGGGTGAAAGAAGAGCAGCAGGGGCTCTGCGACAGACAGAAAAGGGCATTAATACTCAGAGGGGGTGAAGACCAAAGACAAGCAAATGAAAGGGCAAAGCCACCTTTTCTTTTAAGTCACCTCATCAAACTAAAATATAGTTACTGGCACTTGTACAGAGATGGAAATCACCTGAGAGTTACTAATCTCACCAGACAAATACGTTTGCCTCTGTTGGCTTTGTGCCCTTTTATTCTAGCACTCAAGCCAACTCTCCCTGTCACAACACATCAGACAGAGCATAAACCTGGATTAAAACTATTCACGTGTTGTCATTAATGAACCCTCAGATATAGTAAATACTGAGGGATTGAGGAGAAATCGGCAGAAAACTGTACTTTTCTCTCTCTGTCTGCACTCTTTTCAGTTTTTAACAATCCAGTGTAAGCTGATCCACTGTTAGGAAGGAGCTTGCCCTGCTGACCATGCTGAAATGGCCTATTTCTTTTCTACCGTCTGTTTTAATGTTGTCACACCCTTTGCTGGAAGAGAGGAACACCTATATATTTTGGAGTAACCAGTTTTATCATTTGACACGAATACTGAGTTGGCAAAACATTTTGCAAGTGATTAATTAACGACTGCACCCTTTATTGACCCGTAACACGATTCCTGAGCGTATAACACATGCAGAGTGTTATAAGCTTTCCACAGAATCAGAGGTGAAAAGTTGAAATGGTTGACATTCAACATTTGCACCTGCAAATGATCTTCATCTCTCGTAAGACGACATTTTTTTTTTGACTGAACTACATAATATATCCTGACATTTGCTGGAGTGGCAAAACGAGTCATACTACAGAACTCGGGTGCTACTTACAGCACAAATGTTTATACCATTGTTTACACTTTAACAAATATTTGTACTGTTCTAAAAAAGAGTGGACACAAGTGCTCTGTAAACATGCAAATACTTGAGTCTTTAATACTTTTGTATTTGGATTTCACTTTCCTTTTAAGTCAATCAAAAGACAATTACCTGATAACTATTTTGATAATTGCTTTATCGTTTCAGTCTTTTTTCAAGCTAAAAGTTCTACATTTGCTGGTTCTGAAATGTTAGGATTTGCTGCTTTTCATTGTCACTGATAGTAAATAAGGAATCTTTGAGTTTAACTGTTGGAGAAAAAAGCCACTTTTTTTTTTTACATTTTGTAGACTAAAGGATTAATTGATTCATTGTGAGAATAATCAGCATTCACAATAAAAATAAATGTTAGTTGCAGCCCTATTTTCACTGATAACCAAGTCGAAATTCTAAAAGCTTCATCTTGTCGCAGTTAGGCCTCAAAGACTCATTAAACAGCAGAGTTTGTGCATTAGCATACGTATTTATTTTGCTAATCCCCTTCAAAGTACATGTAAAAGAAATTCTGAGTGTTGGTAAATCTGACATAACCTGCAAATTGATGCAGGTTAAATCTCTCACACACTCAGCTTCTGGTGGAAAATGAAAATCACCTCCACGAGCTGAGCAGAGTCTCTCTGCTGTCGACACTGTAATGCTCACAATTACCATCTCATGTGTGTTCATGCTGCAGTATTAGGGATGAAAGTAACATTTTTTCCTATGTCAAAGACCTCTGCTGAAAACGCCATTAACAATGGGCATTGATGAGATATACATATGAATGTCTTGCAAAGAAATTCCAGTATGAGACTGTTTTCCCATTTTTCGTTTCCATTACCCAAGTGGAGCAAATGATTTCAGAACAGGTAATACTTTGCCAACTTCACACCATCCTTGAAGGATATAAAACATTTATACCTGCAATGTCATGTTTTGTTTGGATATTTAAATGTTATTCTAGTATCAGAAGTTGAAGTGTTTTACAAACTCTGGTAACCAGCCCTGAACATGGCCTAACCCCAGTCCAGGCTCTAACCACCCCATTACTAACTTTTACACCGTATACATACCGTATATAGAGTGGGGGTCCTGCTTCTCTGAATCCCTGCTCATTTAGAGTAGTCGCTTAAGTTGTGTAACAGTTTGGACCAGCCAAAAAAAAGTGCGACCATATGCTGAGCAGCCCAGTTAAACCAACAACTTCACCATGACTATTTTATGAGAGAAATAAAAAATACAGAGTTATATTGTTCAGTGCACTGTTTAAGATATTCAGGGCCTGTGTTTTTATGAGGGGTCGTGGCGTCTGCCAGACACAGGTGAGGAGCTGCCTCAGCCCTGGCTGCTGTATGTAGGTCAGGCCTGTTGAAACACTCACTCCCAGTTCTAAATGTCTCCACTTGTTTGCCATATAATTCTGTCTGCATTCACTGGAGTGAAATATTGACCCTGATAGAGCGGGTGCTGATAAAACAACATCGACTTGAGCTGCTTTATCTCACTTGTGCTTGTTTACCTTCACTAACCTGATTCGTTACAATAGATAAGTCAGCAATACACAACTATAGTATGCGGAGGTAGGTGTTCAAATACGCATACTAATAAGATCATGTGTTATAATGCTCAATAAAATTATTCTAGAATAATGACGTTTTAACATGAATAACTCCTTGCATTCTGATTCAGCGAACCTATATCTATGGCTCTGAATTAATACCAGAAAAGAAAAGAAGTTGTAAACTAGAAATTAGGTCACATAAAACCAATTTAATGTGAGGATTTTCCTTTGTGAGAACTGCTTTTAAAATATTTAATTATGATAAAAAACAGCAGTAAGTTTTGCTGAAAAAGTATGTGGGGTCAGTAAAAATATTTTCCCACAAAAACTTTGACTGAAAATAAAAGTAATGTGCGGCATTAATATTTGCCGCCCATGTGAATTCATGGACCATTCAATCACCAACAATGCATTGAAATATTTATCCTCTCCGAAATTGATTAGGCTGGTGTGGCATCCATGAAAGGGTGTAAACAAAGCAGCGTGGCTGTTCTCCCTTGATGTCCACAGCAAGAAGCTGCACGCATTCCAGTAGCTTAGAGGCTTAGACAGCAGCTCAGGCTATAGGCCATTGGGCAAAGAGCTGCACACATCCATCACTGAGTGAGACCGATAAAAGGCTCAGAATGTCCACTTCTCCACATGCCCATCAAGGACACGAACCACAGACCCGCCTCTTAAATAAAAACTCAAGTTCTTAGAGTCTAAGAGCATTCTGTAACGGGGCTTTAATAGTCTCATACAACTACTTCAGAGTTTTCTTGTGAACAGATAAATGGTGAAGTGTTATTCACCAAAGCGTGTTGTTTGTGATGAATGCATTCCCTTTTTCATAAAACATCCATGTTAACTAGCAAGCAATCATCTTCTCTGACTTTGATGATGCTTAGCTGCATATCTTATCCCCATCTGTAGTACAGCAGAAAGGTGTGACACCACTGACAGGAATGTGTCACCTGCATGCACATGCACAAAATACATATAACAGAGCCACACTCATATAAACAAGGCTAGAGGTCAAAAACCCCAAAGGGTGACAATTAATATACAGAGGAATTAACAAATTCTAAACTGGTAAATGATGTCCTTACAAAATGCAAGGACTAACTTTCTATTAGATGAGCAGACTAATTGATTCCGTATTGATTGCCTCATGAAGCTGGGCAGCTGAGAACTTTGGGCAGTGGTTTAGACAATGCTGATCTGCTTTACAGCCACTTAAACCTTGTGAACACCTCTTTAGAAAGGGTTTCACATGAACAAATGAAACAACATCCAACAATATATATATTTTTTTAATTCTAATGTTTCTAGGGTCGCCGTCATGTTTTGTTTTTTTCAAAACACAGGCAAGGATCAATGGCAGCTGAGGGAGTGGTGTGTTCATCCAAGCAGGTGTCAGGTTTAATCTTCAGCCATCTATTGTCCAGCACACTTTAAATGACACCTGTGAGAACTTTTGTAAGGCTGAGCTGAGCTCAAGCAAATGCTTAGTCAGCGGGTTTGAATGATTCAGATACTTTTCAGCCGACGCAATAACGGACAATAACCTGTTTCTCATGGCTGATAACGATAAGATAACTGATCATTTCACGTTTGTGTTTTATATCTTATTTTTATTTTGACTACAAAAATAGTGTGCTGGGCTTAGTCCTCTCCTTCTTCTTGTATGTGTTTATTGGCAGAGTGCAACTCTAAAGGTGCATATGGCGCAGGTGTGTGGGAGGTGTGTAGATGCAGCGCTTGTTGTTAAGTCAATGAAAGTACATTGACTTTCTATTATTGGCTTTAATTTTGTTATCAACATAATTTTTTGGTCCAATATACATCATGCATCCCTTCTTCTGTAGTTACCTTTGTCAAATGATAATGAGCGAAGTGAAATGAGCATAGTGTTGTTGTTTGTAAGATATTCACAAATGTTGGGATATGTCTTTAACTTTGTTTGATTATTTGCATACTGCAGACAATTCTTTAAGTATTCACAACTCTTGCCATTAATTATAGACTTATTTTCCTTTATAGTCACATAGCAGGCAGTAAGATAAAAGACATCATTTGAAAGATGTGGCGCTCTTTGAACACATTGAGGGGAAAAAGACAGTCTGATAACAATGTAAAGACCAACTGTCTGATACTCTCTAAATCTAGCTCATGAGATGGAGCATAAAAATGATCAACGTCTGATCCTGAAGCAAATATAGTACAGACAGTTAGCTTTCTTATGCCTGTGAGTGCACTGGCTCATCTCATTCTCACGTCTGGCTACAATCCTCAACAAGTCTTAAAAGTCGATATCAGGCACAATTCAAAACTCCTTATTCATCCTCTTTATTTGGCAGACAGACCACATTAAAATATCTTTGTGGGGGTGGTCTGTCCCCTTTATGTTGGGTCTGAGAGTGGGGCAGCTGCCCCCCACATGCAGTGACCTCACTTAGTAAAGATCAATAGTGAGCTGCACATTCCTCCCTCCAAGTCCTCAGGAGTCACTTAGGCCTTGGTATCCCAGTCATCCAAGCCATCTTGTGAATCCTTTTACACACTGATATTTAGGGTAAATTCCAATCATTGACATCCAACATCCAAGACGACCAGATTTGACCTACGAGGGCAGCATATTTGGTAAACCATACGAGGGTGATGAACTCTTGTCACTCAAGAGTATCACCCCTATAGACCATGCTAATGCAGTCACTCAAGGGCAAATTTGTCATGCCAGCATTGCTCAGTTTAGATCGAATTTAACATGTTTATATATCACATTCTTGCCGGTGCTGTCCTCTATTTTCCCCTCCAATCACACTGTACACGGCCTAGCACACAGCAAAATTATGGGGCCCACATTGATCCCTAGGCTAGATGATTTAATGGCTGACTGACTGTTCTATTTAACCAGACAAGCATAATAAGGGGATTAGCAACCTATCAGATGACAGAGTTCAGTGTGCTTGGCTGCAGGTATACAGGCAGATATCCTATATCACATGATTTGTTAATCACTGTGCAAATTAGTTAATTCTAGGGGAAGTGAAATAATAACATCTAAGATGAATAATCTGCAGAAATTACACCACAGTTCATAACAGATTTAATGCCAAACTGCTCTCACAAGTTAGTTAAGACAGGTTGGTATTGAGCACTTCAAAAGGACCCTTGAAGTTCATGTACCTCTTTGTTTGCAGTGAAAGGCCCACACTAGTGTGCGTGTGAGATGCAATCAGAGCCCTGACACGTCCACACAGCGCCCAGGCCCCCACAGCTGGGTGCATGTAGGTGGGAGCTGATGTCATGGAGAGATGGAGGTGAAATGATCTGTTACTCGAAAGCTGAGCCTCTCCATTGCGATATCAGAGCTATGACATCTTCACCTACTTTCACAACTTAGAGGTCAGGGTTGGTCCATCGTGTTGCATCCCCACAGACGACAGATGCTAAAAAGTTTTATAGATTGTTTTTGTCAGGGATCAACCGATATGTTTTGGGGGGCATAAAGATATTTATTATTTCCACTTTCTTATATTTTATAATTATCTTACAGGATCAGACATATTCCTTGTAAACCAGAAAAGGTCAACGTTGTTTAGTTTTACTGGCATCGGTATAAAAAACGTTTTAAGTGGGTCAAGAGAACATTTACATCATGTTTGCAAACATCTATGTTCCGAAGTAACTCACATCCAGCAAACCCGAAAGGCCACTCTTAGCACACGCTGTGCTCTGACATTGCCAGCAAGTGATTCATCACATTATTTATAAACTATAAGATGTAAGGTCAGAAAGTCCTGTTTTGCTTGTATCACAAAATAAACATAAGGAAAAGCAGACAAATGCAAAGGCCAGAATTCAGACTGTCAGCACATACTCCCCGTCACAGTGGAGACGGACAAGATTACATTTAATCTGTGTTGTTGGAACACACATATGCCCTCTCTGTCACCTGTACCATAAGACCTAGTGACCACAGCAGAAGTCATATTTGGGGGGGGGGGGGAGCATCAACAGTGTTAGTTCCTGTGATCTTAAACTGCACCTGCATTCATGAACGACTTCATCCCTCCAGATGTCTGGAGGCCTCGCTCGACCCAGAGCCAGCACATCTATAACTGTCTCCTCGACTGCCCAGACTCAGGTGGATAACTGCCAGAACGAAAGCAGAGATGCAGGGGGATCTGAGCCCTGCAGCCACTCATGCTGCACAAAAAGTGCTGAAAGAGGCCATAAGATAGCTGTGTCTTAATATATCACATCTTCAATCCAATCTGATGAATTATTCAGGCAGTGCTATCTACTGTGCCTCTCACCTAAAACATCTGCCCTGCCAGCCCGTCTGCCAGGTCTGGCTTAGACACTGTCCTGCCACAGGAAGCTTTTAGTCTGCTCCTGTCCTGTGGTCTCTGTTACATTTAACCCCCTCCCTCAATCTCTATTTTCATCTCTTGGACACCAGGCATAAAGCTTTGAGGGAGAGGGATTACATTACTGTGTCAAGGATCAGTCTGTACAAGATTTTAAAAAGGAAACAATATCTTTTTGGTACTACTGTGCAAATCTCTGGGTTGTCAAGGCTGGGGTAGTAGTTTGTGTGATGTGTTGTCCAACCATTTTTATTTTTTTTTTCATATCTGAAGGCATAAGAGTTTAAAGCTACTGCAAATGGCCAAAAGAAAATCCTGCCATCAAAAAGAGACATGGAAATGCTGTTCGGTGACAGACAGGTACTTAAGTCTAATGTTTGAGTATTTGAAATAGTTTAAAATACAAATTTCTCTCCGACAACAGATTGTGCCAACATAGACCCACATCTTCTCGCTCACTCAAAGTGCTGTCCTCTCGTCACTCGTCTCATTTGCAGTGTTTTCTTATAACATTAGCTCATTAAAGATGGCAAGTGCAGACCCTAAGTGACCAGTTTTGCTTAAAAAAGCAAACAGTAGGGATGCTGTTTGGAAATACTTCTCATTTGAGCCAGGTGAAAGAGGAAAGACAGCAGATATCAGCATGTTCATATGCAAGCAACAGCCCCATGCTAACAAACGACAAATTCAGCACCTGATGAACTGACATCAACTGTTGTTGATAAGTATGTTGTCCTGTTATTTGCCCCAACATTTGAAATTCTCCAAGATAAACTAATCCCCCTCAGACCTTTCGAGGAATAGCAGAGTCACTTGCTCGGAAAAAACGTTGACTATGGTCAGGAGTAAATTAACTTAGATGATGTTCTTAACACACAATAAACAAGGCTGTTTTACGTTTTACGCCTTAAATGTGTCCATTTTCCCCTCTAATATCATTATGTTGCTATTTTTCAAGATATTGTATCAAAGATAGAAACTCCAGAATGGTGACAAAACTACTCAACCATGGACTACAAACACTTCGCTAACTTAAGTCAGATCTTGCATGCATTACCATAAAAAGTATGATATGGCAAAGCATTTGACTTTATGGCGTGGAAGTGTAAAACATTCCTATGCTGGGCTTCATCAACGAAGGGGGACAACAGGCTGAAAACAAAAAGCAGAGCAGGTTGCATTACATACTTGCGGACCATTAAAGTGAGGAGTGTTCTTGAGGTATAAAAGCTGCACACTCACCTCCCCCTTCACTGTTTATGGATCTTAGCAGAGCATGAAATGACTAAATACCAGCATCATTCCTCCTCCCTATCATCCTCCTTTGCACATCTCTCATTCATAACTTTCAGCAAGGATGCCTGACTGAAAAACCTGTGACCCACCCAGCACTATTTGTGTCCAAGGTTACAGAGGAACAACTCTGTTTCTCTGAGTGAAATGTGTGTGTTTGCCTCAAATATCCTTCTGTAACCGACATTTTAGTAAATAATGGTACTGTTCATTAGTATTAAAAGAAAAGTACAGCTTGTTTACAGTGTAGCAATTAGACTACAGTGATCAGAGACTTATTGCAAGAATGTCTGAAAGGGTCAGTAACACCATTAGCAGAGTAAAGGGCACAACCTGGAATGCTCAGAGATATCAAATCACAGTGGTGGGGGAGGGACGGGCTGCTAAACAAGGCTCGTTGGAGGTTGATTCCATTAATCAGGCCTACTCTAGTACCCATGTCAGGAAACACACAAACACATACGACCAAAAACAACAATCTGATGCACGTTCGCTGTATGAGACACCATAAAGTCATCCCATGTGTCCTGTGTCAGACGGGTAGTCCTACACATAGCCAAGAGGATTAAAATAGAACTTTATTATTAAGCATGTAACATGCAAGAAGAACAGGTGTGAGCTGAAGGGTGATGGAAACACACTCTGAAATGACAGTTTTCACACCAGCACATGAGAAACGCTGACATAAGTGTAAACATACTCCACATGGTTTTCCAAAGCATGCCTCTTAACCCTTGTGTACAGTGAGAGAGTGAGACGGGGCTTCATGTGACATGTTTTGGTGCATGCTTCATACAGGTTCAAAGGCAGAACTGACTGTATCTGAGACACTGGAGGAAACACAGCGATCTGGCCTGGTTCCATGTCCACAGTCATTTCCCACATCGTGGCACAGTGCTGGACTGGGAATAAACAGAGAAGCCCGCTGTGCTCCCAGAATGCATGTTTGCAGAGTTCCCATCAGTGAGTACACAGTAATAGGACTCCCTGAAGGCCTGTATTTAACCTTTAGGTTACAAGTGGCTGGCCACTCCACAGCCCACTCCTCCTCATGCCTTAGCTGTTAACCCTTTTCTCACTCATTCTAGTGAGCAAAAACAGTTGCAAAGTCAGATAATTGACAAGTTCTGAAGATGATGTGACATGATTGAAAGTTCCGGAATAGCTACTAAATGGACCCCTTGTTAACTGCTCATTCCACGGTCAAAAATGAGCGTTGAATCTCTACTTTATGGCTCACATGATGGAGAAAGAACATTGGACAGCATGACATTTGATGTACTATTTCTGGGAAAACTGCTGATAAAGATCATGGGATATTATGAAAGGCTCTGGGATGTGATCTTCTGGTCAGTGTCAGTCTGGTCATTCTCAGATTGAAATTGACACAACTCAGTCAAACTAACAAACAAGATCTGGAAACGGCTTTAAGCTACCAGACTTTCATTTTCATAACATCCACAACGAGCTGACCAATACTAGATTTTTGTGGCCGATGCCGGGGCAGATATAAGGGAAATAACATATTCTAATAGCAATACATCGTCCGATATACACACCTTTTTTGCACTGATCCCTTAAATGGGGTCATCAAAGATTGGACAGGATATCGTACAGTTTAACAATCAAGCGTTTTGTCTACAATGATTTCACTTTCAACTCAAGCATCAAAGCAAATTCATTTCCTGCATCCTGCAAATTGACATAGGTGATGGCAACTGTATATTGTGTTAAGGTTTTGTCAAAACTTAAATGTTTGAAAAATACAAACCCTCTATATCTGTATCATTTCTCTGTTCTGCAGAATAATTAGAGGAGACAACACCAGAACGTGTTTTATGACTGGCTGTTTCTATTTGGCCCATGCCGTGATAATACAATAAGCATAGCTCTTGGGTTGGAAGGCAGCTCACAATGTTCTGGCTCAAGTTGAAAAACATACCTTGAATTTCTTAAAGGAAACTAAGGGTATGATCTAAACTATGATCCAATTCAGAGCTACACGCTTGTCGCACCCATTTTAGCCTGTAATTGCTCATGTACTCTGTTTAAACTTGTGTTATTGGCGTGAAATCTGAACTAACATTTGTGACACCAAACCATATGGAGAGGAAAACAGCACATGAAAGAAAATCAAAAAGGAACATTTCTCTCCTCACACACACACACACACACACACACACACACAGACAATGACAGGGAGAGAGTCAACTTGACTATACAAACAGATGAAGGAGATGGATCAGAGTAGCCTAATGCTGAGAAAATGCCCTTGGGATATGCTGACAAAACGGAAACATGTGCATATGGGGCCAGCATGGGGGATTAAGCTGTGATAAAACGGTGTGATTCAGAAATATTTGTTTCTTCTTTGTCTTTTCTACTCTGAACAGATTTAGTAATCTGCAACAGGTTGCTCACGGCTTTGAGCAGCTTCACAACGCAGGAGCATAATTTTACCCTTTTGCTTTTTTTTTCCTTTCAGCAGACTGGATGCAGAACAGCACAGCATCAAATAACGATTCACTCTGCATAGGAATGCTTCAGCGTTCCAGTTAAACTCTTCCAACTCTAAAATTCAGGCTTTCTGTGCGAGAAACTCTCACCACATCATGAACTAGCTATATTTTTTTTCCAAAGAAGCCCGGATTTGAAGTATTGATACTACAGGCACCGTGCTTTACCAACAAGCCAAAGCTTTTCTGACAGCATCATACAGGCAGTTCATTGTCAAGGCTGCCGGTATCCAGAATGCAACTGCCAGCTGTTTTCTTTGTGGATCAACCCAAAAGAAAACAGCAGGCCAAGGTCAGCACAGACAGGCTTTTCTCCTACAACAGACAGATGAATCTCCGTATACGAGGCCGTAAAACAAAAACTCTCTCTGTCACAAATGGGATGAGCGCAGCTGATTATATTCCACCCTCTTGTGGAATAATTAACCATTCTCAAAAATTCATGAAAGCTCCTATTTGTTCCAGATCTGTTGGGTGTTTGTTCATCATTTAAGGATCTCTGTCTGTAGGCAGGTTTCCATCCAGCTGTTTTTGATGCGGTTTTTCAATTTGCACATAAAAAACATGAACAAGTTTTTATGCGTGTGGCTGAGGAGGAAAAGTTGGTTTATTGATAAAAGCAAAATGCAACAAAGTGCAATGGAGACAGACTTAGTGATTGAATCACAAGGATGGGAAGCACGTGACTTAAACATCTGTCTTCTGCTCCACTAAAGAGACAAAAAAACAGCAGCACATGAAAACATCAGATCTCTGTGGGGCGATAAGGAGGAGACTGTAATTTTCGTTTTGTTTTTTACTGTCTGAGGTTATACCTGTGCATTTTGTTGTTCCCTCCTTTTCTGCAATAATTTAAATCGCAACCAAGCAGAAAACTAGAGGCACCAGCTGTCCCACCACTATATGATATTAAGCAAGGGTGGGGTAATAAATGATTTTGTTTCTTTCTTATTTTTGCTTCTTAATGAAATGCAAGTTGAAGAGAATCCAGTATGTTTGTATGTCATTTAAAGTGTTTTAAGTATAATTGAAAGATTATCAGGAAAATATTTTGAATCGCAATTATTTTGGCCAAGATAAGACATTTTTTTTTATATCATTTTAAAATTTCTGCTACATTTTGATTGAATTCTAGCTTTGACTGACAGCTTGGTCTGGTTAATTATCCCTCGTATCCAGCTGCCTTGTTAGTACATGCTGGACAGGCTCACATGCACTGGCTTCTGAATGTGAAAAGTTAAACACCAAAAAGCTGTTTTTGAACACATCTACTGAGGTGACAAGTAGCTCCATGCTAGCCCTAATTCTGAGTTGAAGACGAGTAAGTGCACGCTTGGTTTTCTGACATCAGAACAAGTTTAAAAGCCAATCACAGTCCATAATTCAAAGTGTGATGTGGAGACCTGAAACCTCTAGCATACATGAACTGATAATAACCTCGGGAAAGTTGGAGACATGTTGAGTCTAGTAGTTAAAGTTTTGAAAATGACACTCGCATATTCATATATACATTTTTTTTCATGAGGAGGAGAAAGAAGGAGACATAAGACTTCTCCAAGAAAAGTGTTTTATACTATACATGTTATCTGGTAAGGATCTTAAAACATAAAATAAGCAAATTATCTGACCTAAGGTCACTCTAACGGTGGAAAACAACACATATTCTTATTGCTTCACTAAACTCTAATGACATAGAAGAACAAGCTTAAGAGGTTTCCAAGTAGAAGGTACTTGGCAGTGCACATTTAAAAGTAAGCACGAAGAGTAAATTAAAGTCTTAGGTTGACCTCCTCATTGACTTTTGACAAACTTTTCCATTTATGGTTTCTATCCATTAACTTCCACCCACACGGCTAACAGTTTGGCATTAGTCTTGATTGTGCTGCCAGCAGTGTGTGGGTGAGAGATTTGAATTTCACACAATAACACCTGATGCTTCTGCCTCGTAGCTGCCAGCATCACACCATGAGCCCCTCACCAGTGTCACAACGGAAACTCCTCGAACAGTTTGACTATCACAACCAGACACAAGACAATTAAGACTTTGTGCTGATATTAATGTTCTTGTTCTCGCCTATCGGATTTTCCACACTCCTCTGGGTACAGACAAAGTGTTCAGGCTCAGGGAGAGGACGTGTGTGCACTGGCTGCCACATTCACTAAAACATATCTGTGGAAAGAGGTCTCTCTCACAGTCGCAATCACTCCTGATGAGCTGTGCCTCAGCTTTTAGCTCCTACGCATACACAATCACCCACAAAGCACAAGATGCACTCAGACTGGGTCTTTAATGACCCCATTGCCTTGCTATCACCTTGCGATAAAGACCAACCTGACAGGGCGGAGGGCTGTTGCGCGTCAGCTCACACCTACTTATCCCTTTAAAGAGAGAAACTAACAACAAACCCCATGCAGAGTCATAAGAAGTTTTTTATTACTCTATCAGGGAAATTAGGATTGATCTGGCATCACTTCAATAGGTAACCTGAACTGCAGCGTGCTCACATCAATGATTCATGCAGCCAGGGCACCACACAGTTAATGAACACAGAGGTAGTCTCTTTAACAGCAGCACTACTTACACTCTTGTCCCACTCAGCTGAGAAACAAAAATGTCCTTCAGATCTGAGAAAAGGTTTCCTTTAGGTGACACAGACGGATTGATTCCTCCTCCAGAAAGTGTCAGAAGCAAATCCACAGAAACAGCAGAGTTTAAGGCTCTGGTAGATGACAGCTGTGAGTTGGCAGGCAGGTCCACACTCTCCCTCTCCCTGACACCGTGTCGTACTACAGCCTGCCTCTAACCGCTCAACACACTCTGGAGCTCCTCCCATCACATCCTCGGAGAGAGGGAGGGGAGGAGGCAGGAGGACGAGGAGGTGGAGCAGGGAGGTGCACTTCTACAGGATGATCTTGACTCATTTTTGGCTGAAACCACCAATGCGCAAGTTTACATATTACTAATTTTTTTCAGTGCAGAAGAGCTATTATTATATTTTAGAGAATATGTTACACAGTGTAATTAGGAAACTATTGCAGAGTGCTCAGAGCAGAGAGACGGTAAAGGCCAAGTAACCTCCTTATATATGTGCGTGTTATAAGAGTGAATTTTTTTTAAATGATTTTGGTAGTGATAACAATAAGAAGAACAAAAAAGGCGTCCTGTGATTTTTGTGCTTTTCTGTGCTCACAAGACTGCTAACTATCCGTATTGGGAAATCATGACCACTTCTTACAAGGAAAACATTTACGCAACACCCGTGACATGACTAAACTAAATGAGACAAAGTCACAATCATATTGAAAGTAGCCTTGGAGCCTTTTTTTTTTTTTTTTTATTTCCCCTGGGAGTTGGTTCCCTTGTTATGGACTGCAGATGTTTGCCTCTCAGCCAGCTGCCTGCATCCATAAAGGGACTGACTTTAATGATTGTAATTACCAGTGACTTCAAGCTACCGGAAAATAAACCAAATCTATTTGTCCTAAATCACAGTCATCAATTAACTGCTTTCTGTGGTATCAAGAGAAGTAAAAATCTGTGGGTTTTTTTTACACAAAATGTTAACTATATAATCAGAAAGTAAACCTTGATACCCGAGGCGATCCACAGATCTGTGGGGTTGAAGTCAATAGATGATTCCATTCATCTCGTTTACATGTGAAAATCACCAAATATCATCACCAACATGATCAAATAGTACAAAACGGTAACTCTTATGAGTACAAAACCTCGTCACTAGGAGATCAAGATAAGTCAGTACCCTTTATTTTTGTGCTCCTACAAATACTGCAACAATGCTTTTGAGCTGCTTGAGACCAAAACATGAGACAGTGCCAAATAGAGTCCCTTAAACCCGGAAAAACTTTTTAAACTTCTGGTTCCCTCATCTTGAATTCAAAGGGTTTTTCTTAATGGGTTTTCTGTGAACTGCCTAAAAGGTCTGAGGAATATGGAAGTTTAAGAGATTTTTTTTTTCGTTTTTGTTCTACCACATTAAATACAAACCCACATGTAAAGCGTTAACAAGGTGTCTGACAAGTGGCTTAATGAAACTACAGAAGTTGTCGGACGCCTTAAACTTCATCACCCACTAGTCCGTCTTGAGTTGGATGATAGTTGCAAACTGTTCTAATGCTAACTTTTAAACTTATAGATGGATCAATTTACAGGAAATTGTGTATAGTATAGTTTAGTCTGAAGCTTAGTTGTGGCGATGCTGAAGTTGTGCAACCGTGATGTAGATCCTTTATAGCCTTCGTTCACTCTTTATTTCTGGCTACTGCATTCATTTACACTTCAAAAATCCTACAAGTGGTGTTTACTTGTGATGGTTATCTTGTTATCTTACATGTAAGTATCATAAACAAAATCCAATTGAAACATCCAATAGGCTTTATGATGAGGGAAGCCTACAAAAATGTCATCCCTGCCGTTCTAGAGAGAATAATGAGCCTAGTACCATGCCTAGTGTGTGCTTTAAGGTTTAAACAGCACTGCTTATTTCAGTCTTCAGTCTTTAACCACCAGATTGTCCTTTAGATTAACTGGTACATCAGTTATGTGCCTGTTGTTGTGTATCTGTGAAAATGTAAATGTTTTGGTAAAAACATGCATTCCTTCCATACTTTCAGTCCTGACCTTGAAGATTTACTCGATTGCTACGTAAGACATGTTTTAATCATTTTCCAAGTTAATCTGTAACATCATAGAGGCAACAATCTGATTAAAATGTTAAACTGGAATTTTAGCATATTTACACAGTAACAACACTGCCCTGCTGGCATAAAATACAGTGGATGCTTCAATATTTCCTGCACATAAAACATTTAAAAGCAGTAGCAAGCCTTTCTCAAGACAATGTCAAATAAAAAAAACAAACAAATAATGAAATGCAACGTGCGCTTACTGTAAACGAATTACATCCTGCAGAGATCTACTGTGCTACAGGCTACTTGAAGGACACATGAGGAAAACATTAGGAGCCGGTGTGTGAAGTTGAGCCACAAAGTAGTTCTAAAATAAAACTTACAACACTGGCAAGGACAAAGTTTTCAGGCCATGACACTGAAAGTACGACACAAGTGACGTAACAAGGTCTCAGAAGGGGCCTTTCATGAAATGTAAAGGGGACAGGAAGCTCGGAGGAACCCTACTCTTTATGCTTTAATAAAACAAAAACATGTATTCTAATGACATCAACAGAGAAGAAATGAGATGTACATGAAGATGATTGAATATGCCAATGACTGTACATTGAAATGTTCGAAAAAAGTCCTGTTAAAGTGAAGTGTTACCAAATAACTTCACATGCCTTCTCCAAAAATATTTCCAGGGTAAATAGAGAGAAATGTAAGATAGCGGGGTGTTGAGACGGGGACGCCTGTTTCAAAAATAGCAGATGCTAATTATACACTTTAGGCAACTGCTAAGGAGGGAGACGCTATGCCAAGTTTGAGGTGTTGGGATTCTGAAAGTCTGCTCTGTGTATCCGTGCAGAGGCAAGATTCCTCACGGTCACCTGAGACATACTTAAGCCAAGGCACAGTATACTCACTGGATGTCTTATTTACAGCCTGTGTCAGTAAGATTCATACCCCCTCCCCTACTGGACTGCTAACACACCTCTTGTTGAGTCCGACCACCTGCCACTGCCATGCAGGCGACCTTTTGTAAACAATCCAAAGAACATAAAAGGACCCCTCCGGCAGACGTCTAAACACGTGGCTCAGACCAGTCAAACAGACAAAGACTGGCCTTTTTCATTGCTTGACCATGTTAGTTAATGTGGCTGTGCTCAAAATGCTGTTTTTCTTTTCCTCTGTTCCCCACAACTTAACAATTACATAAAGCACAATGTAAATCTTAGTTAATAGAGGAAGACATTTAAGAAAATTGTCTGAAAAAAATAGTAAACAAAATAAAGTTGAGTGAGGAATGAATTTGCATCTTTAAGTTGGAAAATCTATTTAACCACTGATGGATAAGTATTTGCAAAAGTATATTCTGAAAAGATTGGTGTACTGTTACATGTTTAGTAGTTAAGGTAATTTGCATTTCTCTTGTAAATTCATCTATAAATGGCTACATAATCAGGCTTTTCACATGCTCAGAGATCTTATGGTTCCACTCAGAGTTTCAGGCTCAATAAGACGTGGATCATCCAACAGGAATTGTAAGGTGCCTTTATGTAAATGCTTATTTATAGAGCCTTCTCCATAGCTGCCCCCACCTTCTGGAACTCTCTCCCCAAACCCATCTGAGACTGCACCCATCTGCCCCAGTTCAAGCCATTAATCAAAACTCGCCTCTTCAGAACTGCTATTAATGTGTGTTTAATCTTGTGTGATGTATGTTTTTAGATTTGTTTGTAGTGTGTTGCTTTTATGATGTTTGTAGTGTATTGCTTTTATGTTTGCATGCAAGAGTCTTTGAGTCTCTTGAAAATTGCTATACGAATAAAATACACTATCATTATTAATAATATTATTAATATTTTCATTACCATTGAGACAAACAGCTTTTCCTGTTTGGAGGATCAATATGTGAAAGTCTAACCTGCAAAATTCAAACTTGATCCTGACTGGGAACATTTTAAACCAAAACTGAATAAGTTTTGAAGAGGGATCAGTAATGTAGTCATGAATGATCTGGTGCCTCCTTTTTTATTGTGTTTTATGTATCGTAGTACAGTTTGTGTTGTATATTGCTCTGTCTGTATTTTCTTGCACATCTTTAATATTGCTGAGTTTGTGTTTGTATTGTCTTTTGAGAATATGCTGTTCAGTCTTATGCATTTTGGCCCATCTCAGGACCAGCTCAGGCTACGGTAAATGCTGTGGTATGCTGCATACTTGTCCCTGTACAAATAAACATTGAATAAATAAATACATTTCTGTATCTTAACGTTAAAATAATATATTATGTATTTTTAGGCAATGATATTAATAGTTTTATGTCCTCACTAAGATCCTTACTATCAGGGACAATCCCTAAGTCATGGTATGATCAATAAAGAGTAAATAAATAAACCAGAAACTACCTCACATCCCCAAGATAGAGGTGAGATATCTGATATCTGATTTGTGATCAAAGCTTGTTGTTACGTATTCTAATTGCAATAAAAAATAATAATAATTACATTTAAACATGTGGCATAATATAAGCTTTTGTGATTCAAAAAAGTGTGATCACTCTCCTCAGCATGTTTCACATACAGCTGGCAGAAGTGCTGACAGGTCATTCTATATAAATGAATAACAGTCGAGGAATTATAGAGCTGCGATAAGCCATCGTGTTTCACATATTGGCTTAATGGAAACACACCAGATAGCAGCAAAAGGCTACTTAAAGTCACTGAGGCTGACAGAAGCACTGTAGAAAAAGGAGCAGCCCCGGCACCTATAACTCTCAGCTATATGTTATCACTTCTGTGTTTAGAGGTTACACTGACTGTGTCACCCAGATGAATCTCAGTTTTACTGCAGTAATGTGGTGTTAACACAGCGCTGTCCAATGTGTTGAAAAGCAGTAATTTTGTTTCATGTGGCAGAAAATGTGACAGATGAAAAAAAACAAAACAACTATATTCACTTCCTCCTTCTTCCCCCTGCAAATCTGAAGATAGCGTACACTTGTCGTCTTTTTAGGCTACCTATGGCCTCATGAAAACTGAGTGCTTTCCTCTGGAGTGCCAACCTATTTCTTATTTTTCCGTCGGAAGGAAGCGCAACAACACTGAGACCATAACATGTTTTTCCGCACTAACATCACTGTGAACAAAAAGTCAAATATATTCCACCTTTTAGCAAAAACGCCGCTGTGCATCTAACAGGTTGTCAGTAGTTGCATAGTAACAGTGGGGCCATGGCCGACATTTACTTCAAGCATCTGTTCAGCGCTACCAGCTAAAAGGAAAATCCCAGTTAACAAACTAACTCTCAGTTGTAAAGCAGAACATCTACCAAAGTCACAACTACTCAGACAAGTCCTCACCTTGTCTTCACACCACTTATATTTATCATCCTTTTAGCTCCACCCTTAATGTGAAAAAACAGATAACTGTAAAACATAAATGCTGATGTGTCATTATTAGAGCATAGTGTTTAACCCCATAACACACAGTTTTCCTGGCCCTTAAGTAGCTTAGAGGTTGTTGAAATCATCTTACTCTGCAGTGTCTGAGTGTATCAGCTTGTTTTAACTCCTCATTAAACCTACATGATGTTTACGCTGAGAGAAATAAACAAACACAAGCTTTGCCACTTTTTTTCTCTTTTGATAACTGATTTATATTTTGCACTTGAGCATCCACTTCCTCTGCCTGGAACGCACTTGCTGTCTTTTTTTAAATTCAAATCAAAGTCAGTTTTTTTATGAAAATAGAAATATTCTACATATCTTGTGCATCATTCATTTCCAAAACCTTAGCCTGACATATTTGGTATCTTTGTCAGATTTTGGATCTTCTATAGGTTTTCAAAATCTACTTGTTATTATGAGAGGATAAAAATAACTAATCGCAAATATGGGGTATAATAAGGGTTTCACTCAAGTGCAAACTCACCATGACGTCACCAATTGGTTTGAGCTGTATTGTTCTGAAGACTTGAGCTTGGCCTTATGGCTATCACTGTCTTAGTTTTTTGGAGCCAGAAGTAACCATATTTGGACGAAGGAGGAAGAGGATGTAGGTGGGCATATACTGATTGGATCTGACTGAGAACCCGACGAAATGCAGTGGAAGCGATTTGTGCCATCACAAGGTAACCATGCCCTGCTTTATCATCAATTTTACTTTGAACGGGACCATAGTTTAAAATATAAACATCATGCCGTATTGAAGAAGACTTTAAACCAGAGACCGAGGCCATAAACTCTTTAGGAAACTGTTTAATCAGGTAATTACGCTTATTTTCTCATAAGCTTACATACAGTCTGATTTATTTTTGAAATCAGTGGAGTCACCCCATGCTGGCCATTAGAAAGATTTCGAGCTTAAGGAACATTTTCATTGGCTTCACTTTTTAGACTAAGATGCCCGTCGATATTTATACAGTCAATGGTTTCTTTGACATTTTATAAACAAAATTATAAAAAAAATTGTTAAAGCAAAAATGATAAATGAATTGTTGCAGCCCTGCAAAGGTTCCTTAAGTCTATAAACATTTTTTTTTTTTATTGTTTCCTTTTTGTAGTAAAGGTGAATGGACTGTCTGGAAAAGTATCATCTGAGGTAGCACAGTGTGACCCACAACGGATGTGAGTGACTCATTTTGGCATCAAGTGGGACTGGTTCACCATGTTGGATCATAGCATATGATCAATCACCCTGCTCTCACAAGGTCTAGGGTTTGTGGGATGTTTTTCATCCTGTGCTTTGACTGTTTCAGGGGGAAAATGAAGCTCAGCGTGACACAAGCAAAAGCATTACTCCACCACTTCTGATACAGTAGCTCTCCAGCAGAGAGGGTTTGTGGGATGAGTGCCCTCTGGCAGGGAGGTGATGCCAATGAACAATCCCTGGGGTGTGTGTGTGTGAGAGAACTTTTCAGCCATCTACGTGACTCACCCCGTGTCCTTTCATTATGCTGTTGCATACATGCTCATTTTCTTTATGTCACCATATCAGCTGTTACTCACCCGTCTGAAACCACTGTTGGACTTCCCAGCATTGCCAGTCACATGTCCATCATACTTTATGTGTCATTTATCGCACCACGCTCTCTTTTAGGTGCTTGTGTTGCATGTGGCTGTTTTCCTCTCAATCCTTCTGTAATCTGTGTTTATCTTTGTACAGAGAAATATGTTTGTAGTGGCTTTGACTGCCAAACTATTTATTGGATTAACAATTTGTCAAACCAGAGCCAATGGCACAGCTCCAAAGGCAAGTCAGCCTGTTTGAAATTCAACAGACAGAGCAGGAGGAACAGCTCGGACACTCCTCAGGTGGCCCTCCATGTCCATGGCAGCGGCTCAACTTTCCTGTGTTTTCTAGCTAAGCTCCCCCTCCCCCTCAGATGCACACCGCAACTACCACATACAGTAATAACCACGTCCTCCTCTGTGCAACAGAGGGGGAATTTAATCAGGCAGTTTTTTTCTCTTCTTGTGGCAAGAAATTTGATTCATTAGTCCAAAGATGTCTTTATGGTTTCTCTAAGCTCATGTCACAGAGTAAAGGGGGCAACATGACCTCATGTTCAGTGAGACAGTACAAACTTATTGTCAACCTTAACATCAAGTTATTGTAGACTATGTTGTTAATCAATATGCAGGACGGTTGTATGGTGGTACTAGATTGATATAGAGTGATTAAGTGTCTGTTGTCATATGAAGATGAATAACACCTTTTTGCTGATTTCTTTTAATGGTGTTACCTTCTCATCCATTGTTTTATTTTATGTTATTATCTTTATGATTACATAAGACCTTCCAAGTAATCTTGTCTTTTAATGTATATATTTTGTCACGTAGGATGTTCACTTTTTGTTTTTTGTTGTTTTTAAAAGCATGACCCCTTCCCCATGGGGATTATATAGAGTCCAAGTAAAATAATTTTCTCAACCGAAACAAAATAATTCAGCAGCTACTTTGATAATTTCTTAATCATTTAACTAGAAATAGTAGAAAAGTATAAATCTCTGGTTTGAGCATCTAAAATGAAATTTGCAATTTTACATAAAAAATGGTTAAAAAATTAAATCAAAAAATGAAATAATCATTGGTTGTAACTTTACAGTCAGAGGACCACTTTCTGGGTTTGACGCTTTTAGAGCTGCAACGATTAATCAATGAATGAATTCAATGACTGAAAAAGAAAAATTGGTAATTAAGAAGCTTTTCAAAGAGTCGCTTTGTGCTCTGGGATATTTTGATTGCCACAATTTTTTTTACATCAATTTATTGTAAAAATAATCAACGTATTATCAATAATGAATATAATCATTAGTTGCAGCCTTTGCCAATTTTACATCGTCTTATCTACATTCCACAAAAAAATAGCAAAAATATCTATATATAAAGACAAACACACCTAAATGCATTTTCAGCATTCTCAGCACATTATAACAATCCACTGGTTTAGTCACGTCACCGCGTCTTTCATGCCATAATGACGAAGGTGAAAATGATGAAGTGTGTCATTTGGTTTCAGTTTCGGCAGTCCACTAATTACATACATGCTGAGGCTAGATACCCTATTTTTCAGCAAATACAGAAGAATAATGGCCTCAAGGGTAATATGCTGTGTGTCCACTGAGTCTCAAAGACCAATTACCCTCACTGTAAACATGACCCCTTCCCCATGGGGATAACAAAAAATGACCCTCAGAGTATCTGCTAGTATTGACTGGAACTCTTCTCCAGAATCCTGATCCCAAAGGGCTAATGAGATCACAATTTAGAGATGTGTTGGTTCACCTTGCTGACTACAACCGAAGAGAAACGTTATACTCCTAATGTGCTGTGTACTTAGGGAAATGACCTAATGAGATGAATGAACTGTATCAGACAAAAGGAAGAGGAGAAGAGTGATGACTCAAACAGGGGGAGAATCCTGAGGATGAATAAGTTATAAGGCCATCTACATGTGGGGCAGACAGGACATGAAATATTAAGTCAGCATCTGATATCGTGCAAGAGTTAAGGTTAAACAACTCCTGAAAAAAAAAAAAATCACCTGCTACACATTTAGAATCACCCCACTGTTGTCCTGTGCTGGAACTCCACATCCCGTTAATAGAAACCAATGAAGAAGGAAAAGTCTTTGGCTAAGCGTCTACGTAATGCACCGTAAATTTCTGAAGCAGTCAAAAATCTGCATGCAGATAACACCCACCGCATCATTCATCTGGGCTTCATGATCGTCATCGTACACGCCCAGTTTTTGTAGAGCAGACGAATCAAAGTGAGACATATGTTACACGGAAGTCAGATAAATAATGATCTCATGCTAATCTTTCTTTTTTTACAATCAAAAAGTCTAAACAGAGCTGTGTTTTTTATAAAATAATCTAATATAAGTGAACAAATATGTCATCTCTAATAAAATATGCATAGGAGCTGAGAATTCACTTCACGCCAAATGTAATTGTAGCTTTCACCGACACATGCTGAATTACCTCTGAGCCAGCACGGGGATCAGTCTCATCTTTACCATGGAAACCAACACCATACTACAGTACATGCACACACACTGAGGGAGCAATTGCCATGGCATCCAGCGCTGTGGCGACTAGAAGCTTTCAGCGACCAGACCAATTCACTCAGCAGCTAAGTGGACACTCAGTCAGCCTTCTGTCTGTCACTCCCTATACCACTCTCTCTCCTCCTTTCTACTCCCCTTTTCCCACTCTTTTTACAATGAATTTCTTTTGTCATGAGCCAGAAGAATTACCTTTTATCAGCAGAGGACAAGGTCTTGCAGTGCTCAGTAGGAGCGGCTCTCGGTCGAGTGGTGACAGAGGAAAAAGAAGCTCTGCAGGGATCCCGAGAGATGCCCAGAGATGCAGCTGAACCGGCACCGCACGCACGCATCCACCACCACTATCACCACCAGTGAGAGCAGCGGCAGCGGCAGTCGGAAGGGGAGGGGAGAAAATATAAAAAAGGCAGGAGAGGGGGTTGCTCTATCAGCAGCAGGAACATTACATCATAGGCTGCCTCTGTGGAAGGGTGGGAGAGAAGTGGACGGAGGAAAGGGAGGTGCTCCTTGGAGCAGCACTCTCTCTGTCACTGCTGGGCTCTTTTTAGTGCCTGCACAAGTCCAAATTTAATATTTATGATCTGGTAACTGTAAAATACCCTCAGTAGTTGGAGCCAGAGCCATGAAATAATTAGATCAACTGCTCTTAATTGTGTACCATCACTGGGGTTTGTTGTCAGACTGGATATAATATGATGTACACCATAATGTGGCTTATCCCTTTGGGGCAAAGGCTGACTCTTTGTGTGTGTGTGTGTGTGTGTGTGTGTGTGTGTGTGTGTGTGTGTGTGTGTGTGTGTGTGTGTGTGCGTATGCGCGGGGATGAGCACGAGCGCCCACACAATGTCTATTCTGTGCAGTGATTGGATTGCGTGACCACTGCTCGCCTACCAGTGCTCAGAAAGCATGCTGATATTCAACCTCTGACAAAGGTCATCTGAGATTCCTTGCAGCAGTTCACGGCAGATAGGTACAATTGTTAGGACTTAACATCTGCTCACAATGATTACATTTGAACTTGGCTGTCACAATACATTTGTCAAAAACTGCTGTGTGAATATGCCAATGCTTTGAGTACATCTGGGAGGCAGAGTCTGACCATAATGAGACGGATGTGGCGGTCGCCTTTTCCCAGTGGTCAACTGTTAACCACCTACATGCTGTTGCACCTCAGACCACCATCACAGACGACAACACTAACAACGATGGTTAGTCAGAACCACATGATCTCAATGCTTCCAAACAAATACAAACACACACCCACTGACTGCAGAAAATAACAACGTTTTCTCTGCCAGCTACAACCAGTTGTTGTGAGCACAGTGCAAAGAATTGTCGATTGTCTGATCTGGACTTTCCCTACTGAACTGTGACTGCACAGATTGGAGAAAAAGTTCATGCACTTAAATTCATCTTGCGTCTTTGAAATTTTCTTCACATTCGTCTCCAGTCTTTTTGTAAATCAAAATGTTGTACTGAATTCTCATATTAACAATAGGTCTGCAACTGATATTCTGCAGGTTATTTTCACAATATTTTGTATTGATCATTTGTTAATGTATGTTTTTGTTAATATGTGTAAAAATTCATATTTTTTCAGCAGATGACAGTCCAAAAGCTAGAATATTTAGCATCATACTACCATAGTAAAGAATGAGAAGCAATGGATATTTAACATGTAAGAACTTGGAACCAGCAAACATTTCACATTTGCATTAAAAATGTATCAAAAAATTCAAATTGTTTCCTTTTGTAATTCAATTAATCAGTCTATTACTTCAATTAGAATCAACACTGAATCAATAAACTGTGTAATTTGAAACAGGTTTCTCATACCCATCCATCTCTGAAGCTTTCAGATTTTTAACATGATGTTTTGACTTTACATTGTTTTTTTTTTGTATGTTTGAATCTGAGCCATGTCATGCAGAAACAAGCTGAAGGCTCTAATGCATTGTGTAAACGGACTGCAGCTGTGGTCCCACATACACCATGAAGTCTGTCACAACCCAAACGATTTACACTAGCTATTAGATAGCTGGGTTATCTCCTGTATTGTAGCTCTGCCCAAGTATTAAGTGTAGATCCAATTTAAGAGGAACTATAGGTGAGCAGACTCTGATGACCAGATCTGTTATGCGTTGGTCATGTTTTAATAATGAAGCTCTAATAAGGGCTTTAAAAGGTAAATTTTCCATTCAAACACAGTTTGTTTTCTTCCTCATTATTGTTCAAAAAGAAGACCACTGAGAAGAAATCACACACTAGGGCTGGGTATTGTTAAGAACCTCACGATTCGATTCAAATTTCGATTCTTTAGGTCGCAATTCGATTCAATATCGATTCGATTCAATATTGACTTAAATGCTTCGATATCGATTCAGTAGTAAGTAGTAATAAACAAATAATTCATTAGAGTACCTGTTGATAATTTTTTAATTAAAAAAAGTAATCTTAAATTATAAATCTTTCCTCTAGGAAGTTCTATTTCGAATTGAAATGTAAACAAAGGTACTCAATGTGTTTAGGTATAAAATAGTGCAACCATAGTTAAGCTGAGAAAGTGCCATTGTTTCTGGGACTGCATGGTACATTTTTGTCTGACATAAACATAGACATGACCGCCTTCCCTCCGCCCTCCGGCCAGACGTGAGGGGGTAAAAACATTGACACTGACACCCCCTCCCTCCCCTGAGGAGAGTGCTACTTGCGGGCGCACGGTGCAGCGGCGAGGGTGAGACCGGCTACGCTTGGAGTTTACTGTCTCCGAAAGAGCGGTGGTCAAGCGAGGTCGCGGGCGAGACACTTCCAGCTGCTTGAGGCGGGGACCGAGAGGTCTGGCGAGGGACAGCAGGTGGTCGCTTGTCCGAATCGATTCAGAGGATTTTATGAATCGATATTGAATTGGGAAAAAATATATTGCAATGCATTGATGAATCGATATTTTTACCCACCCCTAATTAACACCATCTTATATTGACTATTTTTGTGGTTAAATTAAATGCACCTAGGCAGAGTTCTGTTGACTGTCCACCCAACGATCCTCACAACATTCCACAGACAGAGGTGAGTGTGGAAGCTGGTTAACAGCCGCCAAGGTGTTGGTTGTTAATGGTTTCAGTTTCACCGAGTCTGTGTGCGTATGTCATCATGGCAAGATGTGGTCCTGGAGAAACCTGTTGTAGCAGGAACCAACAAAGAATTGATTTTGAGTATTTTGCCGGATGTTTACATGTCTGTCTGTCTGTCTGTCTGCGGACAGCGTTAGTCACCATGATGGCAACGATTCAAGATTCAGAAAGGAAACTTTACAGGTATGAGTAGTAGAAGTGTTGACATCAACATGAAGGCCAAGTTCAAAGATAGGTGTGGTCCAAGCAGGCCCCAACACGCACGCACACACACCTTATGCCCCTGGCCTAGAGTATTTTGCCAGGTTTTGTTTACATGTCCAGGGTTCTCCCCAGAAATTATTAGTGTAGCGGCGCACCGTCTGTCCGGGGGGGGGGGTGCGAACGCTCGTCAACGTCAGTCCGGTGGGGGGGGGGATGACACGGACGGACAGACGGTCATCAACTCCGTCAGCCGGGGGACGGACGGACGCTCATCGCCGTCAGCCGGGAGCTCCTAGCCGTCAACCGGGGGACGGACGGACGGACGGACGGACGTCACCGTCACGCGCGAAGTATAGCGGCGCTTACCTAGCGGTATAGCGGCGCAGCGCCGCTGTTCCACCGTCTGGGGAGAACCCTGCATGTCTGTCTGAACAGATTTTGCCACATCCGTGTGAGATGTAGTCAGGAAACCTTGTGGGAGTGTAGTTGAGATAAAAATGAAGGTTGAGTTAGGAGAGATGGGTGTGGTCTAATGTAATAATGTAGCACTCACTACTGACAGGGGTTTAATCAGAATCTTTAAAATCTCCTCCTTTATTTTCTCAAACATTGAAATCTTCAAAAAATATGACAAGAAAAGAAACTGAGGGTTAGCGTGAGTTTGAAGGACAGTTGTCACAGCATGTTTTGGCAGTCAAGCTCAAATGAAGGTTACCAGTTGACACTGCAGTGAGGATAACGCTTGCCCTGAGTGGCAGCAATGACAGACCACAGAGACCTTTAAATTAAGTCCTGATGGCCAGCCAAAGGCTGGAGCCTGGCCTTTATAATGTCGACAAGCAACTCACATCCACCATCTGTAATCTGTGCTCCTTATACACCGTGTTCCCCACAAAAAGAAAGCTATGAAAAAGTTAGGAGTACATAAACAAGTTACAAGTGTAACTCTATCAAAGACCAGACAACTCAGAAGAGAGATTCACCATTAAAACTTGCAAATGTGACCTTCACAAAGCAGTAACAATATCATCTCAGTCACAACACACGCTAAAAGAGGGAGAAAATAAAGGAGCATTGTGTCTGCAACAGAGACGTTAATAAGTGTGACAGTGAAAGTAGAAAAATCAATCCAACTGCTCTTTTGTCCGTCTCTCTCATTTAAAATGGAGCATACAAAATTCCTCACATGCCAAGTATTGTAGGCCGGCTGGAATGTGGACTGTACTCAGACAAGGCTGTGTGATTTCCACTGTGTGTGACACTATTCAGCGGATGACGCCTGAGGAAGGAGGGTACCCCAGAATGTAAACAGCACTCCAGATGGACCTGACCTTTGCTAACACAAATTGGCTGAACCCCTTGTGACCGCAGGGGACAACAGCCTTGAAATATTATTGCTGCTGCACACAGACTATCTTTCTACTTTTCCAATGAAAAGCCTCCTTCCCTGCAAGCTGTTCCGTCTCACTGTTGCAACAGATTTAAGCATTTTATTGCAAAAGGAGAAAAGATACAATGACAGTATTGAGAAACAAGGCACTTTGACATGAAACCATCGTGCTCTTGAGGAATACAAAAAGCGGTTTCAAATCAAAACTGCAGAAGATGAATGTAAGCATTATAACAGAATCAGATGTGAAATTCGGATAAACCGATTATGAGTATCCCATACACAAAAAACCACAGATGTGGTAACACTTTGATTGATGTGCTTATTACAGCTTGTTCATTGTCAAAAGAAAGAGGCCATTAGCAGTTCAATGGAGTATATTTAGGTTATATTCATAATTTATGTATTCAATCTACAGCTTCTAATATTAATGCAAGCGCTGACAGAGAATTAAAAATCTCACAGGCCAAATGTTTTGTAACACTGCTACTACTCACAAAAGCCCACATATAGAGTTTACAACTGTTACAAAGAACACGCATCACCAGAAAAAAACATCAGAAACCAATGTTTTTGTATACCACTTAGAAATATTAAAATATAACCAGGCATATACAATTTCTAAAAAGCTGTGGGAGCGGTCTATTTTCATGATCCAATTTAACAAAATGTCCCCTGAAGGATTAGGTGTCAATGAATTATTCAAATTTCACACATACAAGAAGAGCTGGTCAACTGTGATACATGGTGTTGATTGATGACACTTAACAGCAGCATCCTCAGTCCCTTCCCCCCTTCCCAAGCCCTGGAGACTACTACTGAAATTAAAAGGTCAAAGGCGATTGGTTGTCCCCCTCGGTAGCCACTGAACAGCAGCAGGAATAATCAACCATCATGACATACACTCCCATAGTACCACTGTGTCACATGCAGTAGAGGATGTAGGAGTGACATTAGCATTAGTGAAGCAGTGTCGAGCCTCACACAGCTATTATTCATGCATGAAAACACAATGCCATAGAGGATGAGATGGTTAATGCAATGCACAAACAGACATAACCCACTTTGTTTATAAGATAACTGAGGGAGGGTGTTCTTACACTAGGTAAGAGGGGTCTGAGAAATCCAGATATTATTATGCCCTCATTAAGTATGAACAATTCACCTAAAGTATCCCCACCTAGTATCCTTATCGCAGTATTGCCAAATGCAATATCAAAATCACAGGAGCTGCAATAAAATGTGCCACAACACACCATTATTAAAGAAGCATTATAATGCCAAGAGATGCCCAAGCGTACAAATCAGATTTTCCAGACTTAGGGGTGCATGCTTGTTTGGTATAGACCAAGGCAAAAAACCCATCATCATCAAGGAAGTTATGTTTTCAACTGTGTCAGTTTGTTTGTTGGTTGGTTGGTTTTTCAGCAGGATTACGCAAACACTACTCATTGGATTTCCATGAAACTTGGATGGAGGATGTGTCTCGGCCAAGAATAGATTCAATTAACTTTTGGTGGAGATCTTAATATGTTTTTTTTTCACTTCACTTCAACAGTGCGAGATAGATGTTGATGAAGGTTCTCAGTTATCCAGGTCTTAGTAAATCTAGGCGCTGTATCGTAGTCAAGTGGACTTGTTTTAGTTTCTTAAAGACTAGGAGGGCCAACTCCTTGGTTTGACCAACAATCCACTAGTGGCCCTAATGACTCTGAAACTCAGAACGCACACATGTCCTTAACAACTCTGTAAGAACACACCCATACAGAGTTTAAAAGTCTGCCAATCCCCCTAAAGTTAGTCACAACTGAGGAAGCCTCTTCAAGACACTGAAACAAGTCCAGTTGCCTACACTACAGCACCTATAATTGTGAGATAGGTTGTTTGGTTTGGACCTTTACATTAATTACTCAGGGAATAATGCATGGATCTTAATAGAATTTTTTTTTTTTTTTTTTTCAAAAACAGCTGTATGTAGGTGGCTGGCATTTATGAATGAGTTAAACATTTAGAGTGATACAGGTTGATCAAGTTTGATATTGGATTTGGCTTGACTGAATTAAAGGGGAGTGCTGGGCCTTGGCGGATGTAAGCACTCGTTATTAACTGATACAAGGATTTGAAATTTACCACACTAAATGATAAAGAAATGAGAAAAGACTTCAGAACTAAATAAGCTCCACTGGTGATAAATGTTAGCCGTCTCAACAGGTGATTTCAGTCATCATTGAACTCTGGCTTTTGTCAACTACAGACATAAACACACGACCTACTGTATTTCAAACAACATATACATTACATAGGCCATCAGCAGATAACTTAAACATTTGTTTTACAAACGTGCTCCTCCAGTGGCTTTTGTGAATAAACAACCCACTCTGTATGTAAACCTCTTGACTTTCTTGTTAACTCTGACCACATCCATGTGCACATCACTACAAATCCAAGCTAACGACAATCAAGCAAATTACTTTGAAAGTTGTCCAAAGGGATATCAAGTGGGGTGTTGATTCTTAGTGGGATTGGCAGTAGTACAAAGCATTTTACATAAGCAGGTAATTTCATTAGACATATTTAATATTGCTCTGTGGAACTTTAAGATTGTAACCGTAATGAAACTGAAGTCTGTGCAGGTGCTGCTGTCAGTAAAAATATGAAGGGCAGAAATGACATCTTATCACTGTCTTGAATTAGTGATCTTAATCCCCAGCATACAGCGCTTACAGCTGTATCCAAACGATAACAGAGCCACGCCTTTGGCACCCTGCTCCAGGGTCTCAGGGGGCTCTGGTACAGCTGCTCTAATAAAGCTCTGGCAATGTGGGACATTCATAATGTCCATCATGCCACTCTTTGGCATTTGACCATGTGTTTGAGTAAGGCTAACTAAAGACATGAATCTATAAACATGGATATTTTTCACTCCTTACCCAACAAGAGAGCTGGAGTTAATTATGTATGTGACTGGCGTTCTCATTGCCTAATATGGTTTGCTTTGGTCAGTAGGCAAAGTTGAAGCAGGTGTATTATTTCTGAGAACCCCGAGAAGAAATGGCACACTTGTAAAATGCTCATTGGGGTGATGATAATTTGTTGTTGGAAAAAGAGCATGTTAAAAACATTCCCGTCAAGGTGTGGAGAGTTTTTTTTGTAAACGGTGATGACAGTTAAATGTGGAGTATTTCCTCGTCCGTATAAATTACTCTTCACACATAACTGTGCTATAAAAAGCTATGACACTGTTCTGGAAAACCCTGAAACTAGTGAAATGTTGCATGACTACGGCTGATTGTTGCTGATCTAAGAGGCTACAGGTAACTACTTTGGGCTTTTGTGTCACGGTGCTAACCAGTCACCTTGTTTACTGACTCTCGCTGCAGTATCATGTTCTATGTTACCGCGGCAACACAGCGATTATGTTCGCCTCTCTATTCACGTTCCACTCTCGTCCCCCCAAGAAACACTCTTCTTGTCACCACACTGCGTTGACAAAGCAGGCACATTACAATGAGCATTGTTAGACCGATCTAAAGACAGCTCAGAGCCCTTTGGCGAGGTGAAATGGGCTACATCAAAAAGATCACTGTGACTTTGTATTTGGATATATATATATATATATATATATATATATATATATATATATATATATATAAAAAGCCATGTGACTGAGTCGAGCACAAGTTCCTTTACATATTACAGTGCAATTATACCAGACTGTTACTGTATAGTATCCAAATTTGACTAGCTGGTATTGAAACAGATGAAACACTAGTATACAGTATATTCCAGATACAGGACTCTGACCGTTACTCGACTTATAGGGTTGATGCTGATACATAAATTAGGGAGAAAACAAATTTAGACACTGATGTATCTGTCCAAATTAACACATTTATTGCAATGATAACATTGGTCAACCTATATATTGGTTGCGCTCTAATCAAAATATAACTTATGTGTGCTACTTATTTGCAAATTATTAAATTCAGGAGCAAAACCACACAAGTCAGTCCTTATAACCTCTTGTAAGAATGGTTGCTAGGAGTTCTTTCAAAACTAGAATGACACTCAGTAGAGCACATACCTCAATCATGGATGCCGGTTAACTAAATGTGGCAGATTCTTTTTATCAAGATCTGTGCATTATTCCCTCGAGAAATGAATGACATTTTTTTTCACCAACGCCTTATCTAGCAAAATTAAAGAAAGTGAGAAAAACTCAGGGATCCATCCCTTTTATCCAAATTTTATCCAAAAGTTAATGGGATCTATTCTGGAAAGAGACCAATCTGCCATCCAAGTTTCATGCAAATATGTTTAGTAGTGTGGTAATAAAGTGTAGCGTGTAATCCTGCTGACAAACCAATCTACCAGCCAACCAACATATATGGGTGAAAACATAACCTTTGCTGATATAATAACTCAAATCTTCCAATCGGCTGAAATTTTACAACTGAAGACAACACTCAATTAAGATTTTGAACTAGCAAGTAATTGCATGTCCTGTCTTTAACACATAAAAGGTGAACATGTCAGGAAAAGCAAATGTGAAAATTCTTCACAATAATTTCATCTGTTTTAATAATGACCAGAAATTGCTGAATAACTATTGGACGTTTGACTCTAAAGGATAACTAGGCTAATAAATACTTTTTTTTATCCATCATACTGCCGTCCTGGCAGTAAGATATAACTATAAAAGCAGCAGTTATATACCAATCATATAACAGTGTCCTTTAGGCTCTGACTCGGCTGTTTTCAAACATGCCAAATTTCAAATTTTTTGTTGGCTTGCACAAAAATGAGCATCTGATCTCCAGGTTAAATATTTCCTAACATTAAGTAGTTCAACTAAACAAAGCCTGCCCTCACCTGCACTTCTCGGTGACACCTCTTCCCCAAACAACACACTATTCTGCTTTTCTGTCTCTGTCTAAGGGGAGCCATTTATGCAATGGTAATTTGAGGGCTCTGCTTAAAAAGCAGGTATGTCAGGCACACAGTGACCTGTAAGCACAGCGCAAGCCTATTTTCTGCAAGCGTCTGTCTGCCGCACTTCTAATGACAGGGTGTAATTCAAATAAAAAGCAAATCAGCCGTCTCCATTGGGGTTGAGAATCACAGGGGGCACCACTTCTTTCACAGCACCTGGGAAGATTAATCTTCTTATGGACTCTTTGGAAAGTTACAGTACATTCATCATAATCTGTGTGCAATATGGTGCTGAGATACGAGGCGCAGTGTATCTTAAGACTTAGAGATGCGCTTCATTACAAACATCTGTAGAAAGCACTCAGATATGCAGAGTGACACTTCGTAGTGCACCTCTAAAACAGTCAACTGAGGACATAATTACATTTTTCCCAGCTGGTGAAAGTTACATTTGATTAACTACGGCAATAATTGATGTAGCATCTTGTTTCATGCACAGGTACTTGCTTTTTGCATTTGAGGTTGAGTAGGCCATTGATGAGATGTGTAGATTTACACATTTCATTCAGATTTGCAAATATTTTTTTTATGTACTTACTTTTATTTTAGCGCTAATTTCCTTTGAAGAACAGTATAGCCTAGATTCTCAAATTAGTCAACATCATACAAAGTAAAGTCCATGCCGCCATGGTCAGTAAATGTAAAGTCTAACTTCTATTTATAAATATTAAACCCCAGTGATCCATTTTAATAAAACTGAGTTGAGGCAAACACTCAGGCTTTAGGAGGTACATTCAGTAGAGACAGCCTGCTACAATAATACAGTATATAAGCAGCAGAGAGCTGTAGGACTGTGCAGAGGGCTTCAATATGCTTTAGAGTGGCTTCATCATCAGTCCACCCTGCGTCATTTCATGAAATATTTAGGACATGATGCATGCTAACAGTGATGCAGGCACAAGCACATACTTCAGTCACATTAGGGAGCTTAGGTAGGAGTTGCATTTGGGGAGAAAAGATAGTGTTGTACATTACAAGGTTGTGTGGTCTGATGCATTTTTGCTGTTAGTTAAAGTTAAAATAAACCCTCTTTCAACCTAGAGTGGAGCTGATTAATATATTTGAAAGACAATATTAGGTAAGAGAATGCATAAAATACCATTGGAAAATTTTAAGAATAGGAACTAATAAAGGAATAATAAACATGCCTCAGTGATGATATTTTTATCATGTCAACAATTGGCTCAACATTATCGCTGTGTGCAAAACAGATTCAGTATCAGTTGAGTTGTTGTATCAACACTGATGTTATGTTGATCCAAGTTAATTTGCAAGCTGTGTAAAGACGGCTATTATGATATCTGTTAAAATTTGTTTTGCACACACAATAAAATGAGCTCAGAGGAAGGAAATCTGAATGAAAGAAAACTTAAGTGTGAAAATAGACCTCTGCTCAGAGAAGCACCTAAGACTGAGAAAAAAGCCATGTGAGATTTTTTTGTTTTGTTTTAGCACTGCTGCCAACCTTATGCTTTGTTGGATCACAGCCATGTGATGGAGTTGGAGAGTTAACAATTTTTAAGCAAACATCTAAAGAAACCTTTCTGTCCATGTGAGTTCATAGAATCACATATAAATTCCTCCGCCCGAAAAACCACAGGGACTAAACAGATCAGACAAATATGATATTGATGCATCACAACAATGACCGATGAGATATTATTATCCAACATTTACTGTAACTATTACAAGCTCCTGTTACCACATGACAAGGACAGAAGCACAGAAGTGAAAATAGCTCCACGTAGTACATGACTGTCATTCTAGAGGGAAACAGATTTAGAAACTGTTCCAGTATCTCATTCATTCATGAGCTGAAACTGAAATAAATTGAGCTAAAAAATCAATTACCACACAATAGCTAATCAAAAAGACTATTTATTTTATATTTAGGTAAACATGTTGTTGTGCAAACTTGTTAAATTGTACAACATCTTAACAGACTCCATAAACTTGCACGAAGTTTAACACTGTTACCTTTTGTAGCATACAAACCAGCAGCAGTCCTAAATTTACTGAGGTGAAGCCAGACACTAAGTTGAATTATGCAGTGTGTGCAAACTTTAGTCCCATGCCAGGCCTAATAATACGTTGACCAGAGCATGCGGGGCACTGGCGATACAGCAGCCGTTGAGGCCTCCGTTTCTGTGCCTCACCCAGAAATCCTCTCAGGTCACTCCTCTCTGCAGGCCTCTAAACTTAGCTCAGCCTAGAAACAGACCAGATCAGAGGATGTCGGCCTGCTGCTGGGTCGCGTGGCAATCCCTCAAAGCGTGCAAAGATATGTGACAACTGCTCACATACTCAGGCGACACTATGAACAGCATAGAACCACAACAACAGTTAAATCCCCATAGGTATGAGCAGTAGCTAAGACCTCCCGATGACAGGAAACAAGCAGAAAATACTCTGTCAAGGACTGATAAGGGGTAAAGTATTAGATAATCAAACACAGTTCAACCATTACACAGTTACCAAGGCACAGGAATCTTTAAGACTGAAATTCAGATTAATCAGTGAGGGTCACAGTCTATTGCTCCACAAATGCACTTAACGGTCAAGGTCAGAAGCTGCAGAACAGAGTACTCTGTAGTAAATCTACTTTTTCAAAATAACATAAATATGTCCTCGGCACAGTATCTCAATATCAATAAAATAAACTTCAGGGGCACAGGGCATCTCTTATACAGAGTCCTCAGCAGCTGCCCAAGTCCGATTCCAGCCTGTGGTGCTTTGCTGCATGTCACTGATTCTCTCTCTTCCCCTTTCCTGTTTAATTCTACAAGTGAACTGTCCAAAATCAAGGCGAAAAAAACAACAACAAATAACCCTTTAAAAAGAATGACTTCTTTGTCATGGTTTTGAATCCTAGCTCAAGAACTATGGGGCTCTCTTGCTTGACAAACAATTTGAAATGTCAAAAAACAATTTATCTCGCAACCTTAAAGAAAGTAAGAATAAATTCCTGGATGCACACCAGAAGTTAATGGGGTCTACTCTGGGCTAAGAACCTTCCTCAATCCACGTTTCGTCGAAATCCATTCATTGGTTTTTCTGCAACCCTGCTGACAACAAACAGGCATGGGTGAAAACATAACCTCATCGGTAGAGGTACCACCTTAAAATGATTTTAGTGTTTCAGAATGGCAGTTTGTTCTGATAACAAACACCAGAAGCTCAATGTGAAATGTCTGTCTGTCTTGTGAGAAAAGTCAAACCATGTGTGGAGTGGAGAGTCAACACCTCTTTCATAATACCACCACCTTAATCATATCATTTTTGTTTTTCCCCAAGAGAAAAAGGTAGTATACCAGCTCCCTCACAACTTTCAAGTTAGCTTGTGATGGCTGTGATGAATAGGCTTACACATGCTCACTGACTGGTGCTTGACATTGACCCTGCCTTTCTAATTAATATAGAAACACGCAACCAGCTACAGGCAATCTTATTGTCTGATGTGTGCTGAACCGAATTGATGCCTCTGTAGCAGAGTGGACAGACTTTTTGGCACGTGACGGGTAGACATGGGCACTGCATAAACAATGCAGGGTTCTCCCCAGACGGTGGAACTGTTGGAACTGTGGAACAGCGGCGCTGCGCCGCTATACCGCTAGGTAAGCGCCGCTATACTTCGCGCGTGACGGTGACGTCCGTCCGTCCGTCCATCCGTCCGTCCGTCCCCCGGTTGAGGGCTAGGAGCTCCCGGCTGACGGCGATGAGCGTCCGTCCGTCCCCCGGCTGACGGAGTTGATGACCGTCTGTCCGTCCGTGTCTCCCCCCCCACCGGACTGACGTTGACGAGCGCTCGTAGTTGAGTGTATGTGTAGCATGTTTTAAGCAATGCATTTGTGTCCGTTAAGCAACAAAGAGATTTACAGTCTAATCTTTCCTGATGAGTGTTTGTAGGGCAAGTAAGTAAGCAGGGAAAGTTTATTCTTACAGGAAATAGTGCATTGTGCATATTGTGCAAGACAACAGAGAGACAGCCTCCTCTGAGCTCGTTATGATCACAATGCATACATGATTTCTCAAGTCTTTGTTTTAGAAATCTATCTGCTGAACATTGCATGATCTCGCCAAAGGCATCAACACTGCCATGACTACCAGCACTATGTTTACTCAGACCTTAGACAGTCAAGGAGCCCTAGATTATGTCGTCAGACAGTGAACATGAATCATGCAATTAATTATAGTGACTTAGTTACTAGATATAAGACATAACCTACTTAAACAAAAACAATATCCGATCTGTTCAGCGATGATAAAACATTGTTATATTCACTTCACTCATGTGTGATGGCATATGACAGACTACCTCCTTTGCATTTATACAGAGATGGAGCTGCAAAAAGCACTGAATGGTTTGAGCCTGACCTCTCACTGTTTTTAGATGCACTCACTCACAGACACACATGTATGCCAAATGTGGGTGTTCTTAGTCCTGGAACAGGGTTGAGAGGTTACAGAGAGGAGTAGCAACCATATCAACATCCTTTAGCTTTTCATTAACAACCTTTCCACTAAGGATGTGGTGGCCATACAGCCCCACCCCAACCAGGAGTAAATCAACTTACATGCTGTTGTTCTGAACACACAGTGCTGCACATGGTGTTATTTATTTTTTTATCCCCCCCCCCCCCCCCCCAATTGTTTCCAACATGGTATTGATTGTGAATATTTTTCAAGATATTGTAACAAAGTTAGAACTCCAGTATCGTCAAACGCTTGTGCCTCAAATACTTGAAGCTTCATGTTCCAGCAGACACAATTAAGTCACTGTAATATTGACAGATGTCCATGTCTGTTGTATTGCACTTAAAAATGACCTTACACCTGCAACAGTTTTTTCATCTGTAGACTGAACACCACAGCCACAATTATCTAGTTGTCGCATGAGACAAAATTAGCTGAAAATGACATACTGGTATTGTAAATTCCAAGTTTGTAATTCTATCTTATATGTATATATAATTTATATATCGATTTTGTTTTGATATTTTCATTAACTCATCAAGCCAGCAATTATTTTTAAAAATCAATATCAATTTGGTTTATAGAATGTCAATTACCAGCCCTATTTCTTGAAGACTAAATTGACATCCTCAAACTGCTTGTTTTTTCTGAGCAAAAGTAAAAAAGATAACACAAGTGAGAGCTGGAATCATTCATTATTTAAGTTTGAAAACTAACTGAAGAAACTAATTATTAATCATGAGATCAAAAAAGTTGCCCGTTATGTTTTTGTAGCTTTATCATTTCAGCTCACACCCACACAGTAAATAAATGTCGTCACATTTAAGTCGTGTCAGGCCTGCTCAAGATCTTGGGCACAAGAATGCAAAAATACAACTAAGCTAGAAATAGCCTGGTGCTTTGGAGTCTGAAAAAGCCTCATCAGATGAAAGCTACAGTATCTGACACAGTGACAGTGGAAGCTCTGAGCTGGTGCATGCTGTGATCTCGCCTGGTCAGTCTAGTTTCTGACCATCTGTCGCTGAAGGCCCTTGTGATATTAGCACCTCTTGTGTATAGTACCTCTGGTGTTTACAAAAATCACTCTATGATATATCCTTTGAAAAGATATATTTTGACAACAGAGGACTCAACCTGCAAGGATTACTTCTGACGACTGTCAGGAGGAGCCTGCGGAGACTATTTCAGAGGGCTCCTTTTATAATTTTAGCAACACACACTCACGTAGCCCTACAGGTCCAATGTTGCTGCTGCAGTATAGCGCAATTACACGTCTATGTATGCACACTTTTGCCAAATTCTCCTTTCTCAAGGTCAAAATATGTCTATTACCTTAATCATATTCCAGATCACAGAGCTGTTTTTTTTTTATCCAAAGTCACGTCTCAAATCTTTGAAGGGCTAGTTTCAGTGATGTCTCTTGTCTTTGACATGAGGCACACAAGTTTTTCCAGTCCATCAATGCTAGTGTAGAAATTACAACAGCACAATGGACAAAATTCCATCAAATACTTATTTGGAATCTGGTCACTTGATGTCCATTTCATGTCCAGTTGAAAGCAATGAATTAAAGCATCTGATTTTGTCAATAGTTCAATGAAAGCACTAAATGAGCGTATCTTAATGCTGCCCAATTATTATTGCTTCAGTGTTTTAGTAAAAGATTTATTTATCACATATGTAATCACGTTTTTTTCATCAAGTTGCTTACATTATTATATGTTTATGTTTGCCTTTCGTGTAACTGCTTTGTTTTCCTTGTTTTAAGCTCCATTTCAATTTATTCCATTTTGATTCAGATTCAGCAAAAGCTATAATGATTAGTCAGTGTAATCGATGAGGAATGAGACTTGAAACTGCCTTGCAATAACATACTTGTTGACTTAACCCATTATACTATCTATTTTCTCTCATCTCAAATGAGTGTTTGTTTCCATTTTATTCTGGTGCCAGCAGCTGCAACTGAAAATGTGCATTAGGGTGAGAAGACATTGTGCGCATCCTGGTTGTGTTATTAATTATTCATGTACGTTTGGCAAAATGACACACAATATTGAATTTGTCAATATTTGTGGGTCACCATATCTCCTAAACTCTTTTTCTTAGAGCTCAAGTTGAGTCTGCAATCATTCAAGTCTCAAGTAAGTCAAGGCATACAGCATCTGAGTCAAAGATGACTCACAAGTTCTCATTTTTGAGCCTCGAGTTTAACTTGAGTCCAGTGTCGTCTCAAATTTACAGCTCAATCAGTGTATTTTTTTTATTCTCGCGTCTCAGGTACAACTTGACAAGTGATCTAAGAAGAGTAAAGTTACTTGCAACGCTTTGATAAAACCACAATAATCACTGAGGTGGCAGTCAAACTCCTCTGATGCTGCACATTAAGTGTACAACAAAGGTCATGCATGGATCCAGCTGCATGATCCGATACGGGTGAAAATAACAACTCTGTTTTCTTTAAAAGAAATGCTGAGATAGCCATAAAACCAACTGCACTCTAGGTGTGGGCTTCTCTCTTTTAGTCCTAAAATAAAGAACAGGTGTCCAAACATCTTTCTTCCAGTGTGAAATAATGAAACAATAACAACCTACTGATAAAAATCAAAGTAGCTACATCAGTAAGCTCTCTAACCTTATTTACACTGAGTATTATCCATGACTTGGATGTACAAATGTACAACATTGACAGACCAGCAAAGAAGAATCCAACTCCAAAGCTTTAATAAGTCTATGAAATTATCACCTTTAGCAAACCGCTCAACAGATATAAATGTTGTCTATGAAATATTATCACTTATGACGAAATTATATCATCCTCAGGGTAAACTACAATGACATTAGAAGAACAGTCTCAAGAAATCACAAAAAAATATTTTTATGTGGGTCTATGAGACCAACATACAGCTGGATATTATTCCTTTCTGACCAACACAATGATGAATGTTAAACCCCTGTGAATGATGATGATGATGATCCCTCACTCAATTGATTGATCGACTAGTTTTCAACTGTAAAGTCAATCAAAATATAATTTTGATAAACGATTAATCAGTTTGAATAATTTTCAAGCAGAAAAAAAGAGTCAAAATCCTGTTTTCAGCTTCTTAAATGTGAATAACTTCTGGTGTCTTTACTGAATATCTTTCGGTTGTGGACATTTGACAACATCATCTTGGGCTTAACTAAAAAAAAAAAAATCTAAATTTTTCACCAATATCTATAATAAAAATAATTCTTAGCTAAGCCCTACTGGTATCAAGCGGGCTTTGCTTGAATGTAATTACTAAAAATAGCACTGCTAACCTGAGTGATCTTAAATCAGAAAAAAAGGAAAGACAATGAGTGGGAAAGATAGAGAGATAAAGTAGTGTACGTAAAAAACCTAAAACGTTATCTGCTATTAAAACACAGAGCATTCATTTCAGTCTGTGCAAATTGGTGACTTACCTTTAATGTGTACAGAACTACAGTTGCAGACTCAATACTTTGTAAACAGGGATAAAATGGGATTAAGTTGCGACAGCAGTCTCACATAAATGGGTCAAATGTAGGTGGATGACACATTCAGTAGACCTGCGTCAAAATTCAAATATCAAAGAGCTGAACACCGTGTGTGTTGCTGTGTAACATGTATTCAATCTAATGGCCCCTTTGTTCTTGTCTCCTGAGGCTACTGCAGAAAGTTAAAAGACAGAGCGGATATATCACAGGTAAGGCTAAAATAACCAAAATGGCACATTTGAATTATAATTTTATGACAGTTTTTCCCCCATGACAAATGACCACAGTTAGCTGGAAGAGGACTGTGGATGAAAGACAATGGGTATAGAAAGAAAACGGGGATTTTGCTGAGGATCCACACATGACAAAAGCTGAAACTGATATATTCTGAAGTAACTGAATACCTTATCAAAGCCAAGAATTAGGCCTGCAGCACAACATCACACATAGCACAGAGGTCTATTGACTATCAGCAGCCCGAAGGGCCCTTGTGATGGAGTTTCTGTCAGAATCGCTGTACAAAGTACAACTGAGTACAAGACACTGGGAAATATTTGCCTTTTATCTCCAGTTGTGGATTTTGGATACAGAAGATATCCACTAACAGGGTTGTATTCAGATCAAACAAAATAGTTTCTATTTGACCAGACGTCAGGCACACATTTAAACTGGCCAAGGTAAAGGGAGTGGAAAAGACATATCCTGACACAGGATAAATACTTAGCTTGTACAAATTTCTAAGGCCAGAGAATCTGAACCACATCTTTTATGCTCCAAGACCTGCCTGTCTTTTTGTGTTTTCTGTTATGTCAAACAAACGGCCATTGACTCCTAGATCCAAATGAGAACAGTCTTTAATTAAAATGTACCGTGAAACTGTTCCCCCATTTTAATTATCTTGTAATGTGGCCCAGATAGCCAACTGCACTGTCAGCCAGTTTTACAATTTCCTCACCCTAATACGAATTTATTTTCAGATGTATTGCAAAAAGGGTATGGAGTACTTGTTACTACTGATCACAGTTCTCAAACTCACAAGACTTACAGTATACCTGCCTGTTGCTGTCTTTATTTTTTCCATAATGTAAACCTGCATGCTGACCTGGATTAATATCATAGATAATAATCAGTACTGCAACTATTTCAGTACTGTAACTACAAGATAGATTCCACAAGCTGGCACAATAGAGGTTTTAAATCAGCATCACATTAAAATGCACTACTGCCTCGGAGGAAAGACACCTCCACTGTCTCAGATCATAAAATCTAATCTTTGCCTCTGACATGTTTTGACAGCTTAATCAAATAAGATAAACACACCAATAAAAGCACAAACATGGCAACATTTCAGAAAACAAATCAACCCATTAGAAAACATGTTTCCTAAAACGTGACATTTCAGAACTAGAGACCATCTTGCAACCAACAGCCGCGACACACGTTAACACGTTCACATTCGGAACAATAACTACTCAGTCAGTAGTCATTAGAACATTATAACCCAAGTACTTAAAACTCATGAGCTGGACCACACTCATACTTTGCCTTCACTTTGATCCCAATCACACACCTGTAAAGTTTTCATGACTGTATCTTGCACAATTGTGACGCTATCACACTGACGTAATCTGTGCACAGACAGACACTCTGACACATCTGGCAAAGTAATCAAAACTGCATCCGTGTTAGTTCCTGCTTCAAAAGGTGTTTCCAGGACCAAATTTTGCCATGATGATGATGTTGTCTCATAAGAGAGCACACCAACGAGCACAGCATTAAAATAAATGAACTTTTATTCTAATTTCTATATTTAGATTAATTTTCATTCATTGTAAAAAGATAAAATATTTGTTTAATCCCTTTAGACACACTCTTGATTTTAAGCCTGCAGGAGCTCTATGATTTATTATTTAGTCTTTCCAGGTCATGGTCTGACTAACAAACAGCAGGAACAGACCAGTGTGATCCAGTTTGGGGTTATCCATATATCTTTTCTATACTATCTCAGAAAATAAATACACTAAATCAGCTACTTGTGGCCACCCTCAGAGCACAGATTAGTGAGTGCATATAAGTGATACCATCACATTATGCATCAGAGTGTCAAAACACACACATGCACACACAACCACACACAGCCCTATATCAAAGAGCCCTTCTTGAGGCTTTGCATAGCAAACAGGTGCTAGATTAAATAAGAAGGGTAGAGACAAAAGCTCTGTGTCTGTTACTTGGCTTGTTACCACAAAACTCAAGTCAAAGCCTGAAACGATAAAACTAAGTTTTGTGTATAAAAGCGAGGAGAGTTAAAAGACAAATGTGAGTGCCAAAATAAGGACAAATTAATCAGATCTATTGTCTACTCCTGAGGCCATGAAACTGAGTTGATTTTCCAACACTCGATTTATGTATCCATCCATAAATCAGTGCTGAGATCAATGATAAACACACAAAGAGAACCCAAGAGAAGTATGCTTTAAAACTATGATTGTGACGTAACAACTGATTCCTTAACCAAAGCAACACTATATACACCGTACACATTTTAAAAGATCTGTCTTGTTTTATTCAGCATTTTTACTACTGTCGAGAAATCTCACAAAAAGACCAAAACCAACATGATTTAGTCCATCTCTTAATACTATTAATCGTTGTAACATGGTCTGTGACACTCAGCTGCAAACAGATTTAAGCCAACTGAAGATGAAAATATTTTGATATAGGCCACAAATTTACAGAATTGTGTGTTTCTGCTGTCAGCCTGTACAACATGCACTGCTACCAATAGACCTAGCATGTGCGCTATGTCATAAAAGAATCCTTTTTCTCTGTTTTTTGCATCAACTGGTCGATTTCACATACCCATATCCGCTACAATTACACTGTTAACAGTGTAAAACTTTATTTATATATAACTTATATGCAAGTTCTACTTTGTATTTCTTACTTCTTACTTTTGTATTGTATTGTTTGTTCTTTCAATAATATTATTGTTTATTACAACACCCTGTCCTTTGGCTGCTGTGATGAAGAAATTTTTCAGTTTGCTGGACAAATAAAAGGAAATTCTAATTCTGATATTTATATAAAGCAGTGGTAAATACTCATTTGATTTATAGACAGTACTAGTGCTAGTGAGTAGGACTGCAACTAACAATTATTTGCTGAAAAATGTCTATCAGCGTTTCCCAAAGTCCAAGGTGATGTCCTCAATTGTCTTTTGCTCACAACCCAAAGACATTCAGTGTACGGTACAGTGTAGAATTAATTAACTGCTACAGTTTTAAATTAGTATTAGTATTAGTAAATTGGCAGAAAAAATGATCCCTAAATTAAAATTTAAATAGTGACAAACATTTATCATAATTTCCCCACAGCTCAAGGAGACATTTTAAGAAAGCTTGATCTACAGACAGATCCAACACAAGGTTAAACTACAAGCTTTCTAACATAATCCAGTTTCACTGCTAAATGTGGATACCTACCTCTGGAACTTTGTAACAGGTGGGTTCACTTGCCCTGTTACCCCCATGTGTTAGAAGAAAGTCCCTTAGACAGTGATCGTAAATATTGCATTAAGCTTGGAGGCACTGGCTGTTCTGAGAACAAAAGGCGTAAATCAACAACAAAGTCATGGCCAGGACAGGTTTGCACCTGTACAGCTGGGTGCTGAAGGCCATGACATCATGCAGAGTAACACAATCCCCAGACAGCCGTGTTGTGAGCAAAATCAGCCTAAAGGGGCACAGTCCAAACCTGCAACAGTGAATTAAATCATCCTATTTTCCTACTAAAACAGACCTGTATTTTTTTTCATTTTTTAAAAACATTTTCTTCTTAACAAGAATACATTTTTGAAATCGTAGCACAAAATGTTGTCTGTTTATTTGTGTCCAGTGCTTCTCTGTCAAGGTTACAGTCAGTCTTTCATGCAGAGCTGCACCTCAAGAGCAGCCAGACCAATGAATAGTCTACTTCTATCCTGCCTCATCTGTTCAACGTCAGTCGAGCAGCGTCTCATGTATACCAACGCCTCCCTAAACACATCAATCATGAGACGCATTCTGAGGTTATCTATGACTGTCTGGATTTGTAGATGCAGCTAGAGAAAATCTAAATTCTTCACCCTTGGTTTCTGGATAAAACGATTAAGACGTTTTAAGGTTGAAGCCAAGACATGATTTTACCCTGTAAGAGTATAAGATTACCTAGCATGTGATCGCATGCATACATACTGCATTGTACTTTAAAATATTATGAATAACTAAGAGCAAAATCATTGTCTTAAATGTACTCCAATGTACTCCAAACTATTACAGTTTTACGTTAATGTCACCTTCAGAATGTGGACACAATAAAAGCAACAGCTATACAGTCTAATAATCCAAGATAATATGTCCTAGGTAAATACAAAAATGATGTCAATATTTAATCAACTAAGGCCATAGTTTACGCTAATTGAGACTGCATTATATAAGTAAGGTGTGCCTAATATTTTGTCCATATTGGGATGAGACTATAGGTAAAATTAGTACCGAGCAGAATTAATGCCTGTCTGAAGTCAGTGAAAAATCAGGCTTCATAAAGATAGTCTTCACTGCAGAGCTCTCACACTAAATGGTTTTACGTTGTACAGAGGTTGCTTTTATTGTATCCACCTCTGCAAGATACAGCCTTAGCATCTTATACTGCACCCACATCTCAAAGTAGACTGCAGTGAATTATTCTTTATGATGATGGATTGGGTTCCCCCTAGTGGCCTCCTGAACACACCTCCATCAACATCCTGGATGTTTTTTTTCTCAGAATAGACCAAATCCTGCTGTAATCTGCAGCACAGCAAGGTCTGATAAAATATTCCTCACCAATGTGTGCAGCAATGTTGGATATAGCAAGAGAACAAATGTCATGGCACTCTAGGAGGATATTAACCAAACTCTCTATGAAGTCTTGCAGTAGATAAAGGAATGCAACATAAAGATCTGAGATAAAACAGCCAAACATTTCCCCTCCACAGAAAAAGTTCCATTTCTTTAACACACAACATGTAAATTCTACTGCTAGGGATCTTTCTAACAAAACATGACAAAATATGTTTGCTGCGTGATCTGTGGAGATGGCCAGGCAGAGCATGGGGGCATGGCTGCTGCTGAGCTGCTCTGAGCTGGCCAGTTCTGGAAGAAAGAGTCAGATGCAGAGCCAGACCTTATAGAGGAATAAACGCCTTAAGTCAAATCGGCTTCAGCATGTATTTATAGTTGTTTACTGACGGGAGGAGAGCTTGGGAACTACTTTTAAAATGTGGGGGTTAAAAGGCAGATTTATCTTCACTCCTGTTAATGAACCTGACTGCAGCAGCGATTCACAGAGGTGACTTCCATTGTTTACATACTTTAATGGTGACTCCTGACTGGAGCTAAAGGAGAAGTGTACTGTACTTCATGAATGTATTTACATAGAGAAGAGGCAAAAGGAAGTGAGAGAACCAAAGTCTCTGATAAGTGCTGAGTTTAGTGACTATTCTCAATTTAAACACACAGACACCAGCATTTCCCGAACAAAGGCTGTACTTCAGTGGGCTGCCCAGGTATATTAATGTCATTTCAGCATCTCACATGTTTCCCTCGCCTCCCTTTCCATTCTGCCCTCACTGTTTTCATCCCATCTACAGTGAATCACACACAGACGCTCTCTCTTGGGATGCGACCCCTCCAATTTAATGTAGGTCATTTTATGGTTCGAGTACAAGAAGATGAGCCCAAATGCATCATTGTGTTGTAGGTGGTAGACTATGGCTAGGTGATAATAAAAACAAGGATGTTACAATTTCATGCTATCATCTGAACCACATTACTTTTATCACATGACCCGTTGCATGACTCTTAAAACAATTTGACTCATCTTTCCAGTCAAGTGTCCAGTAAAAAACCTAAATATTGCCCAACTTCTTCAACAATGTGCTGGTTGTCTGTTTCATGTCACAGTAAATTGGATAGAGGCTTTTAAGCCTCTGGACCAATGGCTAGAAAAACAGGCACACTGAAGACATGTGCTGAGATCTGAATTTCTCATCTTTGTTACAAGAATGTGCAGACTAAATGGTTGCTGAAAAAAAAAATCATATCAACAGGTAATTCATTCATTTTAAATGTCACTTTTCAATTCCATCTCATTATATAAATTCTCAACTGTTGTGTAATTTAAAGGCCTATTAAGCCGTTAAACGTAATTACATACCAGATCTGATATATTAGTTTGTAGTAATAAGACCAACTAACTGCACCACTTACCGTCATTTAATTATCCTATTAAGATAAAAGTAGGGAGGAGGGCATGCAGCTGAACTCACTCTCTCGCTCTCTCGCTCTCATAGACACACACAAATTCATGGGTTCAGTTTAAAGTGTGTATGAAATCCTGAAAGCCATCAATGCTGTATTTCAGATGACAGCAGTACTGCTACTTCAGTTTACTTAATCCTCCACAGAACCTAGAAAGATTATTTGGGGCAATCCTTCACAGTAAAACTGAAACTGAAATGAGTCTATTAATGGGTGAGTCAAATGACACAAAATTAACATTCGGCAACTATTTTGATATTCAATTATAATCATGACTCATCTTTCTAAGCAAGATTTCCACACATGCTGATATTTGCTTCTTAGATTTGAGTATTCAGCTTCTTCTTTTTTTATTAAATAGGTGTGAATATCATTATATATGTTTAAGGCTATACTTTAAGAGCAAAACGAGAAATATAGGTAGGGATGCACAATACAGATAGACTCTGTTTACCATCATCAAGCATTATCTTTCAAAATACTTGGCACAGCAAAATTTGCAAAGTAATAGGCTAGTTGTTAGAAAAGTAGTGCACTTTCAAATCACTGTAGAGACCTGGGTATCCAGCAGCATTACCTCAAGCCTTGACTGTCTGTGTGAAGTGTGAGGGAGGGACCATGGTGAACCGAGGTGAAAACACATCCTCCTCAGTTGATTAAGTCTGGAGTGAAAAAAAACCTCACTCATATTACAACCGGTTTGACTCTAGTCTTGATTTAAGTGGCCATATTAAATCGACGTATGTTAGCAAGTTCGCTCTGTGTTTCATTTATGGAACAGCAAAGGGAGGTCACTTCACTGAAAAAATAGTCAAGTTAACATAAGCTACAAATAATCCGTTCAATGGGAATTATACTGGGGAATGAATGGAGAGTATGTCCTAAATTTAATTTATAATTTCGTTGCTAATGTCTCTTAAAAACCTGATTGAAAGTTAGCTAGGCGGCAAGAAAAAACACACTGTACTTGAATTATATATACAAGTTGTAAGTGGGAGATAAATATTACAATACTTACAGTACTTGTATAAGATGTAAAACAGAGAAGCATTAGCACTTTCATTGGCACAACTCAATTTGACCTGCGTTTAAAGCTAGCTTGATTAACCAGTAAGCTAACCGGATGGCAGTCAACGCTAACATGAAGCAACTCTTTCTAAATCCAGGAAAAAGTAAAAAGCCTGCAAGGTAGTTTGATACTCACTGCGGTTGTGAAGACATAGTTCTCGTAGTCTTTTCTGTCCTACTGGAACAAAAAATAAATAAATATTCCGTCTGAGAACGGAGAATATTTTAAGACAAAAGTTTACTAAGTTTCTTTAACCAAACAAAGATGGCAGCCGGAAGTGACTTTTGTCGGTAGCGAGAACGCTTTAGCCACATCCGGTGAACTGCCGACATTATTTCATTGATTTATTTTATTTTAAATTAGCCTATATTATTATTGTTATTATTATTATTACTAATGATATTATCATTGTTATTACTATTGCTATTATCATCATTATTATTTTACTATCATTATTTTAGTATCATTGTTGTCCGTCTATCTATCTATTCATGGAGGACAAATAGAATACATTACCTTATTCACTTATGCTTGTACTTAATCTCATCCTGGGTAAAGAGGGAGTACTTTTTATTGCTGTTATGTCTCCACCCAAATGATTTACATCTTAAGCACAGAATGGGTCAAGTGCAGTAAGTTTAAAACTGAGCACTAGTGCCATCTACTGGAATACACTTGAAAACACATGTTCTCAGAGGCATCTACTCTGCACAGTGGCTGAAAAACTGAGTTCAAGCATCTGTCTGCTGCCTTCACAGCAGTCATCATGAAAGAGGAGAATGCTGTTCATTTCATACATTTTATAAATGCTCCAGTTCAGTAATATTTATATCTAAATGTACAAACATGTTCAGTATTTTCGGGTCTATGATGACATGTCATTGAAAATCAGGGTTGTGTTTTTGCTTTCCTCTGCAAATGCTGCAAACAGCTGTTTATGATGCCTAGTATGCAATAACATCCTTTTAAAATTAATGTCTTGATTGATTAAATGAATTCAGTACAAAATGCTGTCTCATCAGTTAAGTACAGGTGAAATAACAATAAGGCTTTTGGTTGAAAATGATACTAATCACTGCTTGATAAGGGTATTTTTTCATCCTCCTTTGATATACAGCCTGAGCATGAGACCAGGGAGGGTAGAATTATTAATTTAAAAAAAATGAGCGGAGATGGTGTTGAATTCCAACAAGCTTCTAAAGCAAGCAAGATGTACAGGATTCAAGATGTACAAGATTCAAGATGCACCTGGTTCAAGATGTACAGTATGAGCATCCTTATCCACGGAAAATCAAACTATACAGTGTATTAACGCAAAATAATCTTACAGCTCCCATACAACACATAATCATTTTACAGCCTGTGTTTTATCTTGAGGGGGAAGCATGTCTCCAGCCTTTCAAAGAACTAATCTCCCACTTCCCTCCATCATTACTTTACAGGGAATGACAACACCTGGCTTGGCTGAAGATGCACAAGACCCCCTTTGGAAACAAGAATGATGCACACCGTGTCTCGCTTTGAAGGAGAGTGTGCTTTAATCTTATTAGATTTTTTTTTTTAAAAGAAAACAAAGATTATTTCCCAGTACATTATTTTCCAAAAATCACAAATTAAATATCAAACATCATCAGTGATCAGATGAAGTGATTTGTCTTTCATTAAAAACATAGTTTTATTTTTCTCAAAATCAAATACCGCAGTCCCCCATATTTTGCAATTCTCTGCATGTACAAGAGGCAAAGAGCAAGAGTGGGGGGATCTAAGCCATTTTGGTGTATCTCACACTCAGTGGGTGAGAGTTGGCAGCCCTGTCATGTTCAACCAATAGCAGAAAACTTTTCTCTCTCTCTCTCTATGTGAATCCTCAGGGAACAGTACCTTTCTGAGGAAGCACCGGCTAAGCAGAGTAGCACTGGAGGGCATCCACAACATGAGATACGCGGTCAGTGCTAAATGACCAATGAGAAGTAAATCAAAGCAAAGCAGGGGTTGGTAATTCAGTTTCTGTGCTCAAGAGGTTTTATGAAATGAAAAAAAGAGATCATGACTGCGCTCATACAGGGCAGGCATAAACAGTTTCTTTTTCAGCCGAATCCAGTGCAAGCTGAATTTAATGTGCCACAAGATTTCCAGAGATTTTAGTTGAATGAAATGTTAACATCCCTTTGTATAATACTTACCAAATTTACTGAGATGAAAAAAGGAAATTTGTGTTTCTGTATGCTGTGTCTTTCTGAGTGCTCTGCAAAACCTTGTTAACTCATAGTACTCACTGTTCCTCATAAATTAATAGATTCATTAGCTTAACTCTTTTGTTGATTTGACACAACCCTGGAAAGCCTTATTCATTGCTGGTGGGATCATGTACACAACTTTTCAAGGTGGACCCAAGGCCCTGCTTGTTAGGCTGCAACTAACTTCTTTCCTGAGACAAGATGGAAAAATGTCTGTTTTGCACTAATGACTACAGGCTAAATAGTCTAGACAGTAACATAAAGCACTTAAAAATATCCAATCACTATATCTTATTTTGGATACTATGAGCAAACTAGAGCTGTGTGAATGTTCACAGACGAGCAAAAAGCCCCCCAAAAAATAGACTAAAATGTAAGTATAAAAGTATATACTTTAGTTGAACAAGTTGATTAATATTAGTTAATTCTGAGTCTGATCTATAGATGAAAGTTAACAGGTATACAACACAAGGGAGATTGATTAGTAGAAGTTTGCTGGAACTATGCCTGACAATTTAATCTCAGGTTTTAAAGTGCCTTTAATCTCCTTTATGAGAGATCTTGGCAGTGCTCGACTGTATTACACAGCTGGAATATGTTCAAGGTAGTCCTTTAGTTTGAAATAAAAGTTCTGTTTGTACCCATAGTACCTTGTGAATCATGTGCACATTTACATCATCAGCACTCAGCCAATCATATCAGTGATGATCACTGCTTTGTCTCTGTGTTCATTGTGCTTTTCTCCCCAAAATAAGAACAAAGATATTGTCAGATTTACAGAGTGATCTTCCTACTGTATTTGAAGAAAAAAAAAATGAGTTAATGAGAATTAAACTAACATTATCAATCTAGCTGGTTAACGTTGTTAGTGCGGGCTAGTTAAAGGTGCAACACATAAGAGTCTGTCACCTCTCGAATTCATAGTGCCAAACAAATGGATGGCAGCATTTCACCAGAGTAACTGCTAACTGCTGCAAACTGTAGCTGCTGTCAGCTTGTTATCTTAATTAGCAATGCAGCTAGCAGTCCAAACTGAGAACTTGGAGTGGTATTTTGAAAAAAGAACGCGCCAGGATAGTAGATATCTGCAACGTTATACACATGTTCTTAGTCAAAACTCTTAGTATCTTCACGGTCTGTTAATAAGATTTGTTCATTTGTTTTGTGATGTTTTTTTTTTGAAGATTTTTTCTGGCATAGACACCTTTATTAAGCAGTAGACAGATAGGAAATACGGGAGAGAGAGGGGGATGTGACATGCAGCAAAAGACCTCCGGCCGGAATCAAACCGGGGTCGGCTGCATATATGGCATGCGCTCCAACCACTCGACCACCTGCGCACTGATTCGTGATGTTTTAACCTAAAATTTGCACATACCAAAACTTTAAGAAACATTTGAAATATGAAGCCCGGCTTGCAAAACTGTCATCTGTTCACATCAACTGATTCTTTTCTATGTTTTTTAACCTTAATAGTGTCATAGCAGTGCCATATTTTCTAAATCCTTTGGTGAGTTGTATGTTACCCTGAAGAGCACTATTTCCATTCCATGTTTGTGCATCCATAAAGCATGACAGACACTATAAGTTTTTTTACTATGTGATAAAACATTTGCAAAGCCTTAATGTTTTAAAACATGAATTTACATGGGCTTTTTTACATTCTGCACCAATCTAATTTCTCATCACTCATACTTTGCTACAGCGCTGTAGCACCATCAACTGTTACCGCCCACTGCAGTCTAATGTGTATTGCATCATATTCACATTGTGTGCAGGTACATCAGATATAAATAATACAGGAATCTGGTCATCAAAACAATGCACTACACCACAACTAGTGATCATAAATCTTCAGAGGTGTGCCCCCAGTCTGAAATTTAAAAATAACAAGTATAAACAACAAACCAAAAAAAAAAAAAAAAACACCAGGGTATATAAAGCTGTATATTTAATAAAATCAATATGCGCGCACTACGGGAACTATGGAAGTTTTTCCTTTTTAAATGTGATTTCAACATGAGTATGCACACTTCTTGCCTTCTATGACTCTGTTACAATAAGATAACACATTTTCTATAGATCTCACACTGTGGTCATATTTGTAGATTTTTCTCTCCTTTTCGTACATACATTTAGCCAGACTCCTGCAGTAAAGTTGAGACAATGAACTGTGAGGAGGGTTATTTTCTTTCTACCCTTAAAAGTTAATTGTATGGACAATCTTTGGATTACATTATCAAGACTGTCGACTTATTTTCAATTGTAATACTCAATCCCTTTGAAGGCAGTTTCTGCCAAACGACGAGGACTATGGACTAATGACAGACCGTCCATAAAGCTACCAACCTGTATTTTCAAATGTTTTCATGGACAAAAACATAAGGCACTCTCACTGGATGGTGATGAATAGTAGGCGTTTTTGAAGGGAGTTCAATCACAAAGAAAAATCTAAAAACAAAAATCTGGTGCCACTTAAGCAAAATTATGCAATCGTCTATTTCATGGTAGTGCAGTCTGTAAAGGCCAGAATTAGTCTGTATCCTTATATTGTGTACACTAGGAGATACCTTAAGAAAAGTGTCCAGGATGCTTTCTGGACGTGAGGAACACTCACACGTCTTTTAGACCTGATGTGAATAGATGTGATTAAAAGAAGACTTTGTACCGGCAGCCAGTGATTAAAATTTGATTGATGTGATAATGATTTAATGACTATGACACAGTAATTTAGTGAAGAGTCAAAACCAAAATTCTCAATACACGGTGAAATGTGGCAAGATGGTAAATTACTTGAAAGGAAAATAAGAGTGTGGTGATGGTCCCTGCATAATCCTTCAGTACTTTTGGTACCCTGTATTGGGGAAAGCTGTAGGTCTATACAAAAATAATTTCAGAGGCCACTGTATGCTTAGAATAAAATCTCAAAACAATATAAGACATCGAAAATCTTTCTTCCAATTTCATTGGCTTATAAATTGAGCCTTCGGGGTATGTTTTATTTTGTTTTTCAAACCAGGGTGATTACTTATATTCGGTATTTTAATTTATTCAGTCAGTTCAGTTAGGAAGCATATAGGGAGAAAGAGTAGAGGTTACACTGCACAACACAGTTCTTATAGGATTCAATCATCTGCCTGCAAAGAGCTGTCGTTCTCAACACTTCCCAATCTTACTCTCTCCTCTTCTGCTTGTAGTTCATTAGATTCATTTCTGTATTATGCATAATAAACTCTCCCACATTGCCAAATGAATTCTAGATATCCCACTCTGCAATGTGTTTATTCTAGAGTAAATCAGAGAGCCGCAACACCACTAGACTGTTCAAGGAGATCTACAGTCGAGTTTCCATCTCCACTTGCTTCCACGGCTGCTCCACAGCTCTTCCCTCCGTCGTCTCTCTTTGGGCATCATTGACAGCCCTGACACCAAGATTGGAAATGACATGCACCAGAATTTGGGGGTGTTACATGGTCCATGGTTGTTGTTGGGGAATACCACTGCATATATGAAAAAAAAAGTTAAGCTTAAGCTTCTTGAGGCTCAAGAGGAAGTTACAGAAAACATTGTGCTTTTGTTGGAACCAAAGACTACAAGTTTGAAAATGAAAACATCCAGGCCCTTCTGCACTTTGAATTGCCTTGTTGTTGAAAGGTGCTGAAGGTGCTATACAAATAAACTTGCCTTGCTATGACCATCACACATACAAATCTCCCACTGAACCAAGCGGCACCGTCCACTGCTGAAAATGTGTGGGTTTTGTTTTTTTTCAGAAATGCCAAACACTGCAGTTCTGGAAACGGCCCCTTGAAGCTTACTCCAAAATTTAGACAATCCCCATGGATTGTATGTCTCTGGGCTGTCTTTCCACTGGACTGCAGTGAGGAGTGGTAAGGGTGGGTCTGTATAACCAATTATTATTATGGAAGAAAGCATCGAACGTAAAAAATGTAACTCTGAATTTGATGGAATTTTGATGAAACTCTGATGTTACTTTGATGTACTTCCTGGTACTTAACTATGATGACCCACAGAAATTAATAAAATCAAATTATTAAAAAAAAGAAAAAAAAAAAAATTTCTGATTACGTTTTTTTTGTGTCCTCCATTCTAGCTAACAAGAGTTTTAAGTTGAAAAGAAATCCCTGGATTGTTGCCTGCTTAGCTGCAAAACCTTTAAAAGTCTCCGTTTTGGATATAATCACCACTAGGATATACAGTTCATTTGAACTCAATGCTAATAAGTTTAAGTTCTGCAAGTTTGGTTGCAGTAATAGAACCTCTTCTGTTCCTCATGACTTTTCTGCTTCCTGTTTCTCTTCCTCTGCGTTGCCTTCTGTCAAGTTCCTCCTGGGTATGTGGAAGTAAAAGAAATGTTCAACAAACTCAAGCCACACTGACCATTGAGGTCAGGACACATTGCCTCCCCAGGAACCTTTATACTTGCTGCTCTCAGGTGTTAAATGAGCCCATATATTTGAGCTTCAGTGTGTATGGTTCAGGCAGTCTCCAATTGACCTTATTCTTGCAGGAATCTTCAGAGGTTCCTGGTCTTGCTGATTCCTGCCAGAGACTCCTACCGATCTCAGTGGTCATCAATGGTTAAGCATTTTTATCTCAGTCCTTGTCCTTATTCACTCTGATCCAGCTTTCCAGAGATTGTTGATACAGGATGGGAAGCTATCTTGTTTCAATGCTCCATCTTTATTCTTCTCTCTCATGATGTTTAGAATTAGCTTCTCAATTATGGCCATGACTCCAGCCTTACCTGCCAGTCTGAATACTAGTTGCACATTGTCAAAACACTTTGAAACAGATGACGTTCAAAAACTGCCAATCCACAAAGCAGGACCCACTTCATACAGCAGCAGGCCAGTTGTGCACCAAGAACGGCTTTTGTACCGACACTCGAAAGTGTGATCACTTCTTTCCGTTTGTACAATTCCTTGCATCGAGACTAAAAGGACCCAGTATAGACAGAGCCAAACAGAAGACATCAGTGATGCAATGTGATGCAACCAGGGGTTGTTTTTTGCTTCCGATATCTAGTGTCGCTAATAAGAACAGGTAAGGACGACTCTAGACACGGTCAGACGACACCTTCTACAATTTGAGCATACTGAACCAATTAGGGTTTGTTTTCAGCCACTTACCCATCAAGTGGACTTGATCCAAAAAGCCTAACCTTATGACAAAGGTCATGATTATCCAAAAAGCACAGCTTTGATTACTAGTGTCAACCTCCATTTTAATTTATTAGCTTAGTTTTGATTGACGTTAGATGGTAAGTGTATTTGCAAAACTTGATTTGTACGTACTTCTTCTTGTAATGTAACATCGCTGTGGGTAAGATCTGGTTTGGGTTCAGTCTAAATGACCCCCTTTACAAGATCCCTCGTGGGTTACCATCTAGACATGACCATTAGTTTACTGATAGGTCAGCAATACGTCAAGCGCCCTCTGTTGCAAACTACTAATAGAGTCTAGTGTGGTTATAGACTGTACATTTTGTATTCAACCAGGTAAGGAACTGGCAAATCTTTCCGCATGTTCAAGCAACTCTTTAAATTTTAAAGGAAAAAGTGTCAGTCCTAGCAGCTTATTATGCAGTTTTAGCCTGAAAAAGGATGAGGTACAGCGGCAGAGAATGATGTTAAGCTCCAGTCCAGTCAGCTATGAAGCATGGTGGGTGCATAACATTCTGTACATTTACATGCACTCATTTAGTTTCTTTTATATAAACTGTTTGTTGCCGCTGACATATTAACTAGGTTACCTTATTTGATTTGAGGCCAAGAAACTGAGCTTACTTGTCAATCTTTCAAATTATTCGTGGCATGTATATCCATCAGTCTGGTTTCTTTGTGTGTTTTGATTTCATGCGTGCCACAAAGGTAGCAGAACAAACCAGACGCAACGTGATGTTTTTGAAACAGGAACAGCATGGCAACAGCAAAGCAGCATTCATGCAACATAGCATGGGCACAATTCTAATCCCTGCAAATCAATCAGTACAACACAAATGAACAAATACATAGCAAAAATAGCAATTATGAAGCGCCTCTGTTTTACCATCATATTCACATATCCCATTTATTCCACTCCAGATACTGAGGAAGTCGGCTTTCTGTGAACCATGTAAACACCTTTATCAAACTGTTACCTTTGTCTGTGTTTTAACTGTAATTGAGCCAAACATGCATGTAAGCTCATTGACTCTCTTTTCCCTGGTTTATCTCCTAATGTCACACTTAATCAAAAATAAGCATGTATTTCAAAATATTTCGAAGAGCATGACAATAACTGAATTTTCATACAGGGACCTGTGTAGCTCCTCAGCCGTCGAAGGATGAGGTATTCATTGCTGCATAAAGATGAATCCAAAAATCTGCAAGATCTGCATTATGGTAAGTAAGCATGCATCAAAATAAATGTTAATGTCTCAAAAACAAATTCTGGATTTAACCTCCAGAGCCCATTTAAGCAGGTCCAGTAATGATTTTACTAACTGCATCACTTAAATGGAAGTAAAGGTGCTTGAGGTGCAGTGATTGCAGTAATAACATAGGTTTTGATTTGATTTCAAATTTTGGTCTACATATTTTCGTAATGGCCCTAAAAATGGATAGTTTGTCAATGCAGAGAATGCATAAAGGTGAATTGAGTCATTCTGGGATGTAATAGACCCTTTTTCACTTGTCAAAGCAGGAAAAGCACAGGTGTATTTTATAACATTAAGGATGGCTGCATTACATTTTGGTGAGCTTGTTCAAGGACTCTGGTATTATTTTCACCTATCTCCACACCACTGTGTTGGAGAAAGGTTTGGCTGCAACAATTCTCATTCAGTGTTTATGCTGCAACGGTAAACTAGTATTCGTGAAAACTTGGTGGGGGGGGGGGGGGGGGGTTAAAGTAATTTGCTAGTTTAGGCATGTAGGCTGCTAGCATGAAGTCTACTTGGACACTTAATAGAATGGAGCCATCGTTAACGTTATTGGTCACACCTGAGCTCTTCCTGTTTTTACAGCTCAAAATGTCCTCCGTGAAAATTGCAAATATGAATAAATTGTGATTTTCATGGAAATTTTACTGCAATAAGTTTAGGGAAATGCTCCTATGCTTTGTTATATAATCGAATCCAGGACTGACCATGTCCGTTCAGTCTTTATGTACACACAATGTTGAATTTAACTGTAGATCTCACCTACAGAACAGAGGGTGCACTTAGCTGTAGCTACTCGTTACATGATCTTTCATACTGGTCAAGACAATTATTGTTGTTTGCCACACACATCTTTGCTAGAGTAGAGCTGGAAGGTCAGTGTTTTCAATTACAGATTGTATTGCTGATACCTAGTATCAGATTCTTGATCATGACATCACTGGTGCCGGTGGACAGAGTTAACCTCCTGCAGACCACATCATCTGAGCACGAGGCGCTGTTCCTACCTCTGTCAGATGGAGTGGCTGCAATCATATCAGTGGTGTCAATAGTTAATAAGTGAGATGTATCACAATTTTTCAAAAGCGCGTTATAAACAATTCACAATTCTGTTATTGATTTGTGTGTTTAAGAAATAGACCATTATACTTGCAAGAACAAAGGAGAGTAATATGCATCTGTTTGAGTCAACTCAGGGATTATTCTTTGCACGAAATGGCCTATGACGTAACCTCTAAATTTACATAATACTCCAGAACATTCTCGGGTTCAGTTTTAAATAATTTAATTACAACATTTAATGTAAAACAAAACATGTATATTCTATTTCTTATGGAAATGTGTGCATTGATAAAGGGATAGCTTTAAATATTGAATTAAATGAATAATTAAAAGGCATTTTCTGGCCATGAGTTAGATGGAAAAACCAACACTTGAGTCTGTGGGCCTGTGGAAAATATGAAGCTACAGTTTAGCTTGTTTTAGCAAGACTGGAATCTTGATACAGCTAGTCTAATCAAAGATTAAAGAACAATCCACCTACCAGTACCTCTACACCTCACTAATCATCTCAATATATAAAGGGTTATGTGCAGATGGCTCTTTTTTGTCCAGGAAAAGTCACTTCCTGGAGTCTTATTAGTGCTGTGAGGTTGCTGGTAACAAGCAGAGACGCAGGTGGATAAACCCACCTAAAGTGCAACATGACGTTCCGTTTTTGACAAGCAACATATCACGTGCTAATTAGTGAGCTTTAGAGGTGCAGGTCTCCAAGCCTATGCTCGCTGTATTCCGCTGTTCCTAGCATTTGTGCGAAGCTAAGCCAACCGGCTGCTAGCTGTAACTTCGCGTTTACAGTAATCAAGCAAGAAAGTAAGTACATGCCTTTCCCAAGAGTGGAGTTATTCTTTAAATCTTGAAGCCAACTCTGGCCATTAGCGTGAATATTAAGAGATTCAAAGTGCAACAAAGAGGTAATATTGTCTAATTGTCAGAAAAGGAGAGGCTAATTTTCCTCGACAGCGTGATCTTTGTTATTATCAAACATTGGGATGTTACAAAAGTCAAATAGAATATAAGATTGAGGTGTACAATATCTATTGAATGTATAATTAAGTGATACAAACCATACAATGTGTTGATGCCATGAAATGTTTAATGCTTGTACAACCCAGTATTACATCAGCTTGTGAAAAGTGATGAATTCAAGGATTTAGGACACGTGTGCATGGGTACAAATTGTTCTGGGTTTTCTTTTTTTCGTGACATTCAGCAAGTTTTACATTGAAAATTCATGCTGATGTACATAATCCTAAAAACTCAATTTTGTCAGTAAATGAAGTGTGTGTTTATTCAGTCAGAGAAACGTGGCTTGACAGGAAAGACGGTGATACTGAGAGTCAAATGTTGTGTCCATGTACTGTATAGCACACTGCAGGGATGTCAGATTATGATCAGTGGATGACTGTGCAAATCTGTTGCATTTCTTAAACATAGTTACAACACGTTTGAGTATAAACAGATTTAATTAAATTCCTTCAAAATAAAAGATAGAAATCACTGTCTCACACACTCCCTTTTACGGTGCAAACACACCTTGCGCTGATAATGGCGATAATGACAGTGTTGTGGCAGACACACTGATGATGAGCAATGTGAAGTAAAGCACAGGGAGGTCAAATTATGTCGTTTAATTTAAAAGGTCAAATCTGTTTGGTTCTCTATTTGACATAATACGATGAGTTTCAGTCAGAGTATTATATATATACACCGTACACTTTGTCTCCTCTTTGTCTTTTCTCATTATAATTGAAAACAAGGCATTCAGCCAGTCTAATTTAGTGTGAATGTTCATTTAACGCAAATCAAGATAGCTTAGTCTTCAGTATTTGCACAGTCTCTACTGTAATTATCAATTTTTCAAACCCATTTTGACCGATTCCAAATAACCCTTTCCCTTGCCAGTGCATTGCTCCCCTCATTTTCTTCTTAGAATGTATTTCCACTGAAATGTTCCTGTCTTTCAGAGCTTTCAGTGTTTTTTTTTTTTTTTTGCTGCTTCTTTTTTTTTTTTTTTGCCTTGCTTTTCTCTCCCCGCTTTATGCTCCTTTTGCTCTGTATCTTTTTCTGTCTCCCCTCCCTCTCTCTGTCCTTCTCTTTCTCTCCCTTCCCTTTTTTCTTTGGCTGCTTTTCATTCTGTTTTCTTTCATTGTTTTTCTTTTCTTTCTCGCCTAGGGACCCCATTTTTTTTTCTCTTCCTCTATTCAGGTTTTCTTTATTCTCTTTTCTGAATAGTTGTGGTACTTTAAGGGGAAGGGGAAGGCGAGGGAGAGGGGAGGGAGGTTAGTTTCAGTCAAAGCTGCAGAACAAAACTTCCTCCCACACCACATGCAGTGTCTCTTGGAATGAGTTTGTCATTGACTTGAAGACACACTCCCCCTCCTATGTATACCACCATGGATGACAACCCAACAGTGAATTGGTATTAGGCCAACAGACGTACACATGTGCTACAGTGTGACAATTGTCCTCTTAAATATCAAAGGGGCATGTTGTGAAGAGCCTCCCCTGTTTGTGGTTAAGCGGTGTTGGTTCAGTGTGCAGTATCACACGGTGACACATGATGTGGCGGTGCGTTAAACCAACCGCAGCTGTGTGTGAATACGATTATCTCCCAACTGAGGTGCGTAGAGGGAGGCATTTGTGCTTCACAAGAACATCTTCATCACTGCAGAGAAATGACAGGCTACCTTACAGGAGGCAGCCCCACGCCGAGGAGCACTACCTCCTCAACGGCTTCGGTCTCAGTGGGGACTCCACTCAGATAAGCAAGAGAGCAGACCACTGGAGAATCAAAAAATAATAAAATCACGAGCACCCAGTTTGTAAATTTGTTGACGTGCACTAGCTGTCGATATGGAAACGGGAAAATAACATGTGGAGGGGGGGAGAAAAAAAATCCATTACTGCACTCCTGAAAGACAAAACCACAGCAGCCAGTTAATCTCCGGATATCATGACAGAAATCATTCCTCTTTCTTTATGATGGTAAGAGACTACAGCCTCCTGCACCTATGGTTTCCATCTCACAGTCTCACACACACACACATACACACACACACACGCTCACACAATCTGCCCAAGACAATTTAATGCATGACTCAATGGCATTGAAAGTGGGTTGGATAAATTGGAAATGATTAAAAATGCAGAATTGACAGGGAAACCGATAAAACTTTCTCTCTATAAGTAAGAACCAAAAAACCAGCATGATGGAATGGCAGGCTTGAAGGGGAGAGAAAGGTGAAAGACAGATGAAAGTGAAGAGAGATAAAAGCCGGAGTGAGGAGGGTGTGGGATAAAGCAGGAGGAAGGGAGGCAGAGATGAAAGCAAAATGAGAAAGATAAGAACAGAGTGAGAGAGACAGAGAGGGAAACGGAGGAAGAGATAGATAGTGTACAGAGCAGAGAGAGAGGTAACCATGGAAACAGGAGGAAGGTACAAAAGAAGAGATAGACAAAGGGTTTGATTTAAAAGAATGAAACTTGGACGAAAGAAAAGTAATTCCGACTGAAATTTGTTACCGGGAGGTGGAGGGATAATACAAAGGAGTGACGGCCATAGAGGGACAGCGGCCGTGTGTCCCCACTGTCTGAATGTGGTCGCCTCTAACCAGCATATAAGGCACTCCAGAGACCTCTAGTGTTAATAGGCTTCTGTGGTTCATTGTGGGCCTCACCTTGAGTAAATCTGGGGCCATTTCACTATGTAGGACACCTCGCCACCGCCACCGTCAAAAACCGCACGTTTTTTTTTTTTTTTTTCTCCCCTCCGCCGTCATGCGTCTGCACCGAGATCCTCAGCACAGACGGGGAGGATATGGAGAGAGAGAGGCTGCTTACAGTATATTTTATAAGCATACTTTTCCATGAATCACGTAGCAAAGGGAAGAGACTTCAGAGCGACTAAAATAGGATAAAGTACCTTGGTAAGAGAAGGAGAGGGAAAAAAAAAAAAAGAAAAAAGGAGAAGATTCCTCTCTCCCACCTTATACTGCACTGAAAAACTGCATTCCTGATAAGAAGATATGAGTTTCTCCGTGGTCCTACATTGTGTTTGCTGACTTATTGAATGAACTTGAGGTGCACGTTGAAATCCGCACTGTTGACTATCCCCCCCCCATCCTCGCCGAATAAAATGCAATGCGCCCATATATTAGGATTCATATTTGTATATCTATATAGAGTTACAGACAGACAGAGGGTTTTTATTCTGTGGTTTTTGAGTCTCTTGTGGCTATCCCTCTTTCTCCCTTCCCCCTCTCTGTTTTTCTCTCCTCTCTGTCTTTCTCTTTCGTCCTCTGTCTCTGTTTCTCTCACTCGCTACCCCTCCCTCCCTCCCTCCCTCCCTCTTTTCTCTTGATCTCTCTCTCCTCCTCTCTCTCTTGCTCTCCCATGCCCCCCTCTTTCTCTCTCTCTCGCTCTCTTATGCTCTCCCTCTCTCTCCCTTCTCTTTCTCTCCTTCCTTCCATAGCTCTCTGTCTCACTCCCTCGCCCCCCTCTCTGTTCCTTTTATATCCTCCTTGCTGAATGCTCTTCTCCTCTCCTCCCTCAACTCTGTCTTTTCTCCTTTATATTCAGTCTTTTTTTTTTTTCAAGCTCTCCCCACACTCCTTTCCTACAATGTTGTCTCCAAGCAGAGCTATTTCATTGCTAATATTCTGTCTTTCCATTTAGTAGCCCCCACTACAGAATGGGCAGATTAATCTTTTATTTAGGCTTTTTTTCTGCTCTGGCCATCTCTGCATCCTGTCTTTTTTGCAGTTTGCATGAGAATGATTTGTTGAGTTAATTTCAAGGCTTGATTTGTTTGAATATACAGAGGGGGGGGGGGAACAAGCAAACGTAGACAGCAGCAATATTAAGGCACAAATGCAAAATATGCTGCAGATCTTGGGAAGTTCGTTCACCTACAGCCGAGTCATTCATGCCTCACGTTTAAAGTTGCATGTTCAAAGACCAAAGACCGAAGCTTTCTTTGTTTTGTTTTTTTCCCACTTTGTGTCCAGTCTGTTCCTACTGACCTTAATAGAAGAAGCTGGAGGCGTGCAAACCAGGGTGTGGCTGCTTTTTATACAGTTTCGCTATATTCCATCTGCATTGCTTAGATTCAAGCTGTGTGATTGTCTGTTCCGTGCTTATGAAAAATCCTGCTGTGCTTCTTTTTTTTTTTCTTTTTCATGAAAGCTTAATTACAGCAGCTAATCATGCTTTAGACTTACTATTATATCAGCATGCCGTGCAGAGGTGAGACTGATCCGGCACTGGAAATAACAGAAGGTGTGTGTGTGGGCTCGCTTGCCTTAGACACGGGTTCTGAGAGCTGGCTGGAAACGGCCGGCTTAAACGTCAACATCAGTCCAATAACTCAAAGTTCAAAACACGGAGCGAGCCGATCCCTTCTCCTCTCTTCTCCTCTCTTTTTTTTTTTTTGATTTTTTTTTTTTTTCGCTTTTTCTGATCACAAGAAAATCCTCACCTGAACACTGTAGCTGTAACGACCCCTATACGCACAAACCTACACAGCTTCCAGTTTGCCTGACAGTGAGAGGATGTTGAATTATAGCCATCACCTAGCACAGCGTCTCACACTCACACACACACACACACACACACAGACACACACACACACACAGACACACACACACACAGGCAGAGCAAACTCAGGCTGTATGCAGGCTGTCACTGGGCTGGATGAAGAAACAACACCGACAAAGTGAGCTCACCAAGAAAGAGGAGTGGGGTGTACATAGACTAACCTACAGCTGACACACAACTGGGCTCCTCCGGTGTGTTGCCATTTGTTTTATCGTGAGGGAAAGAAAGAAAATCGGGGAGTTGTCATCAATGAGTCGTCTGCAGCTTTTATGATTCATTGAGCTTTTTCTCAGGGGTAAAACAGACAGCTGATATCTGAATCTGTCCCCCCACCCCACCCCCTTCCTCTCCTTGCCTCTCCTTTCCTTTCCCTTCCTCCCTCGCTCTCTATCTTTCTGACTTGCTGTCTTCCTCTTGCTGGAAAAAGAAGAAAAAAGAAAAAAGTTATAACTTTGACCTATATCACAGAGAGGATGTGACACCGCGCCGCATGGTCGTTCCTCCTATAGATAAAAACTACACAGAGCCAGGGGCCGCTGGTTTGGAAATGGACAAGAAGTCGCAGAGAAAATACAGTAAGTCATACGGACACCCGTGTGTCAGAAGTGTGTTGTTTCAGAGCTGTTGGGGGGGGGAACTGAAAGCGTGTTGGTGTCAGTGCTGTGTGTGTGAGTGTGTGTGTGTGTGTCCCTGATCTCAGACATCAGACAAATGCGCACGCACAAACACACACATTTTGAAATCCCAGTTGAGGGTTAGTACACTTGAGAGCAGGGCAACGGCTTACTTCCCTTACTCTCTTTCCCCTCCCCTCCTCACCGTCTCGTATGCACATAGGAAACCTGTATAATCTACGCACTGGATGAAATTTTTACGCTCATTATCCACGTCGTCTCCCCCCCCTACACACACACCCCTTACACCGGCAAATGTACCCAAAGTAAATGGACAAGCGAGAAGGTTTTTTTTTTTTTGTTTTGTTTTGTTGCCGTTATGAAGATTCAGGCCTGGAAAGGAGCCAGTGTATTTCTTCCCCAAACTTTTGTTGTCTGTGTCTTTTTCATTTTCCCCATAGGCTAGTTCTGTGTTGTTTTATGTACGTGTCCCTTGTTGTTTCTTCCATGTGGTTTCTTTGTCTTTCAGCCTCTTATCTCTTTGTTTCTTCCCTTGCTCTCCTTCTATTTTCTCTCCCATTCTCTCCCTCGACTTCCTGCTATCTCTCCCCCTCACTCACACCCTCACTCAATCTCTTTCTCTTTCTCTATCCCCCCTCCGTCTCCCTCCCTCCCTCCCTGCCTCCCTCGCGCTCACTCTCATTCCCTATCTCTCCCTACCTCCCCTCCCTCCCCCCCGTCCAACCCCCCCCACCCTCCGCTCCCCTTTCTCTCTATCTTTCTCATTCTCGCAGCACTCCCAGCCGCTGATGATTGATCAAGGTTTTCAAGGTTTGCCCTTTCCTGTTATTTAGTAGGAAATGTTTATGCACAGTCCTCAGCCCTACAGTCACAATTGGCATGTGTCCACGCAGTGTTTGTCACGCTCGCCTGCACCTATACATGCATTTTTCTTAAATGCACTTTTTTTTTCCACCTCTTTTTCCCCTCTCCACTCATTTCCTCCCCCCCCCCCTTGTGTTTACTAGTTAAAAGGTAAGGTAAGCTCTGGTATAATACCTGTCTAATTATCGGGATCATCTTCAGTGCCGACTACTTAAGCACACAACCTGTACTTAGCCCGCAGGTACTCTGCCGCACTGTTTCTCAACACAGCCTGAAAGAAATCTGGAAGTTCAATAGTTAATGTCTTCCCTTGCTGTTTTTCCTTTTCTTCACTCTCTCCGTCTCTCTATCTCCTTTCCTCTCTCCATTCCCTTTGCTCTCACCCCCCTCCACCACCACCACCACTCGCCCCCCACCTCCTCCTCCTCCTCTCCTTCATTCTGCACCCCCCCCACCCTCCTCCTCCTCCTTTCTCTTTTCTCTTGCTGATGGACTCTTCTTTTTTATTTTCACACTCCACCATCCCCCCTTTTTTTTCTTCTCTCTTTTTCTCTCTCCTTCTTTCCTCCTCCAGCCCTCCACCCTCCCTCCACCACCACCACCACCACCACCCCCCCATGCTCTTCTCTTTCACTGCATTTTCTTTCAAACCTCCCTCTATCTCTCTTCCCATCCCCACCCCCCTCCACCACCACCACCACCACCACCACCACTCCCCCTCCCCTCTTTCTTTTCTCTCTCTTTTATTCTTTCTTTCTCTTTCTTTTGCCACATCCTTTCTTATGCCTCGGCTCTCCAACCTCCACTCCCCCCCCTTCCTTTCCCTTCTTCCTCCTTTTTGCTGCATTCTCTTCTTCCCTCCCCCACCCCGGCTCTCTTTCCTCTCTCCCTTTTTCTTTCTGTCTCTCTCACCCCCCCCATCCCCACCTCCCTCCCTCCCTCCTCCTCCTCTTCCTCCACTCAGCTTCACTCCCCCTCCCTATGCTTCTTTCTTCCTTATTCTTTCTCCCCCACGTCTGTCTCCCTCCCTCCCTCTCTTTCCTAACTGCTTTTCTCTCCTTTCTTTCTCCTTCTCTTTTCTTTTGTCACTCATTTTTTTTTTCCTTTCCTTCTGAATTTTCTCAGACAGTATACTTCAGGCTGTCTCAATAGTTAATTAGTTTGAATCTAGAAATAATAGCAGAAAAACTACCCCAGTCTCTGGAAAGTTGAAATTTTAGCATTTTCTCAGACATTATCTGTCTGACTGTTTTCACTACTGACAGACGCACCTCCACCCATAGTCTCTCACAGTGTTTGTGCGTGTTGTGAAAGTGTGTACGTGCCTCTGTGTGTGCCTGCATATATACATACATACATATATATATTTATATATACATATATATATAAATATAAAGATGCGTGTGCGTGTGTGGATTCACACACACGTATCTGTACGAGAGAAACTACTGATCAGATGTTATAATTGTCGGTGCATTTGAGGCGCGCGCTCACGAGAGAAAAAGAAAAAAAAAGAAAAAAGGAAATGCAAAGTATAAAGTGTGATCAAGAGAAGATAGAGCTTGTGTCTCTGTGAGCCTTAAAGAGAAATGTGTGTTGAAGGGTCATGCTGAATTGTATGTAGTGAGAAAGGGAGATAAGATGTGTGTGTGAGTGTGAGTGTGTGTGTGTGTGTGAGAGTGTGTTTGTAAGAGAAAAGAGGAGAGAAAGAGAAGTGAGATGGGAAGGAGAGGGTGGGAGGAAGAGAAAGAAATGGGGTGATGCTGTGTGTGTGTCTGTGTGTGTGCGTGTGTGTGTGTGTGTGTGTGTGCGTGTGTGTGTGTGTGTGTGTGTGTGTGTGTGTGTGTGGTGGGGTGGAGGGCTGGTGGAGGGGAGGGGGGGCCAGGCACAGTCAGTTCTGATAACAGCAACAGTAGGAGGAGGATGAGCCGTGGGACCGCCCCACTCTCCCACAGATATAAATAGGAGGTGGATTTTTTTACTCCACTCATTTCTCCTGAAGGATGAGATCCCTGAAACACCTCAAACATCACTCCAGGAACAATGTGGTGAGTTTGTGAGCTCCAGATGGAGGAAGAGGTGCTGCTGCTGCTTAGAAGGGGGGGGGGGGGGGGGGGGGGGTGGAGGGGGCGGGGGGGTGTGTTGTGGTTAGTTGTTTTGCAGTTTGTTAGTGAGGTATTTACACTGTTGTCTGTGTGAGTGAGTGAGTGTGTTTCTGAGTGAGTGTGTGAGTGTGTGTGTGAGGGGAAGGGAGATTACTTTTTCACATTCATATACCGCAGTGGGAACATCTTCTCTTTTTTTTTTTCTTCTCTCTTTTAGAAAAAAAGAGTTTTGTTTCTGTCTCCGCTGCTGCCTTTAATTGTTTGTCCTTAGGTGTCTTTCAGATGCAACTTTAAAATTGTGAAAGTACGGACTCTCGCAATTACTACCCTACCTTCTGTCTCCTTGTCATTTGTCTTTTTCTCTTTCATTTTGTCAGCCTTTCATTTTGCTGTGCTTTTTCTTCTCTCTCCGGCTCCCCCCCCCACCACCACCACCACCACCACCACCACCTCCTGCTCTCCCTCCCTCCCTCCCTCCCTCCCTCCTTCCCCTCTTTCTCTCTCACTCACTCACTCACTCTGTCTCTCTGTGTCTCTCCACTCCCCCCACCCCCCCTCCCGCACACCCCCTCCCTCTCCTTTTCCTTTCTCTCTTCCCTCCTCTCACATGCTCACTCAATCTCTCGTTCCCCTTCCCTCCCCTCCCTCTCCTCCCCTCTTTCTTTATCTTTCAGCCCCTCCATCTCATTTCTGTCTCCGTCTCCCTCCCTCCCTCCACTCCTCCCCCGCCCACAGCTCTTTCTCCTTCTCTCCATACCTCCCTCCCTCTCTTTTCTCTCAAACACACACACACACACACACACACACACACATACACATGCTTTCAAACACACCCAGTCTCTTTCCTTTTCTTTCTCACAAACACACAGTCTGTCTCTGTCTGACTACTTTAAAAGCAGTAATTATAAATGACGTGGTTATCAGGGCATCCAGGTCTACTCCCCTCTACCAACACACACACTCACACACACATGCGCATGCACACACACAGACACACACCTTTATTCCTGCACTATCTCCTCTTCTTTCTTTCTTTTTTTCCCTTTCCTCCATCCAATCTTTTCTTCTGTCTCAGTATTGTGTAAGGAAAGGAAGCAGCTCTTACCGGCGTGTATGGCACACAGTGGAGACTAGTGTGTAGTCTAGCAGGAAAGTAAGGGTCAGAGCGTCTCTCTATACATTTCGAAAACACTGAGATTTATATTGAGAAAACATCTGAAACCAGTGGCTCACAATACTCGCTTCTCTTTCCCACAGACAGCCAGTTTGGTCAAGCTACAATTTCACCGGTTTTCACTGTTCCACTTTTACAGGTGGCGGAGTAAACATGTGCATGTGGGTCTGAAACACTTCTGAACCATACAATTATGTCAGTGAGCCGCATGCATTGGTCTGGAATACAGAATGAGCTCGAAGCTCAGTCGAATGTCTGTTATGGATATGAGTCTGCCTGGCGGCATATATCATCTTGTTAAGGAAGCCCGGTGTGGCAGACATTATGAAGTCGTCTACGACGAGTGTAGAGCTGAGGCGCTTCGCTCCTCATGAATGGGACAGATAGCTCCAGTGATGAGCCGACTTTGGTCAGCCAGGCTGCCCCGGGACCCCACAGGAAGTACTGAGGACAGTCCACGGAAGTCAACTTCCTGGCTGGACCTGCATCCCTTGTTGTGTTCTTTATTATTCTAAAGCCTGTCAAGGAAGGAAGCAGAGTGCTAACACAGATCTGCCTTATCTCCTCAATCGAATGTTCTGTGGATTCAGAGCGAAGAAACAAGGCGTAGTCCGAACGTGGCTTTAACAGAATAAGCCTAAAAAACATTGTTTTATACTTTCCTCAAGTCCTGGGAAAGGACAACATGTGTTGCTTATGGTGTCAGTCTGAAACAGTGACTCTTAGAAAATTAATTCTAGGATCATTTCAACTAAAATCTTTAGTTTGTATTAATATGAAGGTTACCAATATCATCAGAGTACAATGAGGATATATGAGGAATGTGGTGCAAGGAACAGTTTGTAACAACAGAACTGAATATTAAACAAAAACACAAAGGGACCTTTGATTTCTACTAGATCACTTCTAAACCTGTGTTGTATGTTTCATGTGTTCCAGGAGGAGGAGAGTAGCCGCTTGGTGCGGACCTTCCCCAAGATGACTGAGGGCCAAGTAGATGTGGGCACGCAGACGGAGCCGGTGGTGGTGCTATCTCTAGCTCAGGCTGCCGTTCTCGGCCTCATCTCCCAGAATGAAATCTTCGGGGCCACCATTGCCCCTAATGGCTTCTACACGGGGGAGCCCAGAGAGTGCCCCCCTCCTCCGCCTGAGGCGATGGAGTATGAGTACGCTGACCAGTTAATAGGGGCCAACGGGGACTACCTGGCTGAGCCTGCAGGGGAGCCGGAGCCGCAGCCTCACTGCAGCGAGAGAAGACGGCCCGGGCCTCGTGGGAGGACCAAGAGGCCCAGGATTGGCGGAGAATTACAGGGTCACCCACACAAAGTATCGAGTCCACATGCTCAGGTTAAAGGTGAACAGCTTGAGTCCGATACCCCTCCTTCCTGCATTCACATGGACAGCAGGCGTAGTCCTGGCAAATCGGAGGATCCGGTCACCCAACAAGGTCCTCTGAAAGAGGAGCAGGCCTGTGGAAACTGTCCGTCATGTGTGAGAGAAACTTCAAGGCCACAAAAAAATGGACAAGCAGAACAGGAACAAGAAGAAAATGTTGGCAGAGGAAGAGAGAGGAAGGAAGAGGAGTTGGTGGTGGAGGAAGAAGAAGAGGAAGAGGCACTAAACCTCAAGACCAGTGGAGAGACTGGCAGTCCTCTGGAGAACCGCTATTATGAGTCCAATGAGGTGGCCTATGAGTCTGCCGACATTGCGCTGCCAGGAGAGTACGAGGAGAACAACCAGGCCATGCTGTGGTCAGACCCAGAGGGCCTCGCAAGGCGGATGCAGATTGACCGTCTGGACATCAACGTACAGATCGACGAGTCGTACTGCGTAGATGTGGGAGAGGGTCTGAAACGCTGGAAATGCCGCATGTGTGAGAAGTCTTACACATCCAAATACAACCTCGTCACTCATATTCTAGGCCACAATGGAATTAAACCCCATGAATGTCTACACTGTGGAAAGCTCTTCAAGCAGCCGAGCCACCTCCAGACTCACCTGCTCACGCACCAGGGAACCAGACCTCACAAGTGCACCGTTTGTGAAAAGGCCTTCACGCAGACCAGCCACCTGAAGAGGCACATGCTGCAGCATTCGGACGTCAAGCCCTACAGCTGTCGCTTCTGTGGCCGTGGCTTCGCCTACCCTAGCGAGCTGAGGACCCATGAGAACAAACACGAGAATGGTCAGTGCCACGTCTGCACCCAGTGTGGTCTGGAGTTCCCAACGTACGCTCACCTGAAGCGCCACCTGACCAGCCACCAGGGCCCGACCACGTACCAGTGCACAGAGTGCCACAAGTCCTTCGCTTACCGCAGCCAGCTGCAGAACCACCTGATGAAACACCAGAACGTGCGGCCCTACGTTTGCCCCGAGTGCGGCATGGAGTTCGTCCAGATCCACCACCTCCGACAGCACGCCCTAACTCACAAGGTACTGGCTGCGCACACGCTTGCACCTAAAGTACTGAAACCCCAATGATGTGCCTTAGTCTACCAGTTGATTGTGTTGAGGCTGGCCTTATGCAACCACTTAACACGGCTAAACCTTTATTTAAAATATGAAAATGTCGCACTTAGAGAAAAAGGGAAGTATTGTTGCGTCACTCGCTCAGTCCCTCTTTTTGAGTCCTCCCAGAAAAAGTATGTTGCACTCTTCCAACGCAGCCTTTTCTCCAAAACCAGTTGCTTTGTAAACACAGTCTTCAAAGGGCCTTGAGTTTTTTTTGTGTGGCTCAACCCCCCACTTGCATGTGTTTTGTGTTGTGTGTTGTTCGCCGAGCTACTTCCCTTTGTGTCTGATGAATCACTCTGGTCTTCCTCTCCTTTATACAGTCTGTTCCATTCTATAGGGGAAAAGCATTTCTTTTCATGACATTTGCTTTTGTTAAATATTAAAATAAAAGTTAAATAAATGTTGAAGCCAAAAAAAAAAAAAGTTTATTCTTCCCATTGTTGAGACTTTTTCCAGCCCGTCTCTCAACACTTGGGGGGGCTAATGCAGTCTACACGAGTTGGATCAAACGCCAGAAAGCGGTTGCTCACACACATGAGCTTCTTGTGTGTTTTCTTCCTGTGACTCATTATTTATTTTCCTCGCAACTATATATTTAGCCAAATTAATTAAAAGGCCCAAACACTTTTTGTCTCCCCAGGGCATGAAAGAATTCAAGTGTGACGTCTGTGCCAGAGAGTTCACCTTGTCTGCCAACCTGAAGAGACACATGTTGATCCACGCCAGTGTGAGGCCCTTCCAGTGCCACGTCTGCTTCAAGACCTTCGTCCAGAAGCAGACGCTCAAGACTCACATGATCGTCCACCTGCCGGTCAAGCCTTTCAAATGCAAGGTGAGTGAAGCGAAGTTTTTACGTCAGGACAAACTTGTTCCCGCTGTGATGGATTCTGACTATGGTGCTCTTTTATGCGTCAGGTGTGCGGGAAGTCGTTCAACAGAATGTACAATCTCCTCGGCCACATGCACCTCCACGCCGGCAGCAAGCCCTTCAAGTGCCCTTACTGCACCAGCAAGTTCAACCTGAAGGGCAACCTCAGCCGGCACATGAAGGTCAAACACGGCATCATGGACACCTCAATAGACGGACAAGGTGAATAGCTCCATCCATTACCCTTGATTTAATTACGCTCTCTGCTTTGAAATAGATGAAACTGCTTGATGACAATTTTTGAATTTTGTTGATGCGTCATGTGTGGCAGCTTTCCTCGGTGGGCTTCATGTCGCATTATTGTCACTCAGTCTGTCCCTAATGCACTTTGACTCAGCATGTACTGTAATCTAGTGGCCAAGTGTTTTGATGTTTCTCTGTCACTCCCTCCCTGTGTGTGTTTAGTAAATATAGCAGTGCCTGGATTAGACATGCCTGTCTCTATCAGTAGAGACTGATACTGAGGCAGGGGAGGAGAGGCAATCTACTGGCTGTCCTCAATGAGGCCATGTGTCTTTAGGATGGGCTCTGTTTGTTTGTGTGTGTGTGTGTGTGTGTGTGTGTGTGTGTGTGTGTGTGTGTGTGTGTGTGTGTTTGTTATTGAGGACAGGGTGCGATCATATTTGTGTCTTTGTTTTCTTTTTCAGAGCCCCCCCCGGACACGGAAGGCCAGGAGGACTACGAGGAGGAGAGCTTTGAATTCAGCGAGCGAGAAAACCGGGCTAATAACAACAACACGCCAGACATTGCTAAACTCACTCAAATGGAGTATTATAGCACCTATGGGAAGGGCACGGGGCGCTTCAGCACCGCATGAATCTTTAAAATGACCCCAAATTGAAAATAAGTGAACTAATGAAAACGGGATATTCTTTTTTAATTTCGTTTGTTTTGTTTTGTTCTTTTGCTGTTACAGGCATAGTGTTCGGGTCACTCTTTAAGGGTGAGAAGGAACCCGGCAAACTGCACACCCACATGCACTGGAATCACTCGTAATACTACAAAATTTGGAAATGTATACTTTTTACCTTATTAAATATTTTTCATCTCTAAGTCACAGCACATCTACTGAGTAAATATATTATATTTGAGAAAAAAAATGGACTGACGTTTAGGGGAAAAAAAAAGAGATCTATATAAATAGGTATAATATGTCGTCAGCTGCTTAACTACAGGAACATCATCTGAGCCCGATTTACAAAGCACATTTTTAAGCTACAAGCGTAAAAAGCATATGGTGATGTTATACTGCACTTACTCATTCAGACAATCCCGGTCTCTCTCAGTCTGCTGGGGCACACTAATGTGAAGGGTTTAACGAAGGGAACAAGTGTTACTGTTCATTTCCACTTGCCAAAGCTCATCAAGTTTCAGAGGTTTTTATGACTCACTCTGATTTATACTGTGATGAATTACATTCGAGGTCTGCAAAATAAGTTAAATTCCGTGTTTTATTGTATATTATTGTACAGAATGCATCAGTCCTCTCATATGTCGGCTGGTACCGTAATCAGTGCGTCGCACTGAGGACCACTGTGTCTACTTCTTAGGTTTCTGCATTAACAAGCATCACCCTGTATTGATCTCTAGTCTATGAATGTAATCGTTTCCGTGGAATGTTTTACAATGCTTATGAAAGAAAATCATAATGATGGTAGGACCCCTTTACCAAAGAATTGGATCAAACCGTGCAGCTTACAGCTGGGAATGGGACATTGGATTTCTTGGGGTCCATTCACGGACCTCGTGAAATTACATTCAGGTTCCCCTCCCACCCATCTGTAGATCTCTTCAAAAGATTACCACAGAGAACAGACTGTGGTACAGCTCCTCTCTTAAACCTCACCATTTCCCCCTTCCATCCAATCCAGGCCTTCAAGAGACAAGACTGCAGCATTTTTCGATAGCAATGCAAAACCCTGCATTTATTTTGCAGTTGTTTATGTTGTTGTTGTTTTTTTAAAATGGATGAATCTCAACAAGAATTGTCCCCAAAAACTCGGACAGAAATATTAAGTGCCCCGGTGTGTCTGCGAGAGCATGCCATCCATCATGCTGTACACTGGTCTCAAGTGATGAACGACAACCTCCCAACATGTGACAGGGCCGTGGACCTTGTGGAAAATGATTTGGGAAATGCTCAATATATTCAGTTTCCCAGTGCTTAGCTTTTCAAACTCGTAACCTGCAAACAAGGTGTCCATTTGCAATGTTGATATAGTGCATTTAAAATAAAAAAAACATGCTCAATTTTGTGAGTTTTTCAGCTTCTGTGTTCATTCTATCACTGTTTTAGTGATGATACGAAGGGAAAGATGTTCAGCTTAAATGGCTTTCTGTATTAGACTTTAGCGTGGAGATAATGTGGATAGAGATGTATGTACAATGTTGTGTACCAGACAATACTGTAAAATAATAAATTTATTTACCTTTAAACGGTTTGTGTGTTTTAAAAAACAAAAATGAAATACAGATAGTGGGTCAAACAAGTGATTTATTGGCAAATATGTTTGACGTAGGCTTCAGTCCTGCCCAAGGCATTACACAGTATTGAATACAGTACTTCACATTACAAAAATAAAACCTTGCGAAGAATGGGACAGACAGTTAGGGAGGCATCGGGTGTAAGGACAGCTGTCGACCATTTAATAATACCCTAATAGAATACTACATAATGCTACAGACAGTACATAGTTTTACTTCAGGTGAAAGTGGATTTATTGACCTTTTTAAGTTAAAAATGAGGTACAAAAACAGATGATCAGACTCGCCTTCTCCAGGCTAACTATATTCTTTTTCAAGTCCTTCACTTGCCGAGGGCTTTATCCAGATTTGTCTTGATGGCGTCAAGGAAGTCTGTTGTATTGACGTAGTGCTCGTTCAGCTTGACACTGAGGAGGCAAGACGAGACGAGATGAGATGAGATCAGAAAATTCAATAGCATACTTTAGGAAACAGAACTGTAGCAGTATGACCAGAAAGCTTCATTGTGTGTTAGGGTTTAGCATGAATTGAGGTTGTTGGTTAATAACACCATCGTAATTATGACTTAAACATTAAAATGAGGGAGAATCATGACATATGCATCTTCAAAACGCAGTAAGGCAGTTGTATCATTTAAATAAAGTCTGCCTTCCTGCCCTGCGTAATGGATTTAAAAATAAAAAAAAAACACTTGGAGAACACAAGGAAAATCAATGCTCGTTAATGCTCGCAGAAGAGAAATTTATGCTGAAAGCTAATGTGGTACATATGCCAGTCATGTGCAGAGACAAGCTGGTGAACAAGACGGCACATACCTTCAAACCAGGACTACACAACCCTTATCTGAGGCTTTGATCAAGAAGTAAATGTTTCAGCGGTACCTGGATCAATATGTGTGATTGGTCTTCCTCATTCACGTGAATGTGTTCATCAGAAATGAGCAAAGAATGACCCTTGATTAATATTTCACGATGCTCAAAATCCATTTAAAAGTTTCCTGAAACTACATTTTGATTTTGATCCAAGACCAATCCATTTTTCTCTTGGACCACAGCCTAACTTTCCACCAAACTTCAGTGCAATCTGTTTGTAAGTTCTAAAGATATCCTGCCAACAGACAAGATGGAACAAAAAACATTACTTTGAGACTCTTCGAACCTTACACCATATAATCTTAAAGAAGATCATTGTTGCTTAAACTCCATTGTGCTAAAAACAAGACGAGGTCATGCTTGGGACAAGTTTCGGATTACCAACCTGTATTACAAGCTAGCAGGTCAGCGCCGGGGGAAAATACCACCCTGTTTTATGTCATTGTTTCAGACCGATGGTGGTGGTTTAATCAAAGGGAATATTTTCATTCATAGTTAAACGAAGGATGTCTGCCAGTGAAAGCACCAAACATTCGTTCTTGGGTGCCATTACAGGCTTAATGTCCCAAAACACTAAGATGTGCCGCGGACTAAATGGATACATACTTCAAGTATGGGCTGCAACTAATGAGTTTTTGTGTGATTGATTAATCTGTAGATTATTTTCACAAATTGTTTGGTTGCTAAAATTGTGAAGAATTGCTGTTAAGACTTTTTCACAGCTCATAGCTATAGAACAGGGAAGAGCAGCAGGGCCTCACAATGGAGATGCTGAAACTGTGGTATGTTTGTCATTCTACTTAAAAAAAAAATGTGAATAATTAATTTATAAATAAAATAGTTGCAGATTATTTCTTTCAATTGATTAACTGTTTTGGCTGCAGTCCAGGATTAAATTAAATGTTGGACGCATCATGCGTCTTCAGTGATCCTTTTGAGCCAAAACATTTTTATTATAATTCTATTTTAAAATGACACGGACGTCTTGTAAACAGAACAGACACACTGACGTCTGTTTTTCTACATATTTTAGGTGTAATGTCGCACAGATAAGGGCTTTACAATCCTTATTTTTAGTGTTCACTGTGCTGAAAACATTCCTTCAAGGAAATGCATGAATATATGTTACCATATAGGTAGGGCTGCAACTAACAGTTATTTTTATTATAATCATATATGCTGATTATTTGCGTGCTTAATTGATAAACCTTTAGCATATAAAATGTCAAAAAAATCGTTAAAAAAAAGTTAATTATCAACATTTCAGAGCCCAACGTGAATCCAAAGACCCTTCATTTACGATCATTTATGATGAGGAAAGCAGCAAATGTTTGATATTTTTGATTGAAAAATGACTGGCCATCACTTCTTAATACCCATGTTAAACAAATGGTCAATTTATAGTCAATTAAATGTTAGTTAATAGTTATTTCACTGTTAACAAATGAGAAAAAACTTTATAACGCATTTATTAAGCAATTATTTATTCTAAAGTTACAACTGATGTTCATAAACCTTAACATTGCTTAATAAATTGTTTATAAAACAATACATGTCAATCAAATAACTATAACTAAGGTTAATAAATTATATATTACAAATGTTACAGTCCAATGACTGATACTATTTAACACTTATCACTATAGTGGGTAATTACTTTTCTTTTGATTGACTAATAGTTGCAGCTCCACATACAGTAAATCCATTGATGATATCCAAGTTGGTTTTGGTTCAGAAATAAATATTTCCTTCACAAAATAACCCAATTCAAACCGAATTGATCAAAGTGTGTGCTGTCATCAACGTACCGCACGACAATCTGAGTGTACAAAGATCCCTGTCAGATATCTCCACATCTCCAAGTTTCACAACAACAAAAAAAAATCTAATCTCGAGACAAATCTACAACTAAGGGCAAAAACTAGGTTAATTTAATGTGTATCACCATGATAACTGTCGTCGCTAGAAATATATTACAGAGACATGAACAACTATTTTGTAAAAAACTCAAGTATCAACCAGGGATGAACTTACTTGGACAGGCCATGAATGCAGCCTGCGAGGTCCTTGGTCATGATGCCGCTCTCAACAGTCTCAACACACACCCTCTCCAGAATCTGGGAGAACCTGCAGATAAACAAAAAGACATTTAGAGCTGGCATGTTCCTTTCATCCCAGGGCCAGAATGCTTCAGACAAAACATTTCTTACCTGATAAGGTCGGGGTTGCCATCAAGTTTGCCACGATGCTCCAGGCCTCTGGTCCAGGCGAAAATGCTGGCGATGGGGTTGGTGCTGGTCGGCCTTCCCTGAGAGCAGAGTTGAGAATTATGTTAGTGTGTTTAACTATTACACAGTAATATAAAGGGTTGTTTTTACTTATCATGAAGTAAAGCGTCCTATTTACTACACTTCAGCATCTGAGGAGACATCTCATTCTCACCACATGATGGCAGTATAACTCCACAGATAACAGTCTGTTTGCAAGGCCATAAATTTGGCCTTTATTCACTTTGCGTTTCATTGCCTGGTTGAAATTTATTCCTAAGATGGATAAAGACGGTTACTAACCTTCTGGTGCTCGCGATAGTGCCTGGTCACAGTGCCGTGGGCGGCCTCAGCCTCAATAGTCTTGCCATCGGGGCACACAAGAACTGATGTCATCAATCCCAGAGAGCCAAAACCTAAAAGAGGAAACATGAAGCACAATTCTTCTTAAAGCAACCCACATCTGCTCAAAACCAGCAAGCAGCCCAAATGCTTATAGCTTTCAGTTTGTGGTTTCACAATTTCCCAAGAAGTGGTAGTCATGTTTCCAAATATCTCACCCTGTGCGAGGATATCAGACTGAACATCTCCGTCGTAGTTCTTGCAAGCCCACACAAAGGCTCCAGAAGACTTCAGCACTTGTGCGACCATATCGTCAATAAGCCTGTGCTCATACCAGATCTTCAGTTTGTCAAACTCAGGCTTGTAGTGCCTGAAGGTAGCACAAACATAACAAAACTAAATAAAACTCCTTTTCTTCTTTTTCCTACTTTACTAATGACACAAAGTAAAAAGATGATTTAAATCTGCATGTATCTGTGAATAAAAAAAAAACAAAATCAAATCAAAACAAAAAAGACTCACTTCTCAAAGATATCCTGGAAAATGTCTTTAAATCTGCCATCATAGGCTTTAAGAATGGTGTTCTTTGTGCTCATGTACAGGGGCCACTTCTTGCCGATAGCGTACTGGAAGCAGCTGTGTGCAAAGCCCGTGATAGACTGTTGGGAGGAGAAAAACAGTTCATGACTGCTGTAGCATTTTATCAGTAGAGTAAGGAGGTTAACAACCTTCCCCTTGACGAGTTGAAAGTCATCTACTGTGACCTCTGATGTTGTTAAATCAAACAGACCGTGCTGATGAAGGCAAACAAAACAGTAGCAGAGCAGGTTGAAGAGAAGAGAGCGCACTGTAATGACTGTTGAGTCAGATTTACAAATGGCCTTTGGCAGAACTTAAGAGCACCATCAGGTTATCTTTAGGTGTAAATAGAGTTATAAAAATACAAAGTTTATAGTTTGTAATCCCTCAGTAAGGTTAGGGATGACTGCATAAATACGAAACTTTAATCAATTTAAATGCACTGTGTTTTCTGCTGTTTCAATTAAAAAAATAAGAAAAAGTACTGTGGGATCAAGGAAGTTGTCGTCTCTGGTGTTAAAAAAATAACGAATGAAAACAGAAGTATGTGATTCAGGCATAAAAGTTGATGGATGAACAAACCTTTAGTCGTGTTACTGGTTACACGTTACACTTGCCCGACTTCCTTCCTCAGTAAGTCGATATACAGCAACATGTGACCAAATTAAAAAAGGCACTGTCACTGATTTCTCTGGGTTTTAACACAGTTGCTAGGGTTTCGGATAATCTAAGTACACAACTTGTCAAAATATATAAAGAAAGTTTCGGTTCAAACATTTTGAGACACATGAACATTTCTAAAACACACTGCCAAGACTTCTAAACCTTTGATTATCTTGTACTCCTCTCAGTGATGAATATGTTTAAAGCTATAAATACTAAAAGGAAAACATCCCACACACTTTCTGAAGCTTACACCTACAACAATTTCACTGCATACAGACAACAAGCATTTCACACTCACGGTTTTATACAGAGAGTGTCTTTGAGGACACAATCATCCCTCAGTGCTCTACGTTTCCTTGCTAAAAACGCACAACATTTCCCCCAAATACTTTAATTAAAGACAAAGATACAAAAATGATAATGATGCCACTAGTATTTAGTATGTGCTATGGAACCCTTAATAAAAAACACATCAATAACCCACACTATTATCACCATTACAGTGATGAACATGGGAACTGTAGTTCACATCACGTTGATCACATTAAGGTGTATGCACGATTAATCTCCTATACATTTTCAAAGCACACCGAATACGCAGCGGTGAAAAGCCCCTAGAACTACAACATTTACTGCTTCTTGAGGGATCCCCCAACAGTGCATTTCTAATCGTTGGTCCGGAGTCTGGATAAATAGGGAGGGTTGCGTCAGAAAGGAGGATTTGTTGACAATTACAAAAACATAGAATATGTTTATAATATTCCCAGGCTTAACCTTCAAATAGTACACTTAAAAAGTATTCACTCACATCATCCGTGTTGTACATGCCCATTCCACAGCCGCCAGCAGGAAAGTCGTAGACCTCCCATTCCTTGCCTGCACTGCCATCAGCAGGTGTGAAGATCATCTTGAATTTTCCGGGCTGGTCCACAACAAAGTCTGTAGCTCTGTACTGTACAAAAAAAAAAAAACACAGCAAGGCTCATTAACTCTAAGAAATCTGATATCAGTAATGAAGTTGTCTGGTTTGTTTGGGCACATGAGAAACTGTAAACTCAATTAATGCATCTTCAGATGAGACTCACCTGATCGCCAAAGGCGTGTCTGCCGATGGTGATGGCCTGCGTCCAACCTGGAACAAGCCTGGGAATGTTCTTGCAGATGATTGGCTCGCGAAAGACGGTGCCGCCCAGGATGTTCCTGATGGTTCCGTTGGGGCTCTTCCACATCTTCTTTAGGCTGAACTCTGAATATAAAAACACAGAAATTATACTAAGACATAATGTAGGGTGATCACAGAGGTTTGGTTGGTCTGCTGTATTTTTCTAACGCTGGTGATTAAAATGCAGTACGCTTGCCAGGAGAAGAAGAAGAAGACGGGCGTTTGCATAAAACATCAGTGCATTCATAAATCATTTAATACGAGTTCTGTTTGGAGTTTATTTACATAGCACTCAGCTTTACAAAGGGCAGGTGAAATTACTCCTGAACTCGTCCGCGATGTGTATGTATGTAAATATATAAGACTAAGTTCCCTACCTTCCACTCTGGCTTCGTCGGGTGTGATGGTGGCACACTTCACCGCAACGTGATACTTCTTAGTGGCATGGGCAGAGTCGATGGTGACCTGGTCATCAGTCTGGTCACGGTACGGCAGACCCAGGTCGTAATACTTCAGCTCAACGTCGACATTGTTCAGGATGAGCTAAAAAGGACACAACAAAAACACACAAAACACATTAAGACATGACACGAGACATTACACTGAAGCATCCTCAAAATAAAGACCCTTAGAAATCAGCTAAACAAATCTCAATTAAAACTTCAGGATTGCACGGCAAGAGGGATTTGCATAATTATGCTATTCACTTTGAAACTACAAACTCGCCAGTTGTCAGAAAACACTCAGATTTTCTAATCTCATGCATCTCCACGTTTCTCCCCGAGCCAACGTGCCATCTGCCAGTGACTGAATGAAACATCACAAAGCCCCTCCCCCACATCATCATATAATCTTCCACATGACCCTCCCCTCACAGCCACGTGTTGGTCTGCGATATAAAAATAGGCGAGTCAGACCGCATAGGAACGTCCTCATCTGAGTCTCTCAACCAGCGCCTGTGTGTTTTCACCCCTCCACCCCTGGACGCCACTTTGTCACCTTCTCTTTGATGAACTCCCAGATGATCCTGGTCATCTCGTCTCCGTCCATCTCCACCACCGGCTGGGCCACTTTGATGCGTTTGTCGGCATCTGTCAGGTCACATATGCAGAAGGGTTCAAGCAGGGACAGACTTTCATTCACAGCAGAATGTGAATTTATTTATGGGTCCATGACTGCTGGAGGACATACACAGGAAGCTACAGTGATTGGAGGCTATTTGCAGAGATTCTGTTATCTGTCTCCTTTACATTTGCCAGCTAACATCTGTCCCTTAGGCTGCATCTTACAATCATTCCCATTATCGATTAATCTGCCTTTTATCCTCCCATTTACTCTATAAACTATTCAGGCTACGGAGCAGTCAAAAAAACGTTCCACACAATTTCAAATCTCTTTTCAAACCAACAGTTTAGAACTGAATTATGTTCAATTTATTGTCTGAAGAGCAGCACCAACCCCCCCATTTTAGAAGCTGGAACTAGGGTTGTACAATCTGGCCAAAAAAATACTGGGATCTATTTAATCACAATCACGATCCACAATCTAAACTGTTATCCGTGTCCCAATGTTTTAATGCCCTGTAAACTAGCAAGGCTTGAAAAGGCACATTAATTCACGATTTGCACCATTAAAAACACAAAACTGCATTTTGACATTTCTGGGCATAAGCTTCTCATCCTCTTCCTACTCTCGTTGCATTATCCTGAAATATGTCACCAAAAGAGGAGTAACTTGTCCAATCAGCACAGCCATCTTGACTAAATAATATACTGGCATGTTCAAGATCAGAGTCGGGCCAGCTTTGGAGTAGAGTCAGGTGCAAATCCACATCTTCTGAAGGAATCAACACACCGAGTCTCATCAGATTCTGCTCTGATCTAGGGCCATTTATCAACAGAAGGAGAGTTTAGAGATTACTTTCAAACTTTTGGGATTAAAAAGTAGATTTTTATTCACTCCTGTTTATCAACCTGACTGCAGTAGCGATCCGCAGTGGTGATCTGAATTGTCATGAGTTTCTGTCCTGTAATGTATTGTTGACTGGCAACTGGAGCTGGAGGAGAAATGTACTTTACTTAATGAACATAATGTTAAAAACAAGAACCAGAGTCGCGATAGACCTTAATGCAAACAGACAGGTACACACCCTCCGCATGCCGTAACTTGCTAGGTTATGACTAATGTACAGTAATACAGCTGTTTGGGGCGAATCAACAAATGATCCCGCTTATGAAAATCTGTGATGTGACTCAGACACAAATGTTCAGACGAGTTAATGATTCAGTTTTTGTTCAGGTTACGTTGAGTCTCACTCTCTGACTATCCTAGAAGTGCAAGGGACAGGTGACCAAATGAAAAGCAGTTACCTTGTAAATATGTAACAAAAGGTTGTCATTTTTACAATAACTGATGATGAATACCAAACATTTGCTGGCTGCAGCTCTCCATATATGAGGATTTGAAAAGCACTTTCTATTAACCTTTTCTTGAAACAAATACATTTCAGTTTACATGACACTCAAGAAAACCGAATTACTGGGTTAGTCTGACTATGATGGGATTTCTAAGATGCATGTATACACCTTAGTCTGACTAAAATCGGACCGGATCGGATTTCTCATAGTCGAATTAAAGCACCCAGATTATTCGATTGTACGAAGTGTACAAAGATGTAGCTTCGTCTCGCTCTTCGTACGCCATCTTTCTTGCGTACAGCGCCAACTAGCGTACCGGGGTATGACATGCTCCGGCCAATAATCCGATTTTCTCACCGGCATGTATACTCGGATAATTGCAGTTGTCTGATTGAGTAGCATAGTCGAATTATGGCTGTAATCTGACTAAACTGTGCATGTAAACGCACTGAGTAGTGAGTGTTCTTACTAAAAATGCAATATTCGAGCTAACAAACTTGAGTTTTTCCTTTTTAGTATAGTATCTTTTTAAGCAGACTTGCTCTCTGTGTTTTGGCATTCGCTATGCTTCTAATGCATTACCACTGTAGACAGCCGATTAAGGGAATAGCCAAAAAATCTGATGTCAGGAAAGGGACGGGACCTGCTTACACCCCACTGCTAGTTGCCAAAAACTCCACAGGGTACCTATAAGCAATGCTAATTAAAACTCACGTTGGGCCAATCAGGTTTTACTCTTTAGTATACAGTCAACAGCTTCACTCCAGGATATAAATAGCTATGATCCAGAATGTCATTTTCTCAAAAACAAACACTTTTTCAAAGTTAAGAGTTTTTAAAAATCACACACCAAAACTTTAATAACTTTGAGTGTGTTTTGTTTTCTAACCAACAATGACTCTTGTGAGAGTGCCCTCTTCTTTGCTTTCCAGTTGGATCACTGGAGATTAGTATCCTTAATCATATCTACTCTCATTCTGCTCAGTGTGTGAGTCCTGCCAGCAGGACCATTTCACTGAATAGCCAAGTATAGGGGGAGGTGCAGAGGATCAAGTGACGATTTCCCAGCCAAGTTAATTCTCCCCTACTGTTACAAGCCTTCCCAGAATAATGCAAGTAAACATACGGAGTCTGGTGGAATCATTACACAAACAACATTTCTTTACACGTAAATATATTTTTTTTAAATAATTAAATATTAAACATCCACATAGATCATTGGAACTAGTTTGGATTATGAAGCCTTGGCAACACCTGTCCAAACAGCCCCTTTTAATATGACACGCAGTCCGCCGAGTACAGATACATGGTGTGACCGTGACGCACTGAAAATAACCTTATAGCAAAGACACTTGTGACCTTTATGTTAGCCAGTTAGCAGCACAAAGACAGACATAAATAAATGACAAAAGTAAAAAAAGGTATAATCTCAGTATTACTGGCTTGTTGACTTTTTGTTTGAGTTTGGAAAAACCTAATGCTCATCACTTTGTTTTAAATGTATCCAAAGAGATGATTAACGGTGCTCCACAAGAGGAATATGGACAGAACCATTGTCCTCAGTTTAATGTCATCAATAACCTGTATAAATAAACTTACATTTTTTGTAAAATTGTACAGTACACAAAATATTTTTTGAGGTTTATACAATTTGTTGAGGAAAGAAGCAATTTCAAGATGTGACTTTAGAGATTGCCGATTGCTTGCCATTTTCTGACCATGTTGTAAACCAAATGATAAACTGAGAAAGTAACTGGCAGATTAATAAATAATGAAAATAATCATTACTGTAGTTGCTGCCCTATTTGTCAAAGTGTCCCAGATAGATAGAAAACAGTCCATCAAAAAGCAGGCTCTCCCAAACCCCTATCATACTGTGTATGATGACCATGACATATTAAGTATTATGTAATAAGATCAGGAAAAATGAAGCGCCACATAAGCCGCGAGGGTGATTGACTCAATTTTTTCTTAATTCAATAACAGTCTAACAATTATTTTCCATCTGCAATTGGAACAGCAGTCTCCGCCACAGTATATCATGGGCAAGTCATTAACAGCTACCGCTTTGGCATCATTTCTGTCTGGTCTAACCCAAATCTGCTAAAACAGCTCTCCACTATCACAGTGCAGGGGGAGGGGAGCGCAGGAGGGAGCTCAGTAGGTTATGTAACTTCTGAATGTATCAACAAACTGGATGGTGAAGGGCGAGCTGAAGCAAAGTCATGCGGGCCTGCCTGACTGCCTGCCACATCATTCGCACATGCACCGGAGAGACGTCTGAGACTTTATTTTCCCACCGTAGCTTCAGAGGGAGATAGTCAGCAGGAGGGGATATGCAGCCAAGTATAAAATGGTGGAATGAAAGAATTGATTTGATCGTTAGCTTTGCATGGGTATGTCGAGAGGAGCCGTCTCCATTTAAAAAAAACACGATAAACACAAGAGGGAATGGAAAACAAGTCAAACATTGAAAAGGAGTGGGTACCTTTCAAAATGTTTTAATCCAATGCTTTAGCATCAACGCTAACATCAAAATACTTTATACTTGAGAAATATATGCATAAATTATACGTGTCCTAGAGGAATCATTAATGAATTTTGTCGTGGCTAAAACAGCTCTAACATAATCTGTATAAAACTAACAAACCATGATGTAAAAATCAAGAAATATCTGATGAAAGAATAAGTAAACAAGACTAACATTATGACCAAACTTTCAGCGCCAACTTTCAGCATTAGCCGTTTAAATACCCCGTCTGTAGCAGCGGGTGCTTACCACTAATTTTAGAGCTGAACTGTGGGGTTGGATGCTGAGGTCTTTACAAATAATATGTGCTCAAAATAGCTTGTGCAACATACATTAGTGGCAAGCTGTCAAAGACCGCCTCAAACAATGTGTGCCTTGACTGGATGACTCCAATAACCTTTGTGTGTGTCCTCTGGTTAACTTTCAACAAAGGCAGGCAAGCCCTCAGAGCCCTCCAGTTTTAATCCTACACCTAGACAAAAGGCAATCACCATGTAAAGAAAATAGCAAACTGATCTACGCGCAACACTGAAGACGTTTGTGAGAAGGTCAGTTAATGAACTGTTAAACCACACTTGGAAAAAAAAGGAAGCCACAGCAGCTACAAGGCGTTAAAGTTCACAAAATAAAAGTGTCTGCGCTTTGTAAAAATCCACAGCCAAGATAAAAAAAAAAACACAAGTTGGCCAAATTTACGAGCCCTGTGAAATGTTATGGGGTCATGTAATTGCAGGGAAACAACTGCAACTTGTGACCGATAAAAAAAAAAAAAAAAAGTGCTCTCAATCTCGGTCATGGTGAGGTCACAAAGATTTGCATGCTGCTTTCTTGTCCATGATCCTTTCAGAATAAAACACCAAATAAAAATGCTGTGCCGGTGCTGTGAAACAAGGTGTTTTAACAATCGTTACAGGACCTGTTGGACCTTTCCACTCAGATTTTAAAAAGGTAGTTAAACTTTAAACAGCACGAGTTGTTTTAGATGTTCCTGGTGCTGCAAACAGTGACAGTTTGGTACACTACTAAAGCTCAGATGACATGTTGATTCAATCAAAGTGCCCTTCAGCTGACCCAGCTGCTGTATAATCACCACATGGCAGTGCTGGAGAGAAAAGAGTTTCAAATTCCTGTTGTATGAAATGTTGGATGTCTACAGAGCCCACGTGATGAGTGAATCTGGATCCCTGCTCCCATTCACAGACAATTAAAAAAGGGAAAAAAAGATTGTGGTTGCTCCCCTGGCACTTGTCTAAATGGGGGGAAAAAAACTAATTTGTAAGACACTTGGAGCCAATATCAAAAATAGCACCAGTCAGATGTGTTTTTTTTTTTTTTAAATAAAGGCGCAGGTTTGGATGCAAACCCCAGATTGGAAAAAAAAAAACATTATGTAGGACAAAGCGAGCAGCAAATGGCAGCGGCAGCCATTGCTCTCTATAACGGAGTCTCGTCTGCGGTGACCTCGGGAAAACTTTCCCCCCCAAGTCAGCGTCGCACTAATGACTTCAAGACGGAAGACGAGCTCATTCGTTGATGTTTTTTTTTTTGCAACTTTGGACACATTATTTCCTGTAAGCGTTCATATACAGCTCCAGTTGTGAGCGGTGACATTTCCACACACACAGAGTCAAAAACGGAAGATTCATTTTTGATTCATCTGCTTTCAGTTTTTAGCGGCGCATCGTTTTCTCCTCCATTAGTCGGCAGCTGGAGTGTAAAACTCGCCCCGTCATATCTGCTTTTACTGGCAGACATTTTCAAGTTAATGTCTCATTCATTTATGTCAACACGTATCTTTACATTTCTATCAACTGCTCCTCAAACTTTACATGGTGGGGGAAACAAAGACCGCTCTCCCCCGGCTGCTGCTGCTGCTGCTCCTCGGCCTTATCTCTCGATGTTTACAGCCTCCTTTATTAATCTCGACGACCTGCACTCGACCAGCCATAAAGCGACCATTTGAAAGCAGTCAGAGACGTTTGGAGCATCGTCGCCCCTGAACCATTAAAAACTATTAATAGCATCCCAGCTGGTTAGCAGCGGATGCAACTTGGCTAGCACGGCTGCGGCTAGCGCGGCTCCACTGGCTCCTACGAGCTGGCTTGTTTTGTCGCTCTCCGCTCGGCTCGTCTTATCAAAAATGCACTCTGAGCGACATTAAACCCCCGTCACCATAAAGCAGAGGTCAACAGTGAACACAATGATGCTGAGGATGACACCGGTAATCTGTCTGCACTCACAGTTTCTCTGAGGCACACTCTGGATATTTGCAGCCGGCGCAAGCACCGCGGGGTTTCTGGAGAAAGCGGCGGCGGACCTCGAAAGGGAGCTGAGGACTTTCAAATATCCAGCCATGTTTTCCCAGCCCGGATCACTTTGCGGTTCAGACTCGATGAAACTCGGAGAAAAGAGGGGGAAAAGCGTTGCTGTGCTCTGGGCAATATAGTGAGCGGTCGTCGACAGCACCGCCCTTCTTCCCCTCCCCGGCGGGAGACGCTGGGCGCTACGTCAGAGGCACACGGACCCAGAGGAGGGACCGACACGAAGTAGCGGTTAAACGGCTGCAGACTGATCCGAAGATAAGACACCAAACACCGGAGAGTCCTGGAAGGGGTCAGCTCTGAGCTGCTCCTGCCACGGTCACCCCGAGATAAAGCCACTCGCTGCCATTACTGTCGTGTTTCTTCCCTCAGAGTAAACATTCTTAAGAGATAACTGACATCTTGAGCCTCAGTACTTTCACTAGATGCAGGGCCGTAGCCAGGATTTTAGAACTACAGAGGCCCTGCCCCCCACCTCCACCCAGCTCCGTCCAGAAAACTATCATATACATCTGTGCATTTCTCTGCATTTTGACATATAAATACATGACTCAAATGCTGACAAAAGAAGAATATAATACTGCTTTTCCATCTAATTTCACAGGTCTTAGACAAGACGGTCCTGTCTGTGATTTTTATCTGAAGCATCAGGTTGTACGTCACTGACGTCACGTTTCACGTCGAGAATGCGCTGGAAAAAGTTGTAACAGAAGAAAAAATAACAGTACACCCACTGGGAAAGAAGTGTCACAGCCCCTGAAATGACTCGTTTCACTATCATAATTTGAACCATTAGGTCCAATAACATTTGGAGAAGTCTAGATGAGCTGGACAATTAGATTATTTTATTCCCCTTCAACACTAAACCTGAAAATTTGCCGGCACGGTCGGCGATCCAGGTATTTTCACAGCTCAGAAGTCAAGCTTTATTGGTTTCAAAACACCACTGAGCAGCTTTTATAGGAATGAACAGAGCTCCTCCACCTCCAACACTGTGTCCTGTTATAAAATGTCCTCAATAGACCGCATCCCGAAGTCCTTCCATATGTATGTGCCACCACTGGATGTTGATCCCGAGTCATCATGTCACGGGGCGGAATTTAGTGAGTTCTTACGTTTTGGTCAAAGTCAAACTGAGGAGATAAAAACACAGTTTCTATTGCAGGGTCAATTTACCTGGGTGTAAATGCAGAGTTTATGCATTCCCACTTTACAAAAAAGCCTTAGTGGGTTTAAGTGGGATTTTTGACCAGTGGAACCAATTTTGTGTATTACAATAATTTAAACTTTTTTTGTCTAAAAAAAGTTTGCTACTGACATGGGTAACTTTTTATGATAACCATGATTAATAACTGGTACATTTGTAGTTTATTAGATAAGGTGAAGTAATGTCAGTGTTCAGAAACAATTAAATAGGTCATAAAACATTAATTCATTTAACATTTAAAGGTTAAAAACATCAGTTTCAACTCTCTAATGGTGTTTTAATAACATTTATAAATTAATAACACAGTGTTAAGTAACCATTTACAAATTTCACCTGCAACTTTCCAACAATCAACTGTTCATAAATAGTTTATAAAGCATTTCATGACTTGTTAACAGTGATATAACTGTTATCTTCAAAGTTAGCTCCGACCCTGACGAGGTTTGCATTGAGGACCCATGTTGTTCTATTTAACCTTGAAATAACTTCAAAATCATTTTATGGCAGGCTAAACAATGTTGATGTCTGTTCAATGGCACCAACTGACCGTGTGTCGGTGAAAGTTTATCATATTTTACGGACAAAGTGTTCTTTCTCTCTGATGTTTTCCAGTTGCTCTGCTTCAATTGACTTACTAACATTTCCTGATGGACAGACAGCTCGATTGACTTGTTGCCAAAGCAACTGCTAACTGTTGCTAACCGTAGCGGCTACGGAACAATGTAAAATAAAAATCAGGGAAACCAGAAAGGGCATGACTTCAGCTCTTTAATGTTGGTTTTAACACTTTGAGCACAGGAGCTTTTCGTGCGTGAGGGTTTTGGGCGAGCAGGTTTTCCATTGCCAGCTTGCCTCAAATCTGATATGGGCGACTAAACTTGGGCTCAGCAGCTCTTGTTGACATTAAGACAGAATCAAAGAGTCTGAAGATGATGATGGTGGAAAATGAGGCAAAAGAAGCGAAAGTGTCCGAGCAACAGGCAAGAGAGGAGAGTGGCGTAAATCTCAGACTGGCTTTTTTGTTGTTGGGGAGATCTTTGCAAAATAAAAGGCTGCAGGACAGATACTGACCTAGCCTTCATGCCTTCGACTTTCTTATAAAAGCTGCCTTGTTGTGTCTTGTTTTGTTACATTTGGCAGGCTTGCTGGCAAAGCTGTCAATTCATTCGCTTTTGATTCTCAATAATGTAGACATGCATGTCATCAGTGGTATAAGTGAATTGCAATCTGAAAAACTGTAGGGGCGCCAAACCACAAAACCACTTCTAACATAGTGTTGCTTAAGAGAGAGCACTCGTGAGGCAGATTTAAAACACCTTTATTCTCAGTAACCAAGCTCTCCAAAATATCGGATCCTACACTTCCAATAATGCAATTTAAACCCCCAGTGACATCATCAAGGTTATTTTGACATTGTTTAGCTGTTTTCATGGTACTCCTTGGTGCTCACCCACCCCAAAAAGCCCCTTTTTAGAAGCTTGCCATCTCATTTCCAGTGTGTCTTGTTGAATATCTGTTGTACTTAAACCACGAGTTTGCAGGAAAATGTAATTTAATTCCCCCCAAAACATAATTTTGTATTTTTGTGATATAATCCTACCAGTTGTTTGATTATTTGCCTTGAGCCAATTTACTGATTGTTGAAGCCAATTGTTGAATGAATGAATCGTATCATCGTGTGATATGAGAGCAAGTCTTTTCTGAAGAAAAGTGTGAATACTGGATGTTGAAAGCGGATGTGAAATTGCATTGCCGGCAATCGAAACTGAAGAATATCAATAATGTTTGAAAAATGCGAAATATTTTTGTTTTGTTGAAAATTCTGGTGCTAAATTGAATAACTACTCCCATTTGTATTGAGAAGCAACTGATGAAGGGTTAGGGTTCTAATATTTAATTGAATTTGAGGGTTGAATAAAACTGGTTTGGTGAATGAGTAATTGAAAAAAATTGAAAAGGGATGAAGGAGAGAATTTAATAATATGTTCTTGTTTCTGTATTACATTGATAAGACAAAATAATGAGCGGTTTTCCTTCATTCACAACGATTACTTTGGATAGATTTTTAAAAAAAATACAACGATAGAAAATGCACTGCAGTGTACGGCAAAAAAAAAAAGATAATAACATTTGCATGTGTCAACATATTAATAATTCAACACAGGCAGTTTATTGAGATGCAATGTTGTAAGAGAGTACTTCACTGTTAAACTGGTCAAATATTTGGAAATATGGATAAAAAATACATAGAGCTCACAGACATGGGAACATACAGTTGTTTTTTTAGATTAATATGCCACAATTATGTAGATCCACAAATATACAGTGTACTTAAATCATAAACTGAGAGATGAGAGCAGTATGTTGTTGTACAAAACAAACAAAATAACACCTCACAGGGTTGTCTTTATGAGTAACAAATCCCCGCATTCACTGTGGAGAAGAAGTGAAGAGTAAAGATTAAAAACTGACGGACGTGGTGAAATTCATTGAGATCTCAGATCCTCTTGCTGGAGAGGCGCAGGATAGTAGCCACCTTCCGAAATGTCTCAGCAGAGGGCCCTCTAATTTTAGCAGGGGAAGGTTACCATACTGGGAGAGAGATTGGGAAGTGTGCAGAGCAGTCACATGACGGGCTTGGTAGTGAGCCATCAAAAGAGACAGCCAGGTCACCTCTGAAGAGCTACTTTTTAGAATATAGGGGGCCTGCATCGACAAAGGTCAGATATGCAAAAGTCGACCATTACTATAACTGTTTAATCTATAAACATGCAGTGTCTTGAGCTGTGTTAAAAGGTATTCTTTAACATTTTTATAAAAGAGAAGGACAGTGAAGGTCACCTGTTTTTGTCTCTGAAATACACAGTTTTTTCCTGCGCATGTGAAAAGAGACCGTCGAATGTGGTTATTGTGGTCAGACAGAGGCAGCTGTAGTTACATAATGTTTTTTACATTCTACAGCGACCTTTGACCTAATGGTATGTAAACAGTGGCCACATGCCGTCCACCTTCACAGACACTCAGCAGTTCTTCACAGCAGCTCTCAGATGTCACCCTGTAAACCCCAAGGTCTGAGCTGTAAGTGTAGTCCTCGTCTAGACTCATAACGTCGGACCACTCCATTGTTCTTCAAAGTTATTCAAAGAGACAGGGAGTGACTTATTGACATGACATGTTAAAACTTTACTCCCCTCAATAAGCAAAGGAATGTTTTATTTCTAGAGTCAGTTGCTCAGCCGCAGCTCTGATCAGGCTTTGTATTTAGACCCGAGGGTGTAATGTCATAATTACTGTCATCTCCGCACTGCCGCTGGGTTTCTTCTTTTTTCGGCTCGAGACACGTATTAATTTGCTCGCAGGAGTTTACTGTATAATTTCATGCTATATAAAGTGCTTTCTTAGACTTCACTGGCAACTGTGCATATAACATAAAAGTGAGGTCTGATATTATGTATGTACTCCACCTGCTGGACTCCTTCAGAAGGCACACAGACTGTGATGCTGAGCCTACGACGACCTCTACTGGAGGATTTCTGCTCATGGATTCCTTGATGTACCAGCAACAATTTATACCTATGCTATATGAAAGATCTCAACTGCAATTTAACATTGTTAGGAGAGCAATATACACTTATGGTCAAATTAGATACATACCTTTCCCGGCCTAAACACATAGGCTGTCTTGGAAAAATCTGGGTTGTGAGGCCCAGTGATAACACATCAAATTAGGCAGGGCTGATCCACCCTTTCTCATGGGAGAGTACTGCTTTTTGTAATTGCAGCAACTCTAATAATTTTATTTTATAGTCTTCAGGGGGAAATGTGTAGAAGGGGTAACCACTGAACAAACACATTTTAAGATTCTTATACTCTGCATTATGAAAAGGACTGCCCCCTAGTTCATTGGCTCTAAACCCTTTCAAGTCAGGAACTCACAGAGGAAATCAGGTTGCACTTGGAGCTTTAACTCACAACATCCTGAAAGTTCACCAAGGCCTGCAACCTCTGCTTACTCTGTTTACCTTCCATCACTCCATCCTACTCAGTTATCGGCCCAACATCTCTCTAAAGTGGTACATAAACCTTGGATATCATATTAATTATGATGATATAATACATTTAATGTAAATAATAATGTTGTAAATAATTTATTATGTTATTATGTTGTTATAATGTTAAATTGATCATATTATTATTATTATTATTATTATTATTATAATCATCAGTATTATTATTGTTATTGTTGTTGTTAAGGTTATTATTGTTGTTGTTGCTGTTGTTAAGGTTATTGTTGTTGTTTTAACCTTTGACAAGAGTTTCACAGGTCTTATATCATAGAAAATGTCACTCAGAAAATCTTTAGTAAAAACAACCAATAGGATTCTTCTCCTTCTTGAAGTTGGGCGGGACTTCCGGGTGGAAGTCAGCGTGTTATGTAGCTGTCGGAGCTGCACTGATGCAGGAGTCTTATGAGAATGCTAATAGTCGTTTCTACGAAGTAAATTTGCAGCGCATGTGATAAGAGGACATTTTTATTAAGGAGAAACACAGTTTGGACGCTGTAACCGGACTTAAACTGTCAGGAAAAGGGTTAATTCATTGTAAAACAGGGTAAAGTTTGGTTGGGACGATGCAGACCTTACCAGCGATAAGATCATTTGTTTTCCAGTATCCCAAAACTATCGCTCTGGTCACTCTAACAGGTCAGTAATGCACTGAATGAATGTTTATGTTTATTAACGCAGAATGAATCAGCTCTTACAGTCTGAAGCTAATGATTGATCGACCTGCCACTGATTGCCTTCTGTACAGTCCTCAGTTATCAGAGACAGTTTGTTATTTAATCAGTGGGGTTTCATGCTTTTAAAAGTACAACTGTACTTGCACTCATATTGTCAATATTTAATTGTCAATATTTACAGTTTTATTATTTATAATAACTGGATGGTTTTGGAAATAATTTGACATGTACCTATTTTGTTTTGTTCTTATGTAATAGCTGTTTTAATGCACAGATAGTATTTATTTTATTTTTTTACATGCCTGTAGATAAATTGTATTAATAAATAAAACATAATGTCATTTTTTCAGCTTTATGTATTATGGATTACTTGATGTACCAGCAACAATTTATACCTATGCTATATGAAAGATCTCAACCACAATTTAACATTGTTAGGAGAGCAATATACACATATGGTCAATTAGATACATACCTTTCCCGGCCTAAACACATAGGCTGTCTTGGAAAAATCTGGGTTGTGAGGCCCAGTGATAACACATCAAATTAGGCAGGGCTGATCCACCCTTTCTCATGGGAGAGTACTGCTTTTTGTATTTGCAGCAACTCTAATAATTTAATTTTATAGTCTTCAGGGGGAAATGTGTAGAAGGGGTAACCACTGAACAAACACATTTTAAGATTCTTACACTCTGCATTATGAAAAGGATTGCCCCCTAGTTCCTAGCTCTAAACCCTTTCAAGTCAGGAACTCACAGAGGAAATCAGGTTGCACTTGGAGCTTTAACTCACAACATCCACTTGTATCTGTTCTCATTCAATTCTTACAATGCAACAAATCCATAATACATAAAGCTGAAAAAATGACATTATGTTTTATTTATTTATACAATTTATCTACAGGCATGTAAAATAATAAAATAAATACTATCTTACAATGCAACAAATCCATAATAGAGTATGAATGGGGGAAAAAGTGGGAAAGAGATGGAGAGTCCAAAAATGTAAGTGTGTTTTCTTGTTTCTGTATTATGTTGGTCAGACCCAATAATAAGTCTTTTTGCTGTATGTCATTAGTCAGGCTAACAGACAGACAGACAGATGGATGAACAGCTTTGTTGGATGACGATAAAGATACACAAAATCACCTTGTCCGGACACACAATTAAATTGTGTAGAAAAAAACACAGTAAAGCCAAAACTTCCAATATGGTTCTCTTAAGAAAGGGATCTTCGAGTCTGGCAAGACATGAAATATTCAAAACAAAGAGACAGACTGACTTTTGAGAGCACACAAAACAGTGTTCTTGTAGAGTTTTTGTCAGAGTGGCTGGTTGTACTTGATAAAAGTTATACTTGACTAAAAAAGATGACATCGTGTTAGAATATTACTTTGATAAAAAAAAAAAAAAGTCCAAGAGTAGAAGTCTGAAAGCATCTGATATTCAATGTAGTTTAGTATCAAAAGTACAAGTAAAATATACATATCTATACAGGCATACAATAGGCTGACCAAATATCGCTCTGGCTGATACGATATTCAGCATTTTTCTGATGGTTGATTATCAGAGTTCCATATAAATTAATCTGATGTCAATCAGTAAATCAAATTAAAATGATGCTACTTAAATAATAATAACTTTATTTATACAGCACCTTTCATAAACAAGTTATAAGGTGCTGTACAACAGAAATAAAACATAACAAATACAATTGCCTGACAACAACATAATAATACCACCAAAAAAATTGGACTAAAAAATTAGAAATTTAAAATCAACCATCCTCAACAAAGTAATCATACAACGATAATAAAACAAAATTAAGAGAAGGCCAATCGACAAACGTGAGTCTTTAGAAGAGAATTAAAAGAAGCCACTGAGCTTGCCTACCTGAGATTGGCGGGCACCTTTTGTGATGAGACGGGACCTCAGGACCATAAGCAAAGCTGTGCCGGCAAATCTCAGGCAGAGTTCAGGCTCGTAGGTTAAAAGCAGGTCACGGATACAGGCAGGAGCCTGACCATTCAGGTCTTAAAAAACAAGTAGTATAATCTTAAAAACAATTCTAAAACTCACAGGCAGGCAGTGGAGAGCAGCAATGGTTGGGGAGATGTGGTCACTTCTCTTTGTACCTGTTAAAAGCCTTGCAGCAGCATTTTGAATAAGTTGCAGTCTTCTGATGTTTCCCTTGCTGATCCTAGAGTACAGGGCAGTACAGTGGTCTAGTCTTGAAGAGATAAAAGCATGGACAAGCTTCTCCAGGTCGGTGGAAGAGAGGAAAGAACAGATTCTTGTCAGCTGTCTCAGCTGCCCAAAACAGGATTGCACTACCTTGGTTACCTGTGAGTCAAAAGATAGCTCTGAGTCAAAAATGACACCAAGATTGTGAGCCTCTTTCTGGATACCAAGGGAAGAGGGGAGACTGTCGGGAATGCAGGAGCTGGAGCTAGATGCGGAGAAAACGATAACCTCTGTTATTGATTCATTTAGCTGGAGAAAGTTGTTCGACAACTATTTTATATCTGTCAGGCATGAGAGAATATGAGAAACATTTGAAGAACCAGGTTTTAATGCTACATATAACTGGGTGTCATCCGCATATAAATGAAAATAAATGTTGTGACTTTGAATGATTCTCCCCCGGGGTAACATGTAAATGGGAAAAAAGGAGGGGTCCCAAAATTGACCCCTAGGGGACCCCACACGGCTCCGATGCAGCATGCAGTCTGCAAAGTAACAAGTAACTAAAGCCATTTAGAAAAAAGTGGTGACTAAAAGGTATTTGCCTCCAAGTAAAGCAGAAAAGTACAATTTTAAGGTATTTGTACTTTTCCATTAAGTACAGCTGTGGATTAATTATTCATCATCAGTCCTTCGGGATATGAAGGCAGTGTTTGGTAAAGTAAGATAACAAAATAAAAACCTGCAGGACTTTCACAGACAACTCTAAAGTTTAGGTATTATGGTTAGAGGAGATTTGTTTGCTGTAACTGTGTTGACTTTTCTGACAGGAGTGGGACTTTTCAGTGTGAAGAAATGGATGGCAGGCGGAGTGTGTCGCAGCAGAGCCCGGCTGGATGGAAAGACCGTCCTGATCACCGGAGGCAACACCGGGATCGGCAAAGAAACCGCTGTTGACCTGGCGAACAGGGGTTAGCTGCATGTCTATCTATTTGTATGTTCTAGTCTTTACCTATTACTACCCCCATTTTATTTTGAAATAAACAAGATTTGATGGTGTGTTTGCAGGCGCGAGGGTCATTCTGGCCTGCAGAGACATGGACAGAGCTAACAGAGCTGCAGAGGAAGTGAGGAAGAGGAGTGGAAATGGCAACGTTATTGTCAAAAAGCTGGACTTGGCATCTCTACAGTCGGTGCGAGAGCTCGCCAAAGATGTCCTAGCAAGTGAAGAGAGGCTGGATGTTCTCATAAATAATGCAGGTAAAAATAACGACATCTGATGGTGAGACATTTTGCAACAGCTTTGAGACAGTGTTCACATAAACAAACAAATGTTCTGACTTTTAGGTGTTATGAGCTGTCCTAAATGGCAGACTGAAGATGGCTTTGAAATGCAGTTCGGCGTGAACCACCTCGGTCACTTCCTGTTAACAAACTGCCTGTTGGATCTCTTGAAGAAGTCGACCCCCAGCCGCGTCGTCAACGTCTCCAGTTTAGCTCATGAAAAAGGTGCAGTTTTTCTTTCTGTCTTACTGAACAGGTGTGATTTTCTTTTTTTCTTCTCTCATGAATGCTGTCCTATCAGTGTCATTCAGTATGTACTGTTTTCACCCGACAGGTGAAATTTATTTTGATGACTTAAATCAGGATAAAGATTACAACCCTTGGAGAAGCTACCGACAAAGTAAACTAGCCAATGTCCTCTTTTCAAGGGAGCTGGCTAAGCAGCTACAAGGTACTGAAACCTTTTCTTATCCATAGCATTTCAGAAAGTGTGTCTATGTGTTTATTTTCAGATAACTCCGTAAACATGTGGGACATTTCTTTTTTTTATTTTGCAGGTACCGGAGTAACAACCTATAGCCTCCATCCTGGAGTCATCCAGACTGAGCTCGGCCGACACTTCTGGCCCAAGATCCCCCTGTGGAAGAGAATTGTCTACAAACCACTCATGTTCTTAATCAAGACTCCAAAAGAAGGAGCACAGACCACCATCCATTGCGCTGTGGAGGAGAGCCTGCAGAATGAGAGCGGACTGTACTACAGGTCAGTCAGTGTAGATCAGTAGAAAGTAGCTTCGTTATCAGAGGTATTAACATTAGTACATGTTCAGTTAGACACCAGGAGCCCAGGAGCAGAACATAGGGGCTTGGTACCCATTCACCTCTGTTGCTCCCCGTCTCTGTTGCTCTGTGTACAATATGGGTATGCTTGGAAATGTGTATATTTATATTCATTGTGTTTTTGCCACTTTGGGGCAGCAGAACAAACAGTTAACCATTGTTAATCAGGAAAGAGATCCGCTCTCTCGTCCAAAGTATAGTCACAGCGACAGCCAAAACTGTACTCCACAAAACAACAAGTTACTTCCCTGTAGGTTTACAGTTGTTTCAAACACAACATTGTAATTATGGCACCCTGTAATGTCAGTGCCTTTTTATCCAGCAGACACGAAGTAACATTTGTATGAAGTTTGGTTTCATGGTCCTGGTCACCTGTCAAACGTTTCACTATTTTATGAACCATGAGGGATGGGTTTCATTAGGATTTTACTCCTTATTGGTTCAATTCTATTTCCACAACTCTAATCTGTTCTTTTTTATTCATGGCTTTTCAAAAAATATGTTGTGTTATTATAAAAGAACAGTTAAGTTTGGAGCTTATCAACGCAGTGTTCAATAATTCAGTCCCAGAGCTCTTTTGATACCGGGTTTGTTACCCATTCCTGCTCTTCACCAGCCTAGTAGCTGTCTTTTGTCAGTCTGCCATCTGGGACAGTGTGTTTATCAGAGATATTCTATAGAAATCAGCCGCCTGCTTCAGGTGGAGACTAAAGTTGATGATAGCAGAGCTGTGAAGGAAGAAAAAACATTTATTTAAAATATAGCTTAAACGGGTCCATAGAGTTGACTAGGACAGAGTTGGGTTGTATGGTTTTGCGACTTCAACAAACCCCTTTCACTTCATACATAGGGCATTTTTGTCAGGTGATACTGAAATTTTTAACAATGATTGAAAGTAAGTAAGTATGTTTAAGTGCTGTGCTGTACTAATTCAGACTTCCATTCCGAAACATTTTGAAAGCAAATTTACCTTTTTACTCGTCTTTACTGTTCAGATTTCTCTGCCTGAATTAGTAAAAAGGTTTAGATTTATTACACTCCCTTCTTCACACATTTTAATCTCGGCTGTCTGTAAATCTAAGGAACCTAAGGGTCTTCATAATTTAGTGAATGCATACAAATCATCGATTCATTCTTGTTTATGCTGCTTATCACAAATGAACCTGAATAACCTACAGTTTGTTAGATCAAAAAGTACTGTGATGTTACTGTGTTGTAAGTTACCCTTCGATTGTCATCTGTATGCACCAATAATAACTTATTTCCTGTGACTCCATCAGCACAGCGGGAACAGATCGAGTCACATGTTTAACACTAAATTCTGCACTGATTACAGCGACTGCGCTCCTAAAACGGCGGCCCCTCAGGGTCTGGATGATGAAGCTGCCAAGAAGCTGTGGGATCTCAGTGCCTCAATGGTCGGTCTGGCATAATCATAGTGACATTGATGATGATGATGATGACGACGGTGGCGATGGCGACGATCGTCATCAGCACCAATTGGACTGCCAATTGGCCCTGAGGAAAGACTGGTGTGCTCTCTAATGAGCATCTGTGGGCCGACTATCAGCTGAGCATCCTCCTAATTTGATCAATGAGTAAACAGACAGAAAAATCACAAGTGATAGACATTTATTCATAATATACAACAAACTACTTGCAAAAATACTATGGGTTAAATTATGTTTTTTCTTTCGTTAAACAGAAGCACTGCTTCACAGGTAAGTTACATGGAAGCTGTATGATCTTTAGTTTGATTGCCATTAGCGTGAAATGACATTAAAATTGACAAGTTTCACTAATCTCTGACGACTATGAACTCGAATGTCATTCAATGTTACTTGAACTTATCATATAAGAATTACGTGTGCTTTAAAAGTATCTTGTAACACTGTCAATAGCAACATTTTCTTTTTTTTTTTCTTCCTGGGCGATAAAGTGCTGTTATACATAGCCCATAGTTTTACCTGTTTCTTAAGGCATGTTTTTCATTCATTCACATCACATCTACTCATTTAGTTCCATGTGAGACCAACGATATTGAAATAAAACACATTTTGGTTACATCATCATGAAATAAAAATGCTCCTAATACATTAAATGTATCTGTCCACTCTGTTTATGGTTTTTTTTTTGTTTTTTTTTTAGGTTTCTTTATCTTGAAGGCACTTTGTACAAATTTGCTACAAACAGTCAAATTTCATCTTACTCAAAGCTACATCTCAGACAAGTGCATCACATTTTTCTTTTTTTCCAAAGAAACTCCATTAATGGTGCTAATTACATATGCACAAAGTGCACCCAAGTGGCCTGCTGGCTACAAATGGACCCTGTATGTTCCCTACTTATTACATTATCATGTAAGAGAGCTAGTTCAGAGGAAAAGTACCATGTCTTGGCATTTACATTCAAAACTGTACTACATAAACAGCAGATGTTGTGAAGAAAACAATCCTTAAGTTTGGGTGTAACACAGGGAAGAAATCTACCTATATTGCTCAGTTTCAATATATATATATATGTATATATATATTCTTTAAATAAATAATACATTATTCAACATCTAGATGGCTGTGAGTCTACACAGCTGAACCTATGGATGTACTTCCTGACAATGTGTGGTGTTGTTAACATTTCTACCCTCACAATATGTGCTGCATAAACACCATCGCTTAACTAATGAGCCAGCTCTTCGAAATCAGAAAGCTGTTTCATCTGCTCCACTTGCATAGAGTGCCTTCTCACAAGTTTCTTCTTGGACTTGAGGCCGCCTCTCTTTGGTGTGTTTGGTGCTACTGGAGCTATAGATCTAATACCTGTGGCCAGAGGTGACGAGGGCTTGCTACTCGCCCCAATATCGGGAATGGGAGGGTTGGGGTTGACGTTGAGCGGGGGTAGGTGGCCGGGCCTGGTGTGAGAGATGTGGTCCAGCAGCAGGGTGCCCGAGCCTCTCCTCTCCAGGAGGCCCGGCGCTCGCCTGTGTGCTGTGCTGGGAGAGGAGGGGCTGGCGTTGCTGTCGAGAGATTCTCTGGAGCTGGTCAGCATCGCCAGTGGAGACGTGTTTAGTTTCCTCCGCTCCACTGGGACCTTAGGAGAGTCTAACATGGCAGAGTCTAAATAGAGCTGTGAGTCTGAGTCATAGTGATCGTTCCCCAGACGTCTCCTATGCATTGTGTCTCTCAGACTGGCGGGTCCAGTGCTGCTGCAGCTCTCCTGCTCTGTTGGCACAGTGCTGCGCCGTGCCAGCGGCTGGTGCTGGCAGAGAGATCTCTCGTACGATGCTCTGGACGTTGGAGGAACTGATAGTGAGGTTGTCATTTTACAAGCTTGCTCGCCCACCGGTGGGAATAAAGTGTCCTTTCCGTCCACGCTGTTGTGTCGAGACAGAACTGACCTCTTGCTCAGAGAGAGTCCGTTCACCCCTGCGACTACATCCTCATCAGAGCTGGCTTTCTTGCTCTCCTCATGGGCGGCGGCTGCAGCCAGGACTGAGGGAGCAATCAGCCCCCAAGGCTCAGACTGCAACCTCTTCAGCTGAGGCAGACGTGCGCGTTTGGGGTTTGCAGGCCGGCGTGTTGGAGACGTCGGGCCGTTGGCTAGCTTCGCAGCCGAACTCGAGGTTTTCAGCTTCGTCTGGAAACTGAAGACTGTGTTTTGCAGCTCTTGCTCGGGTGTTGGAGAGGCAGAAACATTGATGTCAGACGGAGACGTGCAGTACATCGGGGAGGACCTCTCGTCCAGCCCTGGTGATGGCGGGGCGTTTAGGTACTGTTTGGTGGTTTTAGTGCCAGACGGTGATTTATCTGTGGTGATTATGATGACCTCCTTGCCTTTAGCCTTGCATGCATCCAAGAGCAGTTTCAGTGTCTGCTTATCATCTGCATTGATGGCGTAGACCAGGGCCGAGGCCCCGCTCCGGTCCTCCAGACTGGGGTCGGCTCCATTGCTCAGCAGGTGATCCACCACCTCGTGTCCGGCCCTGTGGATGCAGGCGTGCATCAGAGCCGTCCTTCCCGCCTTGTCCTGTATGTTGGGGTCTGCCTGGTTGTCCAGCAGATATTTCACCAGCTTTGACTTGCCGACGCTCTGCTGGTCAGTGTGTGTGGACATGCAGGCCACCATGAGCGGCGTCTCCCCGCGCTCATTGCTCTCGTTGATGTAGGCGCCTCCCTCCAGCAGGAGCCTGGTCAGTCTCAGGCGTCTGAGCCACACCGCCTTCAGGAGCGAGTTCCCATCTGTCCGCAGCTCCAGAATGTCTGCCATCTCCCAGCCAATCACAGATGTTCTCAGCGTTTAAGTTACAGCTCACAGCCCTTTGGACAAATCAGTGAAGGGGTTCAGTTTACATGGCAAAAATCTGTATAATTAAAGCCTCATAGTGTTTGTTCCTGTAATGTTTTGCTAAATCATCACCAGCAGGTGGCAGCCTATTACAACTTAAAGATTATAAATTTCACTTACACAGATTTATGATAAAGGAAATACATTCTTTAAACGATGACAGATGAAAGCAGGGTGTAAACAAGAAAATGTAGGTAAAGCTCCAAAACAGGAGACAGCTTGCACAGCACCTGTTAGATCCACAAACACACACTGAAGGGATGAACACACGGGTGTAATTTGATATCAAAAATCAAAGTTCATCTAACAGCAGCAGCTTGTTGTGTCTTTTTTTCATCATATTTATTTACGGAAGCGACAAAGAGAAGCGTCAACCACCGACCCGAAAGTGCGCAAAAAACACCAGCCATGGATCTGCTCCTACACTGGCACAGAAAAATGCCCAAGAGACTTCATGTCAACGTGATTTTTTGTTTTTAAATATATAAAACTGATACAGTGACAGTATAAAAACACCTGACCTGAGAGGATCATAACGGCGCAGTCAGTGTGAGGTGTAGTGGCGGTGCGTGGTCCTCATTTTGGATAACTTGGCTACAGAGACGCGCTCCATCACAACCATCGCCTCTCCTCTCCATTAAACGCCTCCTTTAAGACTGTTTATATAACGCGAATATTAATGATCATGATATACAACAACCATACATGTGATGTTGTGCGTAATGCATGTAGGTTTATCTTTCCTGTCAGCCTCCTAGGATGAAGAAACCGCCGCAGATATTTACTTAAATTTGAAATGGTCAACCCTCTTTTCTTTTAATTTAATAATTTTTTTTTTTCTAGTTTAATAATTTCGCAAAGCAACTTATTGTGTGTGATGTCTCTTACCTGGTCGGAGGAGAGGGTTCCCATGCTCTCAAAGTACCCGCTGCTCTGACAATTAAAAGAGATGGAGAAGAAAATAAACGAATGATTCAAATGGAAAGTTTGGTCGAAGCTCTTCGTCCAATGTTCCCCTTTATTTCTTGTTTTTTTTCCTCAGCCGTTGATGTTTCCCCACCGACGCGTCCCTGCTTTTAGGTGACAGGGTGCCGTACCTCCTCTGGCACCATCACACATGAGCTGCGTGGCTTTTGTGATGGAGGCGCACTACATCAGTCCAATGGGGAGTATTCCTTTCACTGCGCACTCAAGGATCACAACCTGGAGACGCTGCGGGTTAAAAATAACTTACTTTCCCTGCATGTTGAATGAAACGTGTATTCTCTTGACGTCATAGTCAACCAAAAATAAATTGCGTCTGATGGAAAAAAAAAAAAAAAGAAGAAGAAAAAAAAACCTCTGTCCCGATCCTTTTCACATCTGCAGGACACAAACAAAACGAGCACCCAAAGACATGGAAATGTGCTTTTGTGCGTGTGTTTATCTGAATTGTTACAAAAGGACAATTTGTAAATGAAAAACTGACACTGTTGGGCCCACACATGATGGAGATGAGGGGGGAATCATTTTTGTTGATGTTTTGTGTGTGTGTGTGTGTGCCATAAATAAGATTAAATCTATCTGCAGTCACATTTGTTGGAATAATAAAAACAAAAAACAGCCTTCCTCTCCGCCATGTGGACGATCCAGCTGTAAAAAATCTGACAAAGGCAAATGTTTTGGGTTGCCATCGCATCACACACAGGGCCACATAGATTTGTGCTGTGATTATCTCCGTAACACAACATCAAGTCTCCAAGCTGACTGTGTCTCTGATTGGGGCTCGACACATGAAAAAGATGGAGCAAAAAGGAAAATATCTCACACCTATATTTATATATATATATAAAATATATATTTACTGCACAATTAAAGAGGCCAAAACTTGTAGCAGCCATCACAGCCATACAGCCTAATAGGGACATTTCTATTTTTAGGTTGCTATGAGACAGCACAGAAGCAGTTTCTAATGAGAACAGTGATGTTCTCAGCCCTGCATGGAACAGGTGAATCCGACACATAACATTTCACAAAGGAGCAAAAGGCTTTTGTAATTTTTTTTTATTTCAGGCACTTGCTCAAATTGGAGGAGTTTGGACGGTGGTGTTTTTATTGCCTTTTATTTATTTTTTTTTTTCACTCGCACATGGAGCCTATAAGCAAACGTCACAACGACCACCACCACCAGCACCACGTTCAATCATTAGTCCTCTGACCCCTGCTCTTTCCCTCTGAGACAGGGACTAATCACTTTATGACCCATCCAAACACTTGACGTCTCAGGACTCCAGCCGTCAATGCTGGCAGTGATTTCTCACCTGTGATTGCCTTCTCAGCCCCCACGGGGACATGTTGTTTACGAGGCACATCATGGAGAAGGTGTTTTTTTATAAAACGGCACATACATATACTGTAGCCACCGAGTCAGGAGGATGCCTCCCTCCTCATCTTGATGTGGTTAAACATCTTTATTTGGTCCATAATGAATTTGTGTGGATTATTGTTTTGACATCTTTGAGGGTCCGGCAGAATCTGTGACGTAGATTTTTTTTCTCAGAGCTGATTGTCTCAGCGGTCTCGCCTGGACAACCTGAAGTGCAGCTGCTATTGAAATGGTCTCGTAATGTAGAATGTGATGGAAGCCGACCTGCTGTCCACAGAGATACGATGGATCAGAACAAGGCCAGAGCTCCCATGGAGCTCACACCAACGTCAGCAGGCCTCATACGGCGCGATCCGTGCCCCGGCGACGCCGTCTTCGTCAGTATATTAAAAAGGGAAAATAAATAATTAAAGCGGAGCTGTCACCCCTGGGAACAGCTTCCATTTTCAGATATCTTACATCGCAGCTGCTGCTCTTCCTCCCCACCTTGTCTAAATATAACCTTTTCTTCTGCCTGCATTGTGAGGGGCTTTTACTCAACAGACTACACTAGCTCCGAAGCTATTTATAGATCCTGAACAAGTAAAAGAACAAAAAAAGAAAAAGTTATTAACAGTGATCAGATTTAGAGTGTGATCACAATGTCTCCCAAAGAACAGCCTGTGACAGAAAACATGATGATGTCTCATGATCCTCGAACCCGTGTGAGCGCTTCAAGAAAAAAAAAAAGAGAGGAAATTGATTCAAGTGAAAATGAAAATGGAAATAAGCTCAAATTGAATCTATGAAACCTGGAATTGATTATCCAGCTACCTGCACAGGCCGCCGCCATGCCTATTTTTAAATCCTAATGTTGATTGAATGTCTGGCTTCACTGGGCCATCAGGGTGAAGTTCAACAGTGATGTCAGCAAACCGTTGATTAATTACACACGGATATGTCACAGTCTATTCTTAAACTTTAACCCGTACAGACCCGGGCTATCAGCGTATATGTGACACACAATTCTATTATTTGCTGTCACAGAATGCGTTTTATTTTCATTCTGAAGGTAATCCACCTGCTCAGTGAAATCTGTGAGGCTGAAACTGGCAGAAACCATGAGTGTAGTAATAGACTAGGTCACAACTAGACTTGGGCACACACAGCTTTGCCTTTACTGAGCATAAAAAAAACTGCCAACACTGGACACAGCTACCCTGCCTCACTCCAAACGTAAGATGTTGTGGCCCAGTCTGCTAGCAGATCAGAGACGAGAGGCGCTGAGACGAGATCCTCGAGAATGTGCGTAAAGTCACATCCTTCGGAACTGTCCCGGAAAAATCCGACGCAAGTCCTTCGCGAGGAAATCTACGTTTCCGGCAGCTTCAAACCACCACTTAAACAAATCGTCTAATTTCTCACATCATGTTACAAACTGCTCACGTATGGCCGATCTTAAAGTGACTCGTACATGTGAATTGCTGCTGATTGCTACGTAGGTTTGGACAACTGTCTAAATCTGGACGGTCATGCAGAACTACGTTTGATGTTGTAGACACAGAATACACACAAGCTGTTCTTATTCCATTAACTCAAGAGGGAGATTACACTCTGCCCAGCTTTTCCATCTCGACAACGCCATTGTTGATTTATTTGTATCGTTTTTGTCCTCGGTTTTTGTGCTGCAGTTTGTGTGTCTTTTTCCCCGCGATCGTTGTCTCTCTAAAGACCGAGTTTGACATTCTCGTGGCATTTGGTGTCTCCGCGATTGTATCAAGCGAATGTGTGGGCTGCGACAGCGATGAACTGGCACGAACCCTGCCGCAGCTTTCGCACTGGACCGCTCCATGCCTCCCTCTGCGGATTTAGGAAGAAATGCCTCCAGTGCAGCTTAAAAACCTGCCACCCCTCACATATGCTGCGAGTGTTTTTTTTTCTTCCTTCTCCCTCATCCACTCACGATTATGTCCCGTGAAGTATAACACATTTCCGGACACTTTGATCTTTTCATATTGAGCGGTGCTACTTTTTCGCGTACTTGAAATCTTGGAATGGTTCCCCTCCTCCTCCTCCACCTCCTCCTCCTCCTCCTCTGCCTCCTTCTCCTCCATCACTCCTTGTGTTCTTCCACTTCCCCTCGCAGTGCGAAAACCAACACCTGCCCTTCTTCTGGGCGAGCTGTAATTGAGGAGAGCGTTATTCAAGAGCAGGAGCATTGTACGGGCAGCGATTTCGCCTGGTGATCCTTGTGTATGCCGGCTGTATCCTAGGAGATGGGTGCATATCTAATAAGGAGTTTGTTACTCATTTTGCAGAGTGGGCACTTTGATGTCCTCCGTGTTGAATGTTTCTGTTTCAGCTCCACGTCCTTCCTAATGAAGCAGCGGGCTTGAAGCTTCACAATTGGTTGCTTATCAACTCTACACCCCACTTATTAGGAGCTGTTGTGAGGAGCTTTTAATTGGATATTGGCACGGGGGGGCGCTTTAATGGCCTGTCAGGAATCAAGCGGTCAAGACATATCCTCACGTGACATTACTGTTCACCTCGTGAAGAGTGTCGCCATCGATACCCGAACCGAACAGCTCGCGCGCCATCCCCTCCGTGTTTTTCCCGCGACCGCGTTGCCTACATCGACAAGTGTTCAGACGGTTGGTCCTCGAGTTTGGGATTCAAGTACGGCCTTCTCGCCGACTACTAAAGTAATTAGTGGCAAAATTGATGTTTCGGCGAGATCTGTCACACCTCTGTTCAGACCACCAGATCAAGCACTCACCAACGTGTCTGCCGCCCCATCGAGCGGAGAGCTGGAAACTCTCCCTGCATCCAAACAAGTTGTCTTAATGAAACACCACAGAGCGAAATACACAGCCATCGATAAAGGATCTGTTTATTGAGATTTTGTTCTTTCAAACCTCTCAGTTTGACTTTGTTTTGCGGAGTAAACGTCTGCTGTAAAGTTTTCGATGTTTGGCACCGTGAATACATCAGAGACAGTTTTTCGAGCTGCTATTGTGAGAAGTTTCAGAGCATGTGGGTACATCGGCGTGGATGAGTGGATGTTCTGACAGTGAGTTAGAAGACTTCACTCTGCTCGCGGTTCACACCCCTGAGACTGTGACGTCTTTGACACCATGAGGCACTCTGACCAAAATACACCTCCTCTGCAGCACAAGGTGAGGAAAAGAGCTTTTTCTGTGTCTGTTGTTGTTATCGGTGACGTCAAATCGTTCCTGTCCAGCCTTGAGGATGTCAGGGCTCATCTGCGACATTCGACACGACAGGACCGAACAGGATCAGCCCGGCCTCTGCAAAATGAGTCCTGTCGAGGTGACAGAACTAACAATAGATCTGAAGCTTCACAAACATGGCTGCACGGCAGAATACCTGCCACCTATTAATTTAAGACTGAATCATGCTCCACTGAGTGCATCCATAATTAATCACTGAGCAACTGAATCAACCTACAGCAGGCTGAATTCTACATCTCTATTAATCTCCTTTAATACATTTAAGTAAGTGTTGGATCATAATAACACAATCCCGCTCCAACAATAAAAGGCTGGTGAATGGAGCTTTTGTTCAGGGAGCCGATTGTTCTTCAGGTTCCAGATAAGAAAGCGTGGCAAGTGAAAGACGGCACAACTGTGCGGCAGCTGGGTCTGATCAGCAGCGTTAGGAGGTGGGAAGAGCTGGCAGGTACCAGAGGACAAACACAAGTCAGTAATTATTGCTGGGTGCTAAAAGAAAGGAGCTGTGAGACAATGAAAGCTGTCACACTGAATGCATTCCAACTCCTCAGAGATGAACCGCTCTTACGCATGCGTTCCGGTTTGTTCTCACATCCAGTTTTTATTTTCGGTTTAATTGTCTTTTAAATGCAATTTTAAGAATTTTTTAATGCCTTATGTTGATGTATTTCTCTGTCCCTATGTTTCTTACTACTAGTTTGCTAATGTCTCGTTAGCTAACTAGGCTAGCTAGCTAATATTATTTTGTTTTTGCTGATTTGTGCACGGCAGGGCAGCATTTTACCTTTTGTCCCTTTGAGCTAACATTGAGTGCTGCTTCCGCCGCACGTGCGCAGGTGGAATTCACACGACGGGGGATCTTCCATTGATTTACCTGACTTAACTTCTGCAGGTGAGCGCAGAACAAACAGCTGTTTACATCAGGGAAGGCAATTATACTTGGTTGTGGTCTCTAGCTCGGGCACACGACAGCAAGCTAGCCTTGTCCATGTGGTGAGCCGTGAGCACTGTCAAACATCAAAAGCTAACTTACTGTTGTTTTTTTCCACGCGTGATCGTGTCACTTTTACCGATCAATCAATATGCCACGGAAATAAACTAAATATTGTGTGAGGGGAGGGAGGGGGGACTTACTTACATTGCCCCCCTATTGATGGCGAAATTGAATTGTGTCGTTCCTCTTACATCAGTCCAGACTGGCAGGGTAGGAGCACAGGTTGCTAATGTTAGCCTAATGTTGTCAACGAATTGGGAGTGTCCATGCTTTGCTATCTCCATCAGATGGTAAATGGCATTGTGATATTGCAAACATTACGCTAGAGAAATCGGCAGAGCTCATGACAGCACATTGGAATCGTCCGCTCGTGTCTGTTAGCATAAATGACATCGACGGCAACTGATGATGTATGAGGGTGTTGCAGTGATGTCCCATTTCTGATATGTTGTTCTGTTCTGATGAGTAAGAGGGCACTTGAAAAGGAGGCCTATGGCTAAACAATGGAAATGGGATTGAGCCAAAGTCTTTCATGTAGTGGAATTAACATAACATAACCGATATTGTGATGACCCACTGGCAGATGCACACATACAAAGCTTTTCAGAGTGTGTAAAGAGCAAATTAAGAAAACTACGAACAATTCTCGTTGCGTTTTCATAAGCAAAGCAACGTTTTATTGGCCCGTCATATCGGGAGAGCATTTTCATTTCAGGTCGATAACAGTGAAGCGCTGATATTATTGTTCTTCCCTACCAGGAATCATAATTAAAGGTGGATGTGGAAATTCTGACCTGCTGGTGGTCATAAAAATGATGTGCATCAACAAATTTGGTAGGATTTATCCTTTGGAGACTACAAATGTCTGTGTAAAAATTCAGGTCAATGTGTAGAAATGTCCAGATTGATGGCAATGGCATCACAAATAAGTCAATCTTAGTCACCTCAGTAAGCAAGCATTGATCTGTACTGACCTGAAGGAAGGTCGCCTCATCTTTAAGAAGTTTTTAGGTCAATGACTGCACATTCAAGCAAACAAGAGGCTTTAAAGAGAAATAAATCAGCGTCCTGGTGTTGAAAGCATAGTATCACCTGGGTACGTCTCACGTACGCTCTGACTCTCTGAATCTGAGCGGTTCAGCCGACACTATTGGCTGACGTGCCTGTGTTTGTGTCCTGCTGTTAGCGCACACAGACCAGGCAGGATTTTTTATCAGAGTGTTCAACAGGAGGTAGAAGCAAGTGAGGAATCTCTCTGCTTGAGTCACACCGCTCCCGCTTTTTAATCCCCTTTCCTGTCTGATTTCAATTCCAAACAGGCGCCACAATAATACACCACCACGGTGATCTGGCTGCTGGCCTGTTGGCGAAAATACTCGGCGCGAGGAAGATAACAGGCGTAATTAAAATACACAGAGCTCAGTTAAAGAAAGGAAAATTCATCTGCATACTGGTTCCCAGTGTGTTCGTGAGGCCCACAGCTAGTGTTCCCCTGGGCCGGGAGCTCTCATACCTGACTGAGCAAATCAAGATAAGAACCAGTTATCTTTGCCTCACAGCACTCCACATCCCAGAGGGAGATCACCTCTCTAAGTAGACACGGCAGCATGGGATTTATTCAAACAAGAACACAACCATTTACTCTTCCGTCTACAGTCACTTTAAAAGCAGGAGTGCATTGAAATGTGATTAATCACTATTAATGGCAGAAGAGGGTTTTGAGGAAGAATTCCTGCTCAGGTAAGACGTACACTAATAATGCAGATGCGTCCTGTTGTCTGAGGTTGTTATTTTAATCGGGCACTTGGAGTCACAATAACCCGAGGAATGGCTGATGTAAAGAAAACATATTGAAATCCCTTCTACTTAATTATACCAGCGGTTGATTAGTGTCATCTTCACTGCACTGCTGCCGAGCTGCTCTTAAACACATCACAGGATTCATGAAATACAACAAATTTAACCCACAGGGTTGCTGTTCACTGGAAGGAAAACTACATTTTTGTCCGTGTGTGTGTCGGTGTACACGAATCCTAAAGATTACATTTCTGAACTGATTTTTATCTCCCGAAACCACAATCTTCCCCCCTAAACCTTAACCGAGGTGAGTCCTGATGGATGCACTGTGCTGAATGTTTCTTCTCTTAACCTTAACCGAACCTTGTTGCCCAAACGTAATCACAGTCTGGATGTGAACCCTGGATTCTGGTGTGCCAGTCGTGGACTTTGGGTCCAGGTTTAACTTTGTAGCTCGTGCAACATAAACATTCTTAAACATTTTCAATTGAAATTCTTACATATTGCTCCCTTGAATTTAATAGTCTAATCGGTGAATCTGTTAAATAATTAATGTGAAATTCTTAATATTTTTTGTGGTGCAGGCACAAAAGGTAATCAAAGTCAAATTATGATTGGGTCCATTCTAATTTGTGACAATTTGACAAACTGTCAGTGAATCCGTTGGTCAAACCTCCCAAAGGTTTATTATTTTTAAAAGACTTCACCTGATCTGCTTTTTTTCGAGACCGTGTGAGTGTTGTTGGATCGCTGTTGATTGACGTTGCTGGAAACATAAGATAATAACCCCCAAAACCGTCAACAGATTTTGATTTAAATTACACGGAATATGGGAATCGCTAAAGCACTAAAAACCTTCGTGCGGGACTCAAAACAAACTAACCACATGTAAAGTACCACACCAAAATCTCTGAAATCCATTATTGCTTTCACCATTAAAGCAGCATGAATTGATTTCGTTGGCCACTTGGGAAATGAAAACACGATATTGACATATAATCACCTCAGAAGGTTGTTGGTCAACATGTACAGTTATCTACACAGCCAGCAAATATGGAGCAACATTATCACTCATTCAGAGTCGTGTTTTTGGTCCAGTATTCAGCGTCTTTTTAGTTGTTTTGGGTTTTTTTGAGGAATATATATCTCAGTCTTTAGCAGCTTATTCTCCAGCTTGCTGCTAACTGCCTCAGTCTGGTCCGTTTATCAGCGCATGTTTGCTGCACATACTCGTTTGCTCCGCTGTTAATATATGAAATATTGATTCGTGCTCCTTCAAGTTCTCTCAATTGACTCAGTGTTTGAGCAGACGGAGGATGAACTGGTGTAGGCCCTTCTCATTACACTGGGCTCTCCCAGCATTTGTGTGAAGAGGAGTCAGATAAGTTTGGCTCTAAACTCGGAGTGACAAGAGCTCCAGTTGGCACATTTCGAGAACAATATCTTGTGTGGTAGGATGACGGCACAGTTGGTTTTAGATGCTCTCAAAGGCACACCACTCTGTCCAAATAAAGATTTCCTGTCTGGTCAGCGCGGAGCCAAACGAGGGCACGATTCCATTCTGCAAGGTCATAAAGGGAACGCATCGGATCAACCCCATTTTTAGTTTAACCTTAAAAGTTGGCTTCAGGGGGAATTTAAAATGAAGAGCCTCTTCGGAGACATTTCTTTCTTAAAATAATGCTCCTTTTTTGGGCAAACCTCTATCATTCATGTTTCTGTTTTATTTATTTTACCATTAAAGGTGCAATATGTAAGAGTTTTAGTGTAAAACATGCAAAAATGAGCTCGCATTATCAACAGAGTGAGTGAGGAAACAGCAGTGAAATGTCGTAGATCTCTTTGACTTGTGTCGCAGAGATATCCACAGAAGTTTGCATGCTAACCAGCTAGCTCCTTGATGCTTTGTACCTCGAGAAGTGATAGTAGGATTGAAAACACCAACACTCCCCCGGTGCTCCAAGCTTCCAGTCTTGGCTTAGCTAATAGGAACGTTAGCTGCACGCTAGCTGAGCTCACCAGCAGTTAGCATTTAGCCCCTATTTGTTTCAAGCATGGATTCGACTTCTCACTCACTGCACCTTCCCGATGATTCATTAAATCTTCATTTTAGACTTCACAACGGTCTTATTTTTTTGATGACTCCCGATCGTCCTTTCCTCTTAAGACACATTTTCATCGGCGCACATCCCATTGAGTTAGAGACAGAGTGCTGCTGGGATGTTTTCCACGGCACAGTTGTGTTAGTATCACAATGTGGTGACTCACGTTTACCATCCTCTCTCCTGTTGTGCCTCCTTCTAGTACGAGGTTCGAGGAATATGACAGATATTGTGCGTGCTTGAGCGTGAGCGTGTGATTCAATATCCGTGTTACTGTCTGTGTTTATGTTAAAGAGCTTAGTCATCTAACAAGTAATTGAGATAAAATCTTCAGTTATTATGATGTCTTCAAAGCGTCCATAATCCAGGATGCATCTCTTTCTCCTGACTGTTTTTTTTCTCCTATTGACTAGTCTGGCCCCTCCGGCGACACATTAACATGATGTGTTGTCCTCAGACCCAACCTGTGATGCTCCTCTTCTATTCAGCGGGACGCACTGAATGCAGAATGGAGTGGGGACGTGATTTAGTTAGCGCTGATCAAAGGATTCACCGTGCACTTAATTGCCCACGTGTGCTTTGACAAAATGGTCACAAAACAAAATCGGCGGCTGCTTTGATACCGCTGCAACACATTTGATCCACGCGAAGGGGGGGGGCGATAAGTTAGTAGCAGCTCAGGTCGTATTCAACACAGCAGATACAGAACTCAGACATTTTATTCGTTTTGAACTTGCGTATTCAGTTTGCTGTTGCGATCTTTTAGCTATTTTGCTTCTTGATCAGCAGTCTTACTACAGGTTTAACTGTGTCAGTGCATGTGAGCCTTGCAACTGTATGTGCAAGAAAAAGAAAAAAAGGAGAGAATCTGTTGAATCACGAGTGTTGCACCTCCGCAGTCATGAGGCGATGTGGCTGTGTCTGTGTTTTTACAGTGTCACTGTTGATACTGGCACAGATGGAGGGGCTGTGCCCTAAATAAATATGTAAGTAGCCACGCTGAGTTCCTGGTCCTCCCGCTGCTCTCATTGATGCTATTGATCTAATTGCTCTTTTAAAGCCCAAATGCCTCGACTGAAACGTTCCCAGCGCAAAACGAGTCAGCAAACGAGGGCCTTCGGGGTTCCTTGAAGTGATCATCCCATTTATGTTTAAACCTCTTGGCTCCTGCACACACACACACACACACACACACACACACACATACACACAAACTCACACACACACAGGGGGATGTATTTCATACTTTCACAGCAGAGTAAAACAACGCTTTACCTGGTTTGACTCCTTGATGCTGAAGTTTGTTTTTAGGTCTAACATGACCACGACATGACAATAAAGACATTTTAATATTTTAATAGAGAGTGCTTTGGAGCGACTGATGATAACCTTTTACTTTTCAAAAACAACTGTTTATATCACAATACGCTACAGGATTTTGCGCACGATGCTTATGACTGGTAAGACTTACAGTATTTCCCTATTGTCCTTAAGTTATATGACTTTATTTGTACAGATGTGTGTGATAGATGTCTGTCTGTAATGTGACCTGATTTGTCCACATGGGTCTACCAATGTATTTAAGACGGTCTCCTCCATTTTCTCATAAGAAAACCTGATGAAGGTCTTTGCACCAAAACATTGCTTCATTCTAATGCACCCAATATCTAAATAAAATGTTACATGTTTCGAGATTTTCTTATATTAACAAGCACATTTTGACTTGTTCCATTGATGGAATTATTTACTTTTCACAAGCAAAAACCTATGAATTTATTCTAGTTTTTCCTCGATTTTCTTTTTTCAAATGATGCTGTTTCCAGTGTAGTTTTAGTCAATTGGCGTCACATTCCCTGTAACGGCTTAACGGCTCAACACACACAAGCAAATAATAAACTTCTCACACCAACAGGAGAAGCACCACCGAGGGGGTAATATGTCTCTGTGTATTTTTAGGGATGATTAATGTGATTCCCAATCCAGGACAGCCAACTGGAGAGGACAATCCATGAGGGACTGTGGATGGAACTGAATGGGGTCATCCCACATAGAAATAAAGACAAACATTCGGTGGATGTGCAGAAACAGTTGAGCGCTTTCTCCTTCTTATTGTGCTCATCATCATGATTATTATATTATTAACAGTTTTATCATTTATCAGTTTAAGTATTTCAAAATCTAAACTATTTTCTTATCTGACACTTTGGTAAAAGCGACAAAAAAAAAAAAAAAAAGACTTGGGTACGCTTGGAGAACAATAGTTGGTCACAGTAACAACCAAAGTTAGTGAGCTACAGCAGTCATGGTTCAATGGAACAAACATTAATATATTTCTGTTTTGTTTCATAAGTACGATGTAAGCGGGTTCACTAAGAAATAAAAACATGTACTATGACAAAAAATTGATTGACGGCAGGAAACAGGAAACAAACGGCGATCTAAGAGCGACTCATCCGTCCTTCTGTGGACTCAGCGCTCCTTGATAACATCACCTGACTTCCTCCTTTGCTGCCACCAGAAAGAGAACCATAACTACTGTCATGATTACTACGGCCGTCTGAGGACTATACACATGTCATTGTAGCACTTTCTGAAAGAACTGAAGCCCAACAGTCTCAAGTAAACATGGCTATTTTTATTCGGACCCTTCCCGTGATTCTATGGCAAACATAAGAAATGCAGCCGCTCTCTCTCTCTTCCTACAGGCTGGTGCAAATGCACACGCTCCCTGGAGGGATGACGGTCAGTCTAACAACGATCAAGATGATGCAAGTCTATTCGGTTTCTAAAAAAACTGACATATGCGTCAGACAAAATACCAGTTGAGATTGATGGGTAAGTAAAACCTTGTTAGAGAGACAATCAGCAAAAGGCGAAACACGTGATGTTAATTCTCGGAGAGTCCTGTGAATACATTTAATACCTGGCATTGTGTTAGAGTGATGCATTATTTAGATTACGTGGCAGGCTTTTGCTGGAAAAAGGTATTTTTTGATAATGTCACAGGCACGATAAAGGTTTTCATAACTTTCTAAACACTATCTCAACATCGGCACTGACATTTGACAACAGAGATGCGACGGACGAGGGTTTTAAAAAAAAAAAAAGAAGATAAGACACTGGTTTTGAGGCGTTTAAGGCGCGCTGCTGCTGTTGTTGAGCACACATTGTTAGGAGAGGTTTGGCTCGGTCAGTGTGATCAGCCATGCACAGCCAGGTGCGTGGAGAAGCTCAGCGAGGCACAGGGACAGGGGTTTATAAATAAACCAAAGAAAAGGACGGTGCCGTCAGTGACCCTTGAGATGTGGCTTTGGAAGGGGTGGAAAGGCAGACGTTTATCCTGAAGAAACTAATAAAGCACTGTCTGTCAGCTGGGAGGTGAGTCAGCCCAGAATAGCATCATTAGAGAGAAGCAGCGCTCTGATCATGTCTCTGAGGGGAGATGACCACCACGCTGCACCACACATCCAGCCCCGACCACCTAGCAGGCTCACTACACAATCTGTTTCTGAAAACAGCAGCTCTGCAGCTCTGAAATAGAAGGAAAAAAACACACTTATGTTGTTACAGTCAATTGTCATGGTGACATCTCCAAACGGGAGGGGGGGGGGATCATTCATCTTATCAAGCATCTTTTGTTGGATAATGATGTGTTAGCGTGTGATAGCTGTCATTACACCTCCCTCCCACAAATATCATCATCCAAAGACCCTTCACAACATGATATTCTTTGACTTTTCGGATGTGACAGTGTGCAGCCAGAAAGACTGATTCACTTTAAACTGCCAACATTATTGTTTACTAGAGCGGGAAAGACAAACACACCATTAAGCAGCATTGATCTGGCCAATGCGCGCTTCTGCTCGTCATCGCATGGAAACCATTTCGTCATCCTTGTTGTTGACAGTGTCCGCATTGAATCAGATTTAAAAAATAGGGGCGTTTTAGTGCATTTAAAATCATTGAAAATGTGAACTAAGATGAATTATGATTTTATGCTTGACAGTGTTTTACTTAAAGGAATAGCTTGATATATTGATTCTGAAGGGATTCCTGGCACTCCAAAAAAGAAAATATTAGCTGTTATTTAAGGGCACTCTTTTGTAAAAATGCCCTTTTATTGATATTGCCACAACAATAAATGCTTTTTAACATTTCCTGCCTGGTTTCTTGATATTTTCTTCTGTTGGACTGTCTGGATTGCCTTTGGAACAACCCTTTCCTCCTGGTTTCCAACGTCACCCAACACAATGTTTGCCTCCATTCTGTCATAAGAGCAACCAGTCATCTTTTTGTTTCATATTTTGAAAAGAGAAATGTTTTTTTTTTTATCTCTTTCAGAAAACCTTAAATGTTGACTGTTAAAGCATGTACCCACCAGTATTTCCATTTTTTGTCAGACGCCAACCACTAGTGGCCATAGTGATTATTACCGCAGCAAAGGAGGAAGTCAGGGGAAGTAGTATAATGAGTGACAGGTTCGCAGAGGAAGGTCGGGATCAGTCAGGTCCAATTTTTTCTTTGCCTTGCCTGAAGCTGTAACCAAACTGCAAGCATACGATGAAGACACCCATCCAGGGTATATAAGGTCATGTTGTTTTGTGATATATGTCACTGGCATTCAATCCATTCAGTCATTACGGTTTGAAGATGTGAAGATTGACACCACTATCATTTCTAATTATTAAGCTACAACCAGCAGCTGGTCAACCGGAAGAAAATAAAAATGCACTCATCAGCATCTTTAGATCTCACTCATCAACGTGTACATTTTGTTTGTTATACAAAAAACAGATTTTTGTTAACCTTTGCAGAGAGTCGGGCTGGCCAATCTTCAGGCTAAGCTAAGCTCTTGCCGACTCTCGCTTCATGTTTAGCGTACAGATACCAGAAAAGTATTAAGTATAGCTCTTGGGTTAGGGTTAGGATTAGGGTTATTGATCATTAGAAAATGATCAAGCGTGTTACCCAAAAATGTCGAGCCATTCCTTGAACACCTCCTTGCAAGTTATATGACTTCAATGGTGTTGAAGTGTGTCTCGCAGTGAGAAATAAAAGACTGTGAACCTGACGTTACTCACACCGGCATGTCTGCACATGCTCACTAGTTTGCTGCAAGGCTGCAGTTTCTCCCAAATACGAGGAGTTTTTTTGTTTTTTTGATTTATTTCCAGCAGTGCTGTTACATTTTTCAGATTTGACGAGACTCAGAAAAAAAACTGCATGCTGCTGCAGATATTAGGTACAAAGAAGAAACGGGTGCATTGCGGACTTGAGGATCTACTTTAGGCCCTTTCCACAGTGCTGAGCTGTCCTCGAAATGTGACGCTGAGTTTGCAGCGCTGCGTCGGGGTCAAGCAGGAGTAAAAGTAGCACAGCAGAAGTAGAGCTGAACACATCACTTTTCTCGATGAGCCGCATCAGTGTTGACTGATTCGACGAGACGATTGAAGATATGAGGGATTCGCCGATTTTTATTTATAGTCTGGTTAATATTTCAAAGGGGTGGGAGGAGCTGATCCAGCTGTGTGCTGACACTCTTCCCACAGAACTGCATCACACCCAAATATGACATCAAGTGATGAGACTCTGGTTGCCGGAGGTACAGCTGGCATTGTTCTGATGAGCTTGTTTTTCGATTAAATAAAACACACAGGTCTGCTTGAATCAACCTGCACAGGGAAAAAAGGTTATAACCGTATAAGGTTTACCAAAAAAAAAAAAAAAAAGCACCTTTTAATCGTCTGGGTGATATTAAAGCACAGTAGTAAATATATCTTAAAAACAAAAAAAAAACAGTTTAATACAACAGTCCTGCAATCCTCCTTTCGTGGCGCTTATCATTTTCAGTTTTAGATATGATGATGAAAGCGTTGATTGAAATTTTTAGTCATTTGTAGTTTTTTGGTGCTGTCGAACGATGTCGCGACCAGGAGTTCTCAGTCAAAACAAGAAACAGAGGCAGCGTGGGACCATGGGAGTTGTGGTCCTCGTTATTAACTTATGTGCTGGACAGTGTTCACACACACAGGTCATGTTTTAAAGTCTTATTCATGTTACATTTAGTCTTGTTGGCGAACTTCCTTCCTCAGTCTTTGACTCTCTGTTTCTCTCTGCTCATTTCCATTACGACCTCCCTCCATCTCTGCACTCTCCTCTCTCAGGTGTTTCTGATCAGCCAATTAGGCCCTTGTCCATATTTAAGGTAGGTTGAGGGACAAGGAGCTCGCCTCACATAAATCAAGCAATCCTGGTTGTTTGAGAGTTATCGTTTTCCACAGGTGGTGTTTCTTTCGAGGATGGGGGTCTGGTGGTCCTTGTTTAAAATGTTTGAGTTGCTTCTTTTTACCGACACACACTTTTGTAACACCAACAAAGCAAGTGACATTTGTGGCACTTTTGTCACATTTTCCGTGGATAAGCTTTGAAGCAAACAACTCTTTTGTCTTTTTTGTCTGTTTTTCAATATTTGATGGGCTTCCACAATTTGTTCACCTCTCCCGTGTATGTCATAAGCATTTGAAAAGGTCAATTGATTCCTGCTCTTGCTTTCTGAAAGGTCAATAAGGTGAATGGCAAAGGCCATACGTCCTGAAGGGGAGGCTCTTTTGTCACTTTGCCTGTCGAATGAAACACAATGGAGTGGGGTAAATCCAGATAGCAGCTGAAGTGGCTGTTTCATTCATTCCTCAGCTTGCGCGGTGGCTCATCTCTGGGTGTGAATTTGCCGTCCTTGCCTCGCTGGTTGGTGGCAAATAGTCATATGAAAAAAAGTACATTTGGCAAAAAATATGCTTGTGCGTGGCAGCAGAACATCTCTTGTTAGCACTTCGCCAGACTTCCTGTCAAAGCTGACTCGTAGAGGCATGAAGATGTCACTGGCAGACTGCTCACGAGCCACCTTCCCAGGTCTTGTCAGCATCTTCTGGCATATTAAGAGGGGAAAATGCAAGCCAAGTGACACAGAGCAGCTGGGGAGCACCTCGGACCTCTGAAACTCAATTTGTTAGAGGGAAATAACTTTAACGAGGTGCAGAATCTAATAAAGACTTACACGGGTTTCCACTGATGATTTAAGTGAATGAATTCTCGGGTTCATTTTCTGGTTTTGCGACGTACACGCAAAGTAAAAGCCCTCCGTTATTTGACCCTGATTTTTCAGAACGCTCGTGGCAGGGAGCCGAAGCTCCGCGGCGCTACCTTTGTTGTCATAGATCCCCCCTGTGAGTAAGACTCTGACGTCAGAGCTCGCAGCAATTAGTGGCAGCGCTTGCTTCGCCGCGTGTCAAGCCATAGTAACTGCTGAGCTCCATACCAGGCAGATGGATACAAACCTGTCCCAACAGGCACAGCGCTGCTCTCCAAAAATTAATTGCTGGGCTCCTTCTCCGGGTGTCCTGAACCCAGCCTGGGATTGTTTGAATGGGATCTGTCATTCAGCCTGTCCCCTGTGGTCGGCTGGTGCACGGATGATGCAGGTCTGAAAAAAATATGAAAAATAAAAAAAGGTCTGGTTCTGTGGCACGGTTTTCGAGGCAGCGGATGCCTGGGTAAACACTTAGCACATGGCAACAGATGGCGGCGGGGAGCGCCAAGCGTCAGTGGGTGGTCTGCTGTTAGCTGGAGATGATGGGGATGTGTTACCCACTCAGTTTAAGGTGTGCCTCATCTCACCCCTCTCGTCCTCCTTAAAGGAATCACGAGCAGGCCGGTTTCTCATCTCTTCAATATCCTGGACATGATCACATCTCATTAACTGTTCTATATTTTGACCAGTGTGGAGCCGCCATCCATTCAGAGGGACCTCGTGTGTCACGATGTGGTCGCGGCCTGATTTGAGGAGCGTGTCGGAATAAATTAGCAGCAGATATTAATAGGACGCGGCGATCATATCGTGAAATGATATGCCAAATGTATGGTGATATGCGGTGCCCTTTCTGCTGCCAGAGATGCACACCAACCTCTGCCTCTCGTCTTTTTTTATTGTGTCGTCATGGTGATGGGTTTTCGTCTTTGTGTCTAATTAAAGAGAGGGCTTTAGATGTATTGACTATCTCAGATCACAGAACACCTCTCCTCCAATACCTTCACCCCCCCCCCCTCCCCGTCGTGTCGTCATCAAACGGTCAATCTTTAATTAGAAGCGTGCACGGCGCGGCCACACACACAGCACGCAGCCAACATGTGGAGCCAGTAGTATCAGAGACAGAGACGGGCTGCTGCACTGTTATTTGGTTAAACTGTTATTATCGCTGATTTACTCACGCCGGGAGAGAAAGATTCCGTCCTCCTGTGATGAACGCTTTCGCAAATAAACTCTGCGTGACCTTTGCTGACAGACACTGGTGTCGGTAAACAAGTTTGTTTTTAGAAATGTGCAGAAGTGCGAAAGAAAAATCACAAATTTATCCCGGAGCGTGTCAGCAATCAAAAATCAAGTTCTTAATTAAAACACATAGTTTCCATAGTTACCAGGAGAACAGGGAAAGGGTGAGCCAAAAGCCTTCCAGTTTCAACGTTTCCACGTCATGTGTGCCACGGCTCCTATCGGAAGGGACATTATGTAACATGAGGCTGTTGATCGTGGAGGTGACGTCAAGGGACGGCACCACCTTTTTTTTTTCTCGAAGTTGAGTTCATTCCTCAACACCTTCACTGAGACGTTTGGAAAGAAAAGCGAAACAGTCCAAGGAGCCGAGAGAAAAGAAAGCACCGGTTATAATTAGTTAAATATAAACAGTCATGACAAAAGAAAAGCCAGAGGATTAAAAGCATCGTTGTTTTATACCACTGCTTTATTTCAGAAATAAAGTGATAAAGCATCTCTGTTTGTCTTATTAATCTCAGAGCTTCACTTCTCTCACAGAGCACTTAATCTTTTGAAAAATAATTACCAAGAAGTTGTTCCTTTTTCCAAGCCGCACATAATATCCCACCGGCCTTATTGTAAACATGATTACAAGAGCTACTCTGAGAAAATTCAACAGCTATGTCTCGCCCCATGGAGGCGTAACAATGATCCGGCAAACAAATCAGGCAGAGCGAAGCTAGAGGGTCCTTTAATCGACATGTGAGGACGCTTAAAGTACATTTTGATAATCCCTGAGCCCAAAGTCTGCCCTGTGCCACCGATCGACTTCAGGCGACATTGGCTGACCTTGCATATTTGATAAGATTGATGGTCGTTGTAATAGATTTGGCTAATCTAAGTTGATTGCATTGGCTCTTCTCAGAGATGTCATTATAGAGGCTTTGGGTATATCATCGATGTGTGCACAACATCCACTCCGCCTTTTGTCTGACAACCAGCAGAGCCGCTCTGCAAAAGTAGTGGAACAATACCCTCTTGTGTCAACTGCTGCAGCTGCAGTCTCTCCATAGTCTCGATCACAGCACAGGAGGGTTCTCGGCATAGTTCCCGCAGGGTCCATCGAGGCACAAAGGTGTAAAAGAAACAATTTGGTGGAGACATTTGAAACATGAATCGTTTTGATGCTGCATGAAATGTTTCAGGAAAAACAACCAAGATGACAGTGAGCCTGGTCGATGGTTAATCTGCTGTATTTGTGTCATCGTGTGCCATTTACTGAAGAGTTGTAATGAACTGATTATCTCGAAAACTTGGTTTGATGTTAATAAACGAACTCTCAATATTAAGAAAACATGTTCATGTTTTTTTGTAAATAAAAAAGAAATTGATGTGGATATTCAATTAAAATCTGTAATCTAATATATTATTTGAATATTGAGACATAATTCCCCTGGAGTTGTGATTGATTATTAATTAACATGGAAACAACATACTGACTATATCAAAGACAAATCTTAAACCTTGTATAAATACTCTTTTATTCTTCCTTACATACTTCACTCTGTTGAATTGTGAGGTCAGCCTTTAAACAACTAATGATTCAATAGTCTTACTACAAAACCAAGTCACGTTTATTCTTAACAGACCGATTATTTTGGTCTAAACAATCCACTTTTTCTTAATTTCCCATGTTCTGAAATGTATAGACTTGTTTTATTATGAGAAAATGCAAATAACGTTCAGAGAAAAAATAATGTCAATCCCCAACAGTGTACAAAGGATTGTTGCAAAACAAATGTTTTCATATTTCAGAATGGCAGTTTTAACTTTATTAGAATGTAGGATAGGCAAACATAAGCCTGTTCAGTCTCTATGACTGTTGACTTTGTAAAGAAAAAAAAGAATAAAGGCCGGATAGAAGGATTTCTTCAAGCACATATCAGGAGACACATGTTGCACAAATATGTTCGACATGAGGTTAGATTCATGACACATTTTTATTTTAATGCCACAACATATTGGATCACAATAATCCTACTTGAAGTCAGGGCAGACAGAACAAAAATGTCGGAGCCACAATTTTGCTTCATGAAGTTTGAAAAAATTGAATATACGTTTTTCTCGTTTCCTTAGAGAAGTGTGTGAACTGGTGAAAAACGATAGATGTGGTTGAATCTTTTATTCCGTATTTTCATTCCAACGACCACAAACCAGGATTTAGTCGTTGTAAACAGTTTCCCCCCATTTAGTTTTTTAGTAACACTTTATAATAACATTGATGAATAACTGGTAAAGTTATGGCTAATTAAATTGTAGTTAATAGTTATTTCACTATTTCACAAGCAATTGTTTATCATAAAGCTGCAACTGATGCTTATAAACCTTTACAATTACCTCATAAATGTTTATAAAGCATCTGATTGTTTGTTAACAGTGAAATAACTATTATATTAGGGTTTAATTAACTATAAATTTACCATTTACTAATGACGGATCATCTTAGCAGACAGGCGGGATAACGCCTGTACAGGCTGGCAGTTGATCACATTCATTCATTCATCTTTTAATGATGGCTGTACCTGTGTGAGGGTACTGAAATGTTACTGTTACATGTTAATTAAGTTTCCTGAATGGGCAACCCTGACAAGCAAACAGCAAAGCCTGATAAACTGGGTGGTTAACAATATGCCACCATTATATATTATTAATATCATGCACTCGCATTAAACAATGAAAAATAAAACAATGAAAACCTCCAGCTGATGAAAAATAACATAAACAAAGTGAGGGTGTGCTCCACATATACCAGTGCTGTATGTAGAATTTAACAAGCATGCATCAGCAGAGAGCTTCTTCTAGGTGCCGCCTTGTGCCTCCAAAATGCCAAATAAAAAAAAAAAACAGTCTTGTTTTTAGTTTGATGTTCCAGCAATGGGACTCAGGAACAAATTCAAACTGGTAAAATAAGATTAGATTTGTAAGATTTTTGTATCCCAGCGTTAATTCGGTACAGCGATATAACAGATAAAGGCCGGACAAAGATGGCCAAATGAAGGCGATCATTGATGCAACATTTTTTAGGATTAAAAGTGAAACTGGTAAGACCTGGCTGTCCCAATGACCCCGTCACTGGTTCATATAATGAACCCCTTTTTCCCCCAGTGGCAGCATATTGTGTCCAGTTATCAGTGATGGAAAGTGTCAGACACATACCCTTATCAGTTCTCCGTCCAACAGACATTTGATAGATAGCTGGGCTGGAAAAGTGATAAGGAGATGTGCTCGACAACATTATAACCTGAACAGCATTTTCTAGCAAAGCAAGACTGAAAAACATAAACTGACCTGAGCAAAGGTCATAGACCTTTAAACAAAGTCTCACTAGTCAAGTCTGCATTAGTCAATGCAAAACAGTCGTCCAAGAAATTATATTTTTTTGTCCGCAATTTAAAGTTGATGAACACAAAATGTCCTCAGAGGAAGGAAGGAAGAGCCAAAAGGTGCGTCCAGCTGCAGTCTGTGTCCACTCACGTTAGCACAGCTCGGTGTCCATTTAGCATCATCATCTGCATCCAACAGGCTGAGTAACTCTGAGGACACGTCCCACGAGCTGTTTTATGTCACTCTGGCCCCACCTCATCCCTGCTACCATCCTGTCTCTTACTGGTTGAAAAAGACTACTGAGATTATCTTTTCACTCCCTGGTCTGCGCTTTGTCCGTCAGTCATTGTGTTACCGGGGGACTGAGTTTATCCCAGGAAAAAATGATAATAGTAATGACTTCATTACACTTTTAGAAAAAACAGTGTTACCAGAGTGCTTTGCGATAAAACGAGGATAAATAGATGAAGCAGGAAAAGTAGCAAATGTGAAAGTGATCATTTAAAAAATGATAGGTAGAAATCCTGCATTAAAATGTCTACAATCAGAGAAGTCTACCTTGTGTGTGAACGTGTGTGTCACGTCTGATTTATCAGCAATGGTGGTTGTTAAACGGTGTCAGCCACCAGTAAAGGCAGTTTGGCAAGCCAGATTACTTTCCTACATTAGCTGTGAGCTAGTGTTAGCTAGTGTGTCTTGTGTGTTTGAATTCAGGTTAATTCTTACTGTACGGCACTCACCAGAGACTGCGGTTACATTTCTTGTATTCCGTGCTCCAGCTCCAGTCAACTTTACTGTAACGTGACGTAAACACGGACAACGGAGGTCAGTAAACGGCTCCACATCAGGGCCCAATCCGAAGCGTTTATTCCTCAGGTCTGGATTATCCACCAGCACTTCTTGCCACGCCGAGTCAAACCGGACCGCGCAGATTAGCTTTTCCATCACCAGTTTTACTTCGCCGAGCGTGTTCGCTTTAAGCTGTTTCGGGTGTCATGTTTAGTTAATGCTCCTGAAAAAGTTATAGGAAATGAAAGGAGTTTCTAACTAAATTAGCAGAGCCACTTTATTAGGAGTGATTTATCGACAGGGACCACGATGACGCCTTCTAGCAGGTAGTCCAGTTGTGGTGGCAATGCAAAACCCTGCTGCGCCGGGCTGCAGCGCCAAGCCAAACCGAGTAGAGCCAGGCCGGCAGATATATGGAAAAAGTGTTTTTTGTGCCTAAACCCAACCAGCGCATGAGCACAGCATTGTCAAAACATAAAAATTAAAATTAAACCTTAATAAATGTAAAGTTGTGACATAAAGAAATGTAAAGTTTGTGGAAACATCTCAAAGGCAATGAATTTCAAATTTCATCAGCTAATTAGAAATCAGAACATGTCAGTTATCTCCGGAAAAGTGTCCCGTTTCTTAGGAATCGGCTCTTTAAAGAGTGGTGGTCACCAGATGAGAATCAAACAGGATGCACTGACACATTTGACCCTGGATGAATTCACATCCAGTGCAGTGACATGCTTGACCCTTCGGCCTGTTGTCTGTAGTCACTCCAGGGCAATTCGGTTGGCAGGGGAAGGACAGCAGACGTCTCTGTATGCTTTGGTGCTGGTTATGTCTGCCTAGTTCCTCCCCTGGGTGTGAAAAGTCCCGTGCAAATTAACCACGGCTGGCTCGCTTTCTGATCCAGTTCCGGATTTCTTCTCCACACCAGCCGCCAACAGCAGTCACACGGATGAGGGGAGATCTGCCAAGCATCTCCTCTGCAGTGCTCTGCTCTCCTCTGGGATTAGCTGCACTGCATTCCTACCATCAGCAGCACACACACACACACACACACACACACACACACACACACACACAATTGAGTGCAGGCAGTGGCTGGTCGTCTATATAAGCAAACACACGCATAAATTCCTCTACGTTCTCTCCTCTGTCTCCCACAGACTCACACCAGTCTGGTTTTACCTTTTTTCTGTTTCGCTCGGCATCCACTCTCTCATTTCACCTGTGAGATGCAACAGACAACAGAGTGATGCTGTAGGTTGACAAAAGTTTTTATAGGTTGTGGTTTTTGTTTGCGTGCTCCCCAAACTGACAGGACAGAGACAGACACACACACACACACAGACACACACCCCCACCCGTCCTCTCACCCGCCCTGGGGACGATGGATCAGATTGTATGAACAAGAGGTCAGTGCACACATCATCACATATCGCTGGAAGGCTGCAGCACTGCAATGCCAAAATCTTCAGTTTCTAGAGTACAACCACTACTATATACCACTGTGATAACCTATTTTGTTACCATAAAAGGAAGTGTATCACTGTATAAATATCATAAATCTCTGCAGGAATGTTAGCAGAGACTGTTTTTAGTCTGGACAGACTTTATGGTGTTTTTTCCCTCATCATGCTTTCCAAGAGCTTCCTGATTCAAGCCACATTTGGTAAGATAAATCAGCTTCCTCCACCACCCATCACTATTTGTCTTCCTTGACTCTTCCTCGGGCCGGTCGGAGGAGGTTGCATCCCAACAGTGGGCGCCTGACGCGACCTTGGACCCCTGTTGCGTCCCCCTGGGTCATGATTGCCAGTTGTTAAATAACGATAGATGATTAGCCGAATACAGAGGGGGATTTCCACGGCTCTACTTTGTCTGCAAACAAAAGAGGCAGTCAGTTTAGTGGAGGCTTGATTAGGCTTTTTCTTGGGAGACCAGGTAATTCCCACTAATGACACCCTGAGAGAGAGCGAGGGGGAGCTTGGGGATTGGCTGACTGCAGGAGGATGCAGGCATGCACGCAGGGAAAATGTCTTCGTGGAGAAAACAGGCATCACAGAGCTCAGCTGATCGATGCTGCAGTGGAGTTAAGAGTGCAAACGTTATGATTCAGTCTTGTGTGCGTGGACTCCAACATAGCATCAGTCTGCGAGCAGCCCTGCAGCACTGCTCAGTGTTCCAAAATACGGTGCAGTGCACGTCAGTGGCTCAAATTAATCTCCAGCAGAGGGCACCATGGATGCTTTCTATTTATAGTAGTTGACTAAGATTTCTAAAGGGGATTAGAGGCTTCCTCAGGATGCCTTGCTCTGTATTCAGGGGAAAAAAGGCCCATTTTCTCTGACTGAGCAGGAGCAGGAGGACGTACAGCAGTCATGTATAGACGCAGTGATAAATGTAATAAATGTGATAAACTTTTCCTCCACGGATGATCTTTGCATGTCTTTTGCCTCACAGTGGTTACCTAACACTATAGCAGCAGTGTTTTGCATTTTGTGAGATGCTGTTCAATGCGTTCTGATGATGCTGTATCACCGCGTGTGTGTGTGTGTGTGTAACTGGTCGCTGTTTGTTCGGTGCACGACGCCGGCATCCAATACACATATCTCACATCTCTGAGAAGACTTTTGCCTAAACCATTTTTGGCAGCACTAAACTTGACTCAGTTGCTATGGACACAGATGATGTTTTCTTTTTTCTTTTTTCAGCCTTTTTCTTTTCTTTTCTTTTTTCTATCTGTGGCCATGACAACAAAATGGCTCTATGGTATGCATTTTAAGACCCAAGAAAGAGAAGGTGGTGTGGCGCGTTCGTTAGTTATGGCAGGTTAACCTGTATGATGACCACATTTTGATAATCGTACTGTTGTTTCGCACTATATGCCGCCATACGTGACTTCATCCACTGTTTATTTACACACAGGCACTCTTTTAAATGTGAATCTGGGAGACAGATAACGGTCAAGCTGTAACGTAGACAACATGTGCGGTGGTGAACTGAGTCGTCACACAGTGAGTGGATCTCGACTGAAGCCTAAAGGCAACATGAAGGCGGAAAGAGGTGGGAGGGGGGATGGTGGGATATCCCTGATGACGGGCTATTACTGTCTTCTCTTTTGTTTGTTTGTTTGTAAAGGAATACCAATGAGGGTTCGGCTTGTGAGATGAAGAACTCAGGAAAAAAAATTATTATTTGTCCGACGCTTTCACCACCTTTATAGAAAATAATAAAGCAGAACTGTCACATCCAAGAAAAGTCTTCACGTAGAACCTCTTTTCAGCTACAGTGTTGCTGTGCCCCTGTATTTAAAATGTACATCGAGTGCATGATGCACAATATAATGTTTATTCAAGTTTTTGTCAACAACGTAAAAATAGGATGAATAAACAGATATTAATACTTGATAACATTATATATTTCTACTCATACATCATGACACCAGTATATCGTGACAACACCACTTTTACCAAGACAGGATGACCTGAAAGTGGTGTGATTCATTTCAGGTATGACCACTTCTTTCGTAGCCTTGGATGTGTACTATGTAGTATGTGATGTAGATTTTTCCAGTAAGAAGTATTTTTAACAGGAAGTATTTTTATGGGCTAAGTCTGTATATTGATGAGAACAGATCATCATGTTAGCAACTATGTTTTAATGTGTTGTAACTATTCACTAACTGATAACACACCAATATGGATGCTTCATTAGGAGATGTAAAGAAAGCCAAAACGTCATTGACTGGTATATAACCTGTTAATAAATGCTTTATAACATAATAATGAAACAGAAACTAAATTGTATATTATGACAAAATGTCTATAGCTATGCTGTGTTATCAACTGTTACCTGTTAACCAATGTTTTATAACAGGAGGTAGAAGGGAAGTGAGGACTCATTTTATACCCTGTACCCGTGTCTTAACACTTAATACATAGTTTTATAATAAACAGATTATAAATTAACAGAAAAGGGCACTTTTAAAGTGTTTGTTGATGTGTCAATTGTTCAATTATTTTAATTGTGACGATTTTACATAGCTGTGTTTTTATCTAGGATTCATTAGTTTAATCCAATCAATTTTCTGTCATGATTGCAGTTCTTGAGTTTTAGAGCTTTTCTAGAAAAATAACAAGTCCATTGTGATTATTTCAGTTTTATCAAATGATCTGATAACACCTGAAACCTGAAACAGTAGTTTTTCTTTATCACTTTTCACTCACGAACTGTAGAACTACCTTTTCTTTTTCAGTATTTCCCCTATTATTGTTTCTTTTCTGTTTCTTTGTCTTGTTTTAATCTGAAGTCATTGTTAATGAGGTTCAGCTCTCAGTGATCGAGTATAAATAAAGGTCACTGGATTCACTGACTGATTCATTGACTGATTGATTTCAGTTTAACGTTTAAATGTTTCTTAATGCATCCATCGCTTACTAAGATATAGCACTATATATCACTAGACACAGGTGGATGCTTTATTAGAGTTATAGTTATTACAAATACACTTGAAATGTCCTTGATTCTGCTTACACCTACACTATATTGTGTTAAAAGTTATATATTAATTGTTTAGATTCTGCTTATAAATACTAAATAAGAAGTTAATAATAAATACTATTACTTCACCATGTGAATGAGCTGAAGCCTCCCAGTACCTGATCCTGTTGCGTGACCACTAGATGGTGGTGTCAAGTCAACGATCAGCCGGTTGTGGGGCTGTGTGGCCACCAGGCTCATTATTAGCACATGATGAGGCTGCACTTCTTGAGAGAAGGGAACGCTGGCCATACTGGACGAATATTTAAGAGGGATAAAGGAAACAAATTGAGTAGCAACACATTCAACACAAGTGGACATCCAAGGTCACTGTGGAATTAAAAAAAACACCCCTGAGGCTCTGACCTCAGCGGCAGCAGCAGCTTTTACACCCATCGTGGATAAATTATAGACGGTTTTAACTTTAAGCATGTAATGCCAAATAAATCATATGTTTATTAAAATTGTCATGGAGAGGAATGCCAGCTGTGCAGATTCAAGCAACCACACACTGCTGGAAGTTTTTAAAAAGAGATTTGTCCTAACGCAAACAGTAATAATAAAGGAGGCCTCTCAGGAGAAAGAGCTGACACTCCAAAAATGAAGCGTACACCATGCAGTACAAGGGAATTTACATGTTCGGTTATTTCATAAAACAGACTTTAATTCATCTGTGTAGAGCAAACGGAAACAGTTTCTGCAGTGGTACGTCTACTGCTAATCGTTTCTTCTCTACCTCTGTCTAACTCCATGGTAGAGGTCCTGCCTCACCGACAGCGCTGAGTAAATGATTGTAGATTTATATTGCATGCATGGTTTTGACTGTCAAACTAAATGGCAGCACGGGATGCAAATATGAGCCGCGCGTCTTCATGCCTTGTACATTAAACTGGGTCTGATGCAGCCGGGAAATGAGAAAACCACCACACCAGTTTGTTCCTGGCTTTTTGAGCTTGATTTGAGGCTGATTGATTCCCTTTATTGATCAGATTGATGACATCTGATGAGCAGAGGGGCAAACGCTTGTGTGACGGTGGGGGGAAACACACAAGGGAAAATGCATTTCCCACAGAATACTGCAGTAAAAAGGGAGAGAAAGGGGGTATTAAAGATCACAACCTCAAATATCAACTCTGCACAGTGTTGCCAAGTCCTGTTGCTATGGAGATTGCATCCTACTGCAGGTGTGAGTAACGACAGAGGAAGTCAACTGTGCTTCCCTCTCTGTGTCTCTTTTCTGCTCCTCTGTATCTTATATGGTCCTCGCTGCATGTGTGAGTGCATGTGAGCGCTCCCACCCTCAGACATGCTAATAAACAGCCTCAGAGATGAACCTCGAGTGACTCAATGCGCCGTGCACTTTCTTTAAACTTTCTCTGATCTCCGTGTGCTCGTCGCAGACACCAGCAGATCGCAATTAAAGGCTTTCTTTGTCAGATCTCGACATGTTCTTTTTTTCTTTGCTGCCTTTGTCTCTCACAGAGGCAACAATGGAGGACCTATGGACTGTGCAAATGTAATTAGCCCTCAGGCAGGGTGTGTGCACAGTGTAGGCTGAAATAAATACATGCATGTGTCCACATACTGCTAGGAGATCTCCACTGAACCGAGATGGCATTGCTTTGCCTCGACGCAGTTGGATGAAATCCAGTCTGGGAAGCTGAAAAGATCTGACCTGGCAAGATGGGATATGACTCTTTCCTGCCAAATCTGTGTGTGACTTGTTTTTCAGATGTTCCTGGCAAAGAAATTGATTCAAATTTAACTCAATCAACTGTTTCTTTTGTCATCTTTCACTGATTGCAGTGATCAGCACAGTGACAGTTACTAAAACACAATTACTTCCACAGCACTTGTCTTTTTTCTATTTATTCAGCATCTATTTTGATAATCCATTTATGATTTAAATCATATTTCAAGCAATCAAACATTCCCCGTACTCAGCTTAAATGTTGAGATTTTTTTGTGTTTCTGTAACTGATCAGTTGAACACAATAACTTTATTTATATAGCGCCTTTGAAAACCACAGTTTAAAAAGTGCTTTGACATAAACTCTGCAAGACAATAATACAGAATAAATGCTCAACAGTCCAGCCAAACACAAGGAAGCCCAAACAGAAGAGAAGTTGAAGGAGACATATTTTTAGGCTCATAGTTTTATTTTGGGTTACTGATAGAATAAGTTTACATACTTTTGTGCTCAAAAAACACATCCCTTTTCTCACAATGTCCAGTGCTGCAGCACTGTAATCCCTCTCTAGTCTGTACTGCTCTGTTTCAGCTCCTGTCTCTTTAAGGCCCCCCTCCTAAACACCCTGTCTCCTCTGATTGGTCAGTTCACACACACCTGAGCAACAACAGAGCAGCTGTGCTAAATAGTCTTACGTGCCAAACTAGCCTAAAAAACTAACATAGATTATGCAAATGTGTGACATGGTGACGTAGTGTGATGTCACGAGACTTCTGCCGATGCGTTTTCTGTGGGAGAGAAGAGCTTTTGTTTGACCTTTTTAACACTAGAGATCCTTTACATGCACAGGAACAGTATAACACACTGAAGAGAAGGAAAAAATGCAATAACTTAAGATCGTCTTCTAAACAAGAAGGCAAAAAAAAAAGCAATTAAAAAAGGTGTAAGCGGTCAGAAGCAATACAAATAAAATAATAAAGACATAAAGGATGAAGAGGATGACATCACAAACAAGGAATGGGTAACAGTGAAAAGTTACATATGAAGGAAGAAACTGTGATGGGCATCTCTCATAATCAAATTGTTGAATCAATCGATCAGAAATCATTTTAAAAATAATGCAAGTAATGATTAGTCGCAGCCCTACAACAAGTTATTCTCTCTCTCTGAGTAATTCTACATCTACAATGCATGAAAATTTAAGTGGAAACAGTGTTATTTTTCCACAAGAATTACACCCTCACATTGACTTGTCCAATTCCATCAGATTTGGAGCTGTTGTTATGCACTGCAGGCGGCTGATGCTCGGCTTCCTTGTGGCTTTGTGGCTTTGAGTCTAACCGAGGCAGACTGAGAGAGGCTTATTAATCCCAGGGCTGCAGCTTCACTCTGAAGGCCACAATCAGGAAAAAGAAAAAAGAAAAAAATCACTCACTGTGTGACATAAATAGACTTCTAATGTTGATCATCTAAATAACCGGGACGAAGTTCAGACGTTAGGATCCAGCGCAGTTGATCCAGCATTGTTATTAATAGGGGCTGACTTTTTCACAGTTCACGCCTCAATCACTCTGTGCAAGCCTTGGCGAGCCTGCACATTTGTATTACGAAGCATAAAAGCTCACCCAAGTGTCCAAATGTGTTCATAACTGCATTTTTGAAGTACAGATACAAAGCTAAAGATAACTGTCTGCAGTGAAGGAGCACAAGGAGGTCTCTATTGTCACAGCTCTTGCTGCTAAAAACAAGAGGAGATAGGAACAGTTTGGTATTACGTCATCATTATCATCACAATAATAACCTACGTTCTGCCATTTTTCTCAGTCGTGGCCCATAAACGAATGAATGACAAGTTGAACGCCTAATGATCTGTATCTCATTAGCAGCCGATTGGAAAGGGCAGCAGTTTGATAAACAAATATAAATCAGAGTTGGTGATGCCGATGATTGTGGCAGGTGCAGTTTTAACTCAGTGGATTCCGGTGTGAGAAGGTCACCATCGGTGTGCTGGTTGGCATGTGAAATCACCAGAGACTAACCACAACCGTCAGATAAGGAATGTTCCAGTAAATCGTTGTGAGCAAAAAATATTGACATACATGCTGAGTAAAGACAACAAAACAACGCATAAGTCCATCCCTCAGTCCAACTTGTTTTCACCCAAATGGGTAAATCACTAAAGGGGCAACATGTAAGAATTAGCCACCTTGCTAGCTCAAGACAACAAAGTGGAATCGGAATCTGTGGATGTTTGTGTGTAGCTAGCTGCTAGCCCACCCACACGGCCCACCTCCCAAGTCGACAGACCGGACGCACTGGCACGTCCAAAACTGGACTTAGGGTAAATAATGTCCGCCACGCTTTTTCCCGAACATTGCCGTCACGTTTGCTTTGTGTCTGGTGCAGAAAGAAACGGTAAATATGGGCTTTTGTCACGAAAGTGTCCAAGCAGCAAGTTTGGTTGTTGAGGAACGAGGAAGTTGTGGGAGGGATGGAGGCGGATGAATGACAGGCAACAACGGTCGGTGTAGAGACAGCGATAGGGACAACAATATTGAGAGTTGAGAGATTTGTGACATTTAGCGTGTTTGGAGTGTATAGTTAGTGTGTTATGTAGTGTTTAGTGTGTAGTGGAGTCGGTTTTTTGTTTAATGAGTCAAAACAATGAGGAGACTGCTGAATGTGGAGCAGGCAGTGCAGCTCTTCATTCAGCTGGAAGGAGCTCAGGCAGACCTGAGCATTGCCTGCATTTAAATGTAAAAAGTTACACATAACTTTTTAAATTCTTAAAATGTATGCACATATTTAGCAAACAACAATTTATATTTGCATTATAAGTAATAAAAAATGGTTTGTTAAACATATTTGTGGTTTTCACAGTAAAAATATCTAACTTTTTCTACTCGGATTTTGTGTTTTTTTTTTGTGATTTTAGGTCCATTGTGTTAATACAGTATGTCAAAATAAAAAAATAACTGTACAGTCACACATGTGAGGTTGTGCTGAAAATAATGACACCAAGTAAATAGTTTTTAAGGTGAAATATAATGGCAAAATCAAAAATAGTCAAAAACGGCCAATTATACCCTAGAATATCAGATTTCACAACAAACCTAAATATCCCTGACGTCCCGTCTTCAGACACAGCCTCATTTGGCCATCCATGAAAAAGCTACTTAACCTCCCACTTTTTTATAGGAATACATATTTCCTACGGGCACTGCACTAGTACTCATAACACACATATGTTCCTTTACTTACGGTAATGTCTTAAGTTAGCATTGTCAATAAAGACCAAAACCAATAGGGGGCAGCATATCAAAAGAGTAACCGCTGCTGCTAACTGTTAGTCGCGCAGCTAGCGGTCTGGACTGTGATGGGCTGCAGGGCTAGCTGGTTAGCATGCTAATTTCTGTAGATAACTCTGCAACAATACACAGGTGTTATAACCCCCAAACTGTTATTTCTTCACATTCTGTTGACCATTTTAACTGTAATCTTTTCAACAAAACAATCTTTTATAACAGGTCACAGATATAGAGTTTCATTCATTTCAAAAAGCTGGGTGTTGTAGTTTTTTAGCAAACACTGCTAACACTAGAGGAAATAATTTGTATTTCATTTAGATACACATTAGTGCTTCAGTGAGTATTTATACAAATAAACAAGTGTTAATGTTAATGATTTGAATGATGGAACACGTCGCCTAATGAAACAGTTTGGCTCACTGATGTGTTTTTTTTTTTTTTTTTTTTTTTTAATTTTTATTTTTAAACCATATTTTTTATTCAAGAAAGGTAATACTGTACAGGATGCATTAAAATACAATACAATATCTTGAATTAGTTTAACATTGTTTTGTCAATCGAATCCCACCCACAACACCCACTTACTGCCATCAAACAAGTTGAAATGAGTTACAATAGTGAAAATGAAAATAAGTATATAATGATAATAATGATGATGATAATGATAACTGTAACAGGATTAATGTGAAATAATGATTGATAAAAAAAAATGAAAAATAAATTAATTAAATAAAATAAATAAATAAAAATAAGAAAAATATGCTATTTAAAAAAAAAAAAAAAAAAACACGGAGGGGGGGCATTTCACATTCTTACATTTTACATGCCTTCAGTTACACATAGTTGAAACACACATCAGGGCCCTATTGTCTTATGGGAGAGTGTTGAGCTTATCAAAATACAGAATCAACGGGTCCCATATTTTATGAAATTTTCTTGTTGATCCTCTGGTAAAGTACTTAATTTTTTCTAATTTCAAGAAAAACATTAGGTCGCTGAGCCAGACAGACCCTTTAGGTGGGTCAGGAGATTTCCACTGTAAAGCTATTCTTCTACGGGCTAGCAAAGAGGCAAACGAAAAAACATTCTTCTTATCTGTGGGCAGCAAGATCTCGTTAATCAAGACTCCAAAGATGGCCATGTCAGCAGAGGGTTTCACATTAGTACCAAAAGCATCGTTTAAAGTATTGCAAACCGAAGACCAAAAATCTCTTAGTTTAGCACAGGTCCAAAACATATGAGAAATATCTGCTGGTGTAGAATTACAACGCTCACACCTATCTTGAATGTCAGAATAAATTCTAGCCAGTTTGGATTTTGTGTAGTAAATTCTGTGAAAAACCTTGAACTGTATCAAGCTGAGACGGGCACAGGATGATGTGCCATTAACTCTAGCCTGAGCGCGGTCCCAGACTGCATCAGAGATTTCCATCCCAAGTTCTTCAGCCCATTCGGTTCTAAGCCGCTCTAGTGACGTATCATGGAGGGAGGTTATTATATTTGAAATGTTTGAGATCAGTCTTCTGTGCTGAATAGGAGTCCGCAAAATTTTCTCAAGTCCTGAATCTGTTGGTAAAGCAGGAAATGATGGACTCTGGCTTTGAATAAAATGGCGGACCTGGAAGTATCTAAATAAGTCTGACCGCTGTAAATGAAATTTCTCAGAAAGATCAGTAAAAGTGGCAAAAAGGCCATCTATATAAAAGTGGTAGCATAGAGTTAGACCATTCCTACGCCACAGAGTGAAGGTATGGTCCATTCTGGATGCAGGGAATAGATGGTTGTCACAAATTGGACTATACACAGAGAATTCTTTCAGCTTAAATTTCCGTCTGAATTGTGCTAGTATTTTAAGAGTGGAGATTACCACAGGGCTGGATGAGAACTTGGATGGTGAGAACGGTAGTTTTGCTGTAATTAAAGCAGAGAGTGAAGTAGAAAAGCAAGAGTTTGCCTCAATTTTGCACCAATCTAGCTCTGGGGCCTGATACCAGTATGTCACTTTTTGTATATTGGACGCCCAGTAGTATTTTTCCATATTGGGAAGTGCTAGGCCACCCTGGTCTCTGGGTCTTTCCAAAAGTTCTCTACGTATTCTAGGATTTTTGCCAGCCCACAAAAAAGAGGAGATTAACTCATTCAGAGACTGGAAGAAAGATTTAGACAAAAAGACTGGGAGACATTGAAATAGGTACAAAAACCTAGGTAGGACGTTCATCTTTATACAGTTAACTCTACCTACAAGAGATAAATAAAGGACAGACCATCGCTTTAAATCTGATTCCAATTTGAGTAAGAGAGGTTTAAAATTCTTAACATACAGATCAGAGAAAACTCGGGTGATCTGTATCCCTAAGTATTTAAAACCGGTCCTTGACATACGGAAAGGGAGTGTATTGTCTGGTATATGAAGGGCAAGATTATTGACAGGAAAGCATTCACTTTTGGAAAGGTTTAATTTGTAACCTGAGAACCGCCCAAAGTCATTTAGGATATTAATAATATTAGGAACACACGACACTGGATCTGAAATATAAAGAAGCAGATCATCTGCATATAAAGAAACTCTGTGCTCAGTGTCTAACCTCTGAATTCCAAGAATGTCGGGGGCTGTTCTGAACTTAATTGACAGCGGTTCAATAGCTAATGCAAATAACAAAGGGCTGAGGGGACATCCCTGACGTGTACCCCTTGACAGAGAGAACAGATGGGAAGATAATTTATTTGTAAGTACTGATGCTTTAGGAGCAGTATATAATAAGCGGATCCAAGAAATGAAATTTGATCCAAAACCAAACTTCCCCAAGACAGCAAATAAATAACACCATTCAACCCTGTCAAATGCTTTTTCAGCATCCAGGGAGACAACAACCTCAGGTGTCTCCCCGGATGCTGGTGAATGAATAACATTTAGGAGTTTGCGTATATTTGTGAAGGAGTGACGGCCTCTCATGAATCCAGATTGTTCCATTGAAATGATTTGGGATACTACACTATCCAATCTTGAGGAAAGAAGTTTAGCCAAAATTTTGACATCTGAATTTAGCAAGGATATAGGTCGGTAGGACCCACAATCAAGTGGGTCTTTGCCTGGCTTTAAAAGAAGTGAGATGGATGCTTCAGTCAAAGTCTGTGGTAAGTAATTCTGATTAAAAGAGTAATTAAACATTTCAAGTAAGATGGGAGCAAGTTGAGAAGAAAACTTTTTGTAAAATTCCACAGGATAGCCATCAAGCCCCGGTGATTTGCCGCTTTGCATTTTATTAATGGCATCAACAATCTCCTGCAGTTGTATGGGTTTATCAAGATTGTCTTTAGCAGTTACATCTATGGTTGGTATGTCTATACTATCCAAGAAAGTGGTCATGTTTGAGTTATCCTGTGGGAATGTAGAAGTATATAGTTTTGAGTAGAATTCTTTAAAAGTATTATTAATTTCTACTGGATCTGTGGTCAATGATTGTGAAGTATTGCGAATCTGTGGGATTAAGCGAGAAGCGGACCTACATTTCAGTTGATAGGCCAAAAGACGGCCTGCTTTCTCCCCATGTTCGTAATAATGACCTTTTGACCACAGATGATGTCTCTCAGTCCTTTCTGTTGATAATAAATCATATTGGGTTTTCAGTGCAATCCTCTCTTTGTATAACTCTGGAGTAGGGGTGATGGAATATTGCCGGTCTATGCTTCTAATTGACGAAATGAGGTCTTGTTCCCTCTGCTTTCTCTCTTTATTGCGTGAAATAGTGTATGATATAATCTCTCCTCTTACAACTACTTTAAGCGTTTCCCATAAAGTAGATGGCGATATAGAGTCTGACTTGTTAAATAGCATAAAGTCATCTATTGCCTTAGATATGAGATTGCAAAAGTGACTATCTGTCAGTAGGGCTGTGTTCAATCTCCATGTGCTACGCTGTGTCAGGTTTTGAGCAAACAAGAGATCAAGAGACACTGGAGCATGATCTGACTCAACTATAGCAGTGTATTCCACCTTCTTTAAAGCAGGAAGGAGTGTTTTGTCAATTAGGAAAAAATCTATCCTACTATATGTATGATGAACATGTGAAAAATAGGAGAATTCCTTTTTATGTGGATAGAGGAACCTCCACGGATCAACACTACCAATCTGATCTGCAAATTCACTAAGAGCTAGAGACATCTTTGAGCGTACTAAAGTCTTAGGGTTGGAGCGATCTATGGCTGGGTCCATGACGGTGTTAAAATCACCTGCAAGAATTAGTTTATGTGAGTTCAAATTCGGAATAAGAGAGATAAGTTTATTTATGAAGCTGACATCGTCCCAGTTTGGGGCGTATATGCTTGCTAGTACTACTGGAGTATTAAAGAGTGATCCTGATACTATTACAAATCGTCCTTGGGGGTCTGAGATTGTCTGAGATGGAGTAAATACTACTTTTTTATGAATTAAGATCGCTGTCCCCCGTGCTCTAGTGTTGAAGTTAGAATGAAAACTTTGCCCAACCCAGTTCTTCCTAAGCCTGACTTGGTCTGCTACTTTCAAATGTGTTTCTTGCAAAAATATTATTTCTGCTTTTAATTTCTTTAAGTGGGAGAAAATCTTTGATCTCTTATTCGGCCCATTCATTCCTTTGACATTCCAAGTAATAAAATGAGTTGATGTTGCACCTACTTCAGCCCTGACATTTGTTATGTCATCTGACATGTTCTGTTAAAAGGAAAAAGAAAAGAAGAAAATGCGCCCCATACTTGCCAAAAACCTCCAAAAACATAAGCATCACACAAAAAAAAAAAACACTAGCAGTTGCCTTGGTGGGCCCCCCCCTAACCCTCAACACTCCTATGTCTGCCACTAGAACAGGGGCAGACTGCAGGCTCCCTCTTAACTCTCGAACCTTCCGGTACATCCTATCCTACAGTGAGGAGCCTTTGACCATTTAGCAATAACATTGTGAAACAAAATAGCATAATACAAAGCTCTCATATACCTTAACCACACAGTACAAGTAAACAAATAACCAAAATCCTTCGTCAGTCACGTACATAGCGCACGTTAAACAAAAACAAGATCAAAAACAAAAAGATCGGCTAGGTTAGCACTGCAGCAGTTCAAAGTATAACGTTAGTTGACCAAATCCAACAGGTGGCAGCCGGTGACCATTATCAGTTGAAAAAAAAAACGAAAATAAGAGTGACACTTACCAAAAAGAAAACGATTCAACAATCGACCTGATAGCTCCCGCAGTCCAGTGGGTTAGCTGCTAGGTAAAACAACAGTTTACCTCGAAAAATTCAGGTTCTCAGTCTATGTGCGAAAGTTCTTCAGACGTGTTAGCAACAAGCTAACTGCAGCCAAAATCAGTCCGAAGTCTTGTTAGTCCTAATCGTCTTCGCCCATCACCTTTCGGCTTTTGCCTCCTCTGGCGTGTTAAATTTGAAAGTGTTCCCGTCAAGCGTGACTCGCAAGACAGCAGGGTAGAGTAGCTGGAACTTTATCCCCTTCTGGTATAAGGCTTGCTTGACGTCGTTGAATTCAGCCCGTCTCCTGGATAAACTGACGCTGTAGTCTGGGTATATCCTCAGGGTGGCATTTTGATATGTAGCTGTGTGCTGCCTAGCCCATTGCAGCATTCGTTCTTTTTCTTGAAACCGGTGAAAACATACCACAAAAGGACGTGGGGGTACACCAGACTTTTCAGGCTTTTTGCCGATTCTGTGCGCTCTCTCCAGAGCTGGGGCAGATTCAAACAGCGCGTTGCCTGTAACCTCCATCAACATGCCCGACACAAATTTGACAGTGTCCTCAACACCCTCACTGTCCTCTGGAACATTTACAATCCTCAAATTGGCTCTGCGTGACCGATTTTCTAAGTCTTCAAGACGGTCCATCAGTGTAGCATTCTGGGCTCGTAGAGTCTTGATAGCTGCTTCGGTTTCGAAAATCTTGTCGAAGTTCTCACCAGCCAGGGATTCCGTTGCAGTGAGACGTTGTTGAAAGCTGTCCACGGTCTCTCTCAGTGCATTCACCGAAGTGTGTAACGGTCCAAGAGATTCTTGAATGAGTGTTGAAATATCTTCTTTCAAACTAGCACGTTGTTTGGTCAGTTCTTCCACCAATTGTGTCCTGGTTATTCCATCGCCGTTGGAAGAGCGGTCACTAGCAGGAGAATTAGCCATTGCTGTTAGCTTGTCAGCAATAGTGTTTCCTGCGGTCGCCGAAGCAGTCTGTTTATGCTTTTTAGAAGCCATTAGTTGCGTGTGGCCATATAACACAAAATAATTCTTATGTAACTTCAGTCCTGAGACCCTAATATTAAATTCGATAAAGTAACGTGAAAGTTAGGTCGGAGCTCCTCACATGTGCTGCCTACTCCACCATGGCCGAAACCGGAAGTCCTCACTGATGTGTTTTTAATATGACAACATCAGCGTCATGGTTTGTGTTCATGGTTTAGTTATTTCCTATTGTTATTTTGTGTTGAGTTCCTATCTTTGTCTTTTTACCTGCCCTTTTTCTAGATAAATCTGTGTTTCATTTCCCATGTATGTAAACCTGTCTTTTCACCTCACCCTTCGTCAGTACGTCTGTTTTCATTTTGTGTCGTCTGAAACTATATAGACATCTATGGCACAGATGAATAAGATATGTCAGGAATTGGCTGAACAAATTATACTTGTTTTTAGGATAAATTCATCGTTGTTTGTGTGCTTTTGCAGGACCTGCTGACAATAACAAGACACAGACTACCTCCAGCCTTGTCCTTTGAATCAGCGCTGTCACACAGACGAGAAAAGGACCAACAGCAGAAGAAGCCTGAAGATGGGTTCACGCTGGGTAGGACACTGCTGCTGAAGGAGCTGTTGATGCACTGCAAGAGCTGAGATAATAGCGGTTTTATTGAGAGCACTCGTCAACAGTGGTATAACCTTGCCCGGGCCTGGTGAGCACTGGGCTGTAGTGTAAGCGATGGCGCTCTGCCAGGGTCTGACCATTAAGGCTCATTAGTCCCTATTGATAGCCCCGATGATAGGCACTCTGAAAGGAGCCAGCCGAGGAAAAGGTCAACGTTTGGATCTTAATTTGGCCTCACTAACCCGTCGCTGATTGGCAGCATCTGTCATCCTTAGATTTAATTTAACAGTGATTGAGTGCTGCGGAGGCCATACAGGCAATAACCCCTGCAGGCCGTCTCATAGCCCCTGTTCTTAAAGATTAAGTCTGCGCCTGACACCCGTTATGGCACAACTGTCTCCTGTGCCCATTTCATTTAGGGAGTGAATACAGTCAGACTTGTGCCGGGGCGATTTCTGTTCGTTCTCACGTTGTCTTCAAATGGAAGTCGCAGCTAAACACCCTAAACCAAGAATAAAGCAGAGATCTCTGTTATTTGCAACAAGCCAACATTTTTGCACTCTGCCGTTTTATTTTCAGTGAAACAGTTTACTGTAATCTCCACTACTGTCGGTCTTTTCAATAAAACTATAACAAGAGTCTACAGCCATGCTTATTGGCTCCTGGTTCACTGCTATGTTCATATTCCTGAGGTTTCTTCCATTTGTTTCACTGTTAAAGGGGCTGTACACCCCAAAATCACTTAGCTGGAGTGTTACTAATCCATCTAGATCGTTTTTGGTTGAGTTGCCAAGTTTTGGAGAGCAGACATAGAAATGTTTGCTCACGGATGAGAGGCTAGCTGACTAAACTAAGGGCCCGTGTCCACACAGCATTTCTCTCGAGCAGGAAAGTGCTGGCAGTGCACTTGGGAACACGGGGCTGAGGCACTTGTGCAGTGAGGAAAAAAACAAAAAAACGGCATGTTGGTTTTGATATTAGCAAACACGATGTTAACAGAGGGTTGACCACTGTACACAGCAAACAACAAGCTTACAACGTGTACAACATGTGTGGTGATAAATATATACCATTCACCGTTTGATTGATCTGCTCCCACAAACTGGCTTTTCCGTTCCGTCTCTGTTACGATAGTGATCATTTCTGCCCGATAAAGCTCAGTCCCGCTCCATCTAACTTATGGTTGGCTGCCTGAAAAATAGCGACAGCGATGACCCCATCACCTCAGAGATAGACCTCGATCTCTGTAGCCAGTTTCACAGCAATTCATCCAGCAGTCTTCGGGCTATTTCACTTTAAATCAAAAATTATCAGCCCCTGCTGCCAGAAGAAAATTCAGGGGATCTCCAAAGTCAATGTGTATTATGAACGCCAGAGGAAGTGTGGAACTAGACAACATCAACCATTTCCAGTCGCTGCTTTAGCTAGCGCGCGGAGAGAAGACATGACAACGACTGGGTGTGTAGAGAGAAGAGAAGACGCTTCAAGGAAGAAGGGACTGATTATGTAATGGAGGGACTTGTTTACATGTCCCCTCTGAGTTCATGTTAGCTGAAGGAAGACACCCTGCCTCTGCGGCTCCTCTTGGGCTCTGCCACATTGCATTAATGTCTTTATTCATAGTGACTGGTAATTGGCCTACTTTGAGCCGAGCGCCCATCTCGCATATGGAAATGTACAGTAAGGGAAGTGGATGGAAACCGCCAAGTGGGAACGCAAACACAGATATAGGAAGGAAAAATGTGAGCAATAAACAAGAGCTGCACCCTTGAAGACTGCAGCAGGTCCAGATCATACGGCACTGACTGGTGCAACAGTGAAGTGTGTCTGTTTGGTGAGGCTATGTCAAGAGTTTTAACTATTACTTGGCTTTATAAATACTTAGATTGTAATCACAAAAATGTTATTACTGTGTATGTATTTGAGTTGTTTGGGGTAAGTGGCGATGACGTATGAGCTCATGATGGATGGAGAGAAATAATTGTTTTCTGCTTAATTTTGTGATAAAGTAATTTTTTTCTTTAATTGAGGAAAATATGTAAAATAGCATTTATGTCAATCGTTATTAATTCCACTTGCATTGTTACCCTCAGCTTTACAGCCTTTCCATATGTTTCGGATTGTTGTTTTGGGTTTCCAGCCTACAAACTCTCATCAGTGTCTTATTCCAAACACACCAGGTGGCTGATTCTAAGCCCTGGATGCAAGACAAAGCTAGCAACTACTTGCTGAACATAGTTGAGTATTTATCAGCTAAAGAGCCAAAAATTTCCCTCAGTAGTTCAGTGGACAACTGGTGAAGATTACTTTTTAACTTGTGATTAAAATGTAGATTCATCTTCATTCCTGTTTATCAACCTCGCTGAAGCAGCGATCCACATAGGTCAGTCGACTGCCAACAGGAGCTGGAGGGGAAAAATGTGTTTTACTTCATAGCCGGAACGTTACAGAAAGTAGAGAGGGAGAAGAGAAGAGAGAACCAGAGGCTCTGGTGAGTGCTGAGTTCAACGAGAGGTTGATCTGAGCTCAAACACACGGACACACACCCTTGATCTGTGCCGTTGCTCGCTAACGTTAGCTTACGGCTAGTGAACTGTACAGTTACGTGGCTGTTAAACATTGTTGGACACATTTGGGAAAGCGTATGTACACAACCCAACAAAATATATAACAGGTTTAGTCATTTTGATACATTTTAATGCAGAATTTCTGCATTTCTAGATTTTTGAGTCTCATTCCAAATTTGTCAGTTTATGAGTGTAATGCAGTTTATGGATCTACAGTCTTGTTGATGTAGCTTGCTAAATTAGCACCAACTGTATAATGTCTTATTAGTCAGTGAACACATTTCTACCCAGACAGGCTACAACAACTTGTATAAATATCCTTACACATCATCCTTAGCTCGCACAGTGAAATTGAGAGATTGGCTGCACGACGATTAAATTTGCACACCATATCTGATGTAACAGTATACAGGCTTATAAAGGCAGTGGAGACGTCAGTATTATTTTAATTTTTGAGGGAAAAAATGAAACACTGAAATTGTGTTTCTTGTATTACTGACGAGGTTTTAGCCTGAAGCCTGAAGAACTAAACTCACAAATCATGTTCCAGCAAAGGGGACATTTTGCCTCCTTCCTCTCAGGCTACGTTCACATCCTGCCTCTTTTACCTGGATCGGCCATTAATATCTTAACCTCCCAACCTGTTATACCGTATCTATATTGTATCCACTGTATTGATTAGAGCTGGGAGGATGTATGACCTGCAAGGTTAATTAAAGTTAAAATGTCCCTTGCAGGTTGGGTCAAAGGTTGTTTCGACATGCTGGTTAAGCCTGTGGCTCTGAAGGTATGGAAGATTAATATATAACATCCAGATAATTGCATACCTCTGGCAGGTCAAGGTCGACCCTCTGAAAAACATTGAAGTTTTTTAATGATTTGGTGCCGCATTTGACTTATCTTTGCGACAGTAGTTCAAAGTGTGCAGAGGAGCCGAAGTATATCCTCCCTAATCTTGATAATTCTCAACCATATCAAGATTAAATTTTTCAAGGTGCACGCACCTTCCAGAAAACACAGTTAAGCTGACTGTGACATGTGTGAAATTCAATTACAGACCTGCTGTGGATGCACTCTATGTAACCCAGGGAGACTGGAGGAAGCGGCAGCCAGGTGGTGACCCTGTAGGCAGCGGCAAGAACAAATCACAATGGCCTGGGCCGCCGCCAAGAGCTGGGATTCTGCCATCACACAGCCCACCAACACTCACAAGAGCAGCTCATGGTCACTCATCACAGACACTCCCCACGCGTCTCTCTCTCGGCGCACTCAGGTCAGTAGAAAGGGAATGCTATACACATTGTTGGCCACTTCGCTCTATAATTCATGCACTGCTCCTAAAATAGAGTACTCGAACAGTACGCACTGTTTCTTCGGCGGCTGCAAAAATAGAGTCATGCATGTGGAGTAAAAAACAGCATGTTTTCAAATAAAAAGAGAATTAAATTGACATATGAGACTGTTATTTATAGTGCCTAGGATGTCATGTCTGGTGGCTCTGTGCGTTGTGTCATCACACAACAATCAAAACAACATGCGATTGGCTTATGTGAAGGGAGAAATATCTTACTCAACCAGATAGACATGAAATCTGCATGTGAGCAAGCTCAGACTTCCTACATGTGATCAAGACTAAGCGGCCCTTGGGGATCCTGGAACATCTCCGTGCCGTTACACAACGATGGGAGTGTCAGCGAACACAACACAAGGCAACAGCCATCTCTGAAAACAATGTATTTGCCCTGGAAACCAAACACACATGATCTGAAGGTTGGATATTGTGCGCCATGGCCAGTAGTATCACTGGACTGCCCAAACATAATGCAGCCAGTGTCTGGTGGGTCCAGTCCCCGCCCCCCCCCAAACTCATGAGCTGTGAATGGCAGGCCATCTAACCGGTCATGACACAGGAGAGTCAGCCTGAGTTGAGAGGGAGCAGCCGTGGGAGCCATGCCTGCCTGCCACATTGGAGACATGTCAGCCTCCATTCCAGTTAAAGTCCTACCATGTGTTGTACTGTACAACACAGCCAGACCTGAAACACAGACAGTAAATACAACTCTACAGTATGTTAATATAATCCCAAAGAACCCATGCAGGTGTTTTTCTTGTAAATTCACCAAAATTAAGAATATTGCATTCAATCATTCATTCAGTGGGACACTCAATGGGCCCTTCAGAAGCTCAAGTGCTCCCAAAAGTGCCCCTCCGATTAGTTCAAGTGCCACTTTGATGCAGCCTGAGGTTACAAATGAACCCTAATGAGATACTAAACCTTTAGATCAGTTATAAGTTGTTAAAAAAGAGCGTTTGGGCGGCTGGGATTTAGATTTTTGCTGTATCTGTACAGCTGATGTGTGTCCACCTAACACAGTGACACGTGTTGCTTTATCTGTCACATTTCATCAAAAAACGCAGACACCGAGGCACGCAAATAGTGAGCTTTAATGATGATGTCCAAAATACAAAATGTAAACAACAAAAGGCAGGTTAAAGGAAAGTCCAAGGGAAAAAACTCAAGAGAAATACAAACCTGAAGATGAACCAGAAGCCACGGAGAACAAAGAGGGAACACAGAGGACACACAAGGACCGGGGAACAGGCACAGGAACCCAAGAGACTAAGGAGACGCAACATAAACAAAATGAAACACAGGTGACCAGGTGTGGGCAGGAAAACAGACAAAGACAGGAAGTGGAAAGTAAATCGTGACACATGAGGATGAACAGGAAATGAACTAAACCAAAACTAAGGACCATGACTCTTTATCTGGAGGTATCTCAAGATGTAAGTCGCATGGGATCATGTGAGTTACTGTCATCACTGTGAAACAACCACCACTGCTGATGATAATCTGTCTACATGACTCCGGCAGAAGGTATGTTTTAACGTTTTGAAGGCGACTACATGAGACAAACCATAAGCTTGGAATAAAATTACAGATTCCTCTGGTTTGATCACTGTTGGAAATATTTGGGATAACATAAGCACACAAGTTAATTAAATCTATATCAGAGGTTGAGTTTTAAATATTCTAATGCAGAAATGTTGCACATTTTATCATTAATTAGGCGGAAAGATCCTTTTCTTTTAAAATTAGTATAAAGATAATTAAGAAAATAAGATATGACCCTTTATTTGTGACTTAATTTCCATTTGTAACCGCGCATTTGATGACTTATTTTTATAGTTTTAAAGGGAAAGTTCACCCAAAAATGGTCCACAAATCATTTCTGGAGCTGCAGCATTCTCCTACACAACTGAAGTACATCGGGACTAAAATGTTATAAAACAAATTCACTTTATTGTCACCCAGGCAAGCTCATGCACCCACTTCAGACAGGACTGAATTTATTTTTTGGCTAAACTTTGAAAGTCATTTACTAACTAATTTATTTAAAATAATTTACCATAAGCAACCATTTATTAAGTAATAAGTTACCCTTTATAAGGAAAACTTACTAGAAGTGCTAACCCTGACCTCTGTGTGTGAAACTTCACCTGTGCTGCTTAGAGAGTCTGTGCACGCCACTGACCAGAGGTTTTCCCAGCATGCACTGGGCAGAAGGTATTGAAGCGCCCCAGACAGGTCTCATATCTGTCACAATGGGATTCCTGGCAAGAGAAGAAATCTTGTGCTTTATAATTCATTGCTCTAATAAGTTTTCTGTTGAACGACAGCACATATTGTGGTCATTAACGTGGTTCAACACATTTACTACAGTCGAGGTAAGTGTGCCGCAGGCTGCAGCGCGGGGGAAACAATCCTGAACAGTTGAGAAAATGTTGGTTGCCCTCTCTGAGGAGGTCGTGTGGGCTCTGACATCTCCGCTTTTTGTCCCAACGTTGCTGCACTGCAGATTTCCCGCCACATCTCTCTCTTTTTATTTAATCCCTCTCTCTGAAAATCCAGATTGTTGAACACAACATCATGCTTTAAAGGGATTTCAGATGTCTGTTTGTATGTTTGCTTTCTCACTCTCAATCAAATAGGCTGTGACTGCCACAACAGCCAACTTGTTTGTTCCTACATGACAATGAGCATGAGGGAGCCTGGATCAAATCCAGAAAGCTGTTTCTAAAAAAGGAAGGAGTAATTAGTAAATGTCATTGGAGAAGAGTATGGCGAATTAGAAGCCTGGTGGATCATGTAATTAGGACTGGAGCCTTTTCAGACGCTGCTCAGAGAAGGACGGGGACACCACGGCAGCATCCTCCACTGAACGCTGACAGCACGATCTGTTGTTACAGAAAACACCATTTGACACACACACACACACACACACACAGAGTCAGACAAGGCTGACAGTGATGCATGACGGTTGCACTTGTTTTTTCTCTTGTTTCACATATCGGACCACATGTCTCGAATGTGACATGTGAAAAAGAACATGTGGACTTTAACATTTAGGCTGAGATTTAAGGGAAGGTTTTGGATTTCTACATGTAAACATTTTTTACATGGGACTTTTTTATGATTTCTATGATGTTTCTTGCCTCTCAAGTGTGAGAAATGTGCTGCTTCTGACGGTTTCTGCGTTGAGTTTGCGTGCATGGATTTCTTCCAGGTACTCTGGTTTCCCCCATCGTCAAAAACATGCACATTAAGTTCATTCTTCAATAAGTGCTCATGAACAAGGCACCGGCTATGATCTGGAGTTGGTCAGCGGGCACTGTATCTGCCCACTGCATCCACCAGGATGGTTTAATGCTTCGTCTTCTTCGTCTCCTTCTTCTTCTTTGTCTTCTTCTTCTTCTTCTTGTGTTGTTGTCTTCCTTTCCACTGTAAAGGGTTCTGACTTGTGTGGTCGGCCATTTCCACGCTCTTTTTGCACTTCTGGATGGAAACATAACTCCCCTTGATTGCATAATGATGAGGCAGGGGTTAGTGAGAAGAAGTGTGTTTTTATTCCACAGATAGGACAGACATTTGAATAAACAAAAAGGCATCCGTATGAATGACTTACATTTGAAAGTGACCTCATGATGATGAAAATGACTTTCGGACAACACAAGCTACCTACAGCTAACTCTGATGGTAATTTTTCTAAATTGTCTTGCGTTTTATAAACTAAATGATTATGCAGTTAAATGAAAAAGAAATAGGTTAAAACGATGATGCCCTGATAAAAGTACACAAAACAAAAAAAAGCAGGATGGCCTGAAAAGTCCTCACTTTAAGCACAAAGGCCGTGTTGTGTTGCACCATGGCTCTCACAAAAAAAAAATACCCTCAGTGTTATCGTGTGTTTATGCAAATCTATTCAAAAACGTGGCAGCGTTTATCAATCAGCACACACGGTTTCATCAGTTTATGTCAAAACAGGTGTTCACTCTCATTTCTCTGATCATCTGCATTATTATTTTTTTATTATATCTGGGTTCAAATCTAAGGAGAGTGCGACCAATTGAAGTAAAAGAAAAAAAAGAAAGGAGGTCTTGTCGAGGAGGACGCTGCAGAGACTTCAGGGATTTATGGCAGAATAGATGAGAGAGCGCAGATAACAACGGAGATGGAGCAATAAATAAATCTCCTCTCTGAGAAGTAGCCAGAGGACTGACAGCAGCAGATTAGAGCCTGTGCCTTTTAAACAAATTGGGTGCTCAAAGAAGCATATTGGCCGCGTGCTCGAGCGTGTTTTACAGTGCAGATCTGTAACCGCCGAGACGCACACACGCCCGACGGTCGCCACATGACATCATGGTGCAGTCCAAACAAGCTCACGCTGCAAAAGAAGGATACAATGTCAGGATCAGCAGTTTATAAGCAACAAGGGATGAGATTGACCTGCAAGCGTGTTTGTTTGGGGAATTGTTTTATCTGAAAACTGATTAATAATAAATAAAGAGATACATTTAAAAAAACAAACAGGTAACACTCAAAAGTAAGACTGAAAAACTCAAACTAAACACAGAAGACATTCAAAATTAGACAATTAAAATGTTTTTAACGTAAATCATCAATAGAAAAGACTTTGTTTTAAGGGAAAATATCAAATGTTGTTCTAAACTGATGAAACCATAACCTCCTGAATAGTAACAATGTTTACTCACATCATAAAGGTGAAGTTGTTATAATGTTTTTATTGTGCCAGTCCTTTCAAATACTCCAGAGTTTCACATTTAATTTAATAGAACTCTTCCAGTGTGATCTATACATCTGATAGTAAAGATAATGTGATCAATGTCTGACAAGTGATCTCCTCCAGAGTCCACATCCTACCACAGCAGCAGTTCATCTTCTACTGTCCATTTCCTGTCACCGACTCTTCTCTCAGCTGCAACTGATCTTAAACAGTCGAACCAAATGTTTGTTTGTTTGGTTGTTTTTTTGGAACTTCACACTGCATCTTATAAGCGGACCATGGTGGTGGGTTTTTGCCGTTTGTTTGTTCTTTTTCGCAACTTCCAGGCCACCGTAGACTTCAGATGTCACATCGCACAAGGAAGAGCTCAACTGTAAACATGGACATGAAATACAGGGAGCTATAACTGAACTGAACATATCATGGCAGAAATATTAAGTGTTTGTGACTTTAGGTTGAGAAGATGCTTTAGCTGTACGTGTATTTTGTTTGCTACGGTGGCTAATTTGTCTAGTCACCGTTTAAAGGATGCTTTCACCCAAAAATGAAAATGTAGTCGTGATCTAAAGTCCAGCTGAAACTTTTCTGACGCTTCACAGCATAACAGGGTTCCAGCATTCTCCTGATCAACTGAGGTAGAGGGGGGACTTGTTTTAAAATATAGAAAAAACAACAGAGGAAAAAAAAAAAAAACATAAAATGGCTCCATACAGCTCTACCAGCGTGATTAAAGTCTCTGGAGGCCAAATTGATGAAGTCTTAACACCTTTAACTTAGCATCTACAGTGAAGACTTCAGCTTCAAAAAGGGTTTGAATAATGCATTTTTAAAACAATGTTGGATCTGAGGGGTTCTGGAGACTTTGATTACACCAGTTTGTTTTATGTTTGTTTGTTTTTCACGTTTTAAAGTAGTCCCCAGTAGTACTTACGTTGTTTTTGTGTGAAACTCCAGGAATGTTTTTGTGGACGACCAAACTTCCCTCAATTCTGGTCGGCACGAGGGGAAGTAACCAATGACTGGATTTTCATTTTTGGGTGAACTTATCCTTTAACTCATAACACTAAAGGGGCTTAAGCTGCTGGCAGGAATGTAAAAAGTGTTTGCGACTTGTTGTTGGGGTTTGTTCTGAAAATGGGCAACACAAGTAAAAAAAACATTGTTTCCTGTCAACTTTTTTTTTATATTGGGTGTTTTTTTTTATTGTCTTTTGTTTTCTGCACTGGGTCTTTGGTCTTGTGTCCATTCATCTATGCTCTCTGTGACCGGGAGATGCAGTAGAAAGTTTGGGAAGAGCTTTGTGAGATTTAAAGTTGCAGGCCATAAAAAAAAGGAAAAAAAATTGTTGTACCAAATGCACAAAAAAAAGAAAGAGAGAGAGAGAGACAAGACTTCTCCTCCAGGTCGTGGAGACACTTTTTAGTTAAACACTTGAAAAAAAAAAAAAACTCAGCTTCACATGGACGGTGTTTGCCATGAAACGATGATGAAAAGGACAGAAGCGTACCAAAGAAAATAAGGTGAGCGCACATTTATCCAGCCTCCTGCTGAATGTCTGCTGTCTCCACTGAGCGTCTCTCATCTCCCTCTTTATTTGAAATGTTTTGTTCCTTCCATCCTCAACAGGATCCGCTGCGGGCTCGGAGGGGAAACTCAACTTATGCGGCATCTTGTAGAAAACGTCCCTGTCCAAGGTCCTGAAATCTGCTTTCCCAAGCATGCGTCATGTGACTTCAGCCAGCACTGCCGAGCTCAGCACCAAGCCTTCTGCTTTCTGGAGATTTCATGTGAGAAAAGGGACAAACCCAGAACCTCTTCCCCTTCTCATCTTGACTGGGGTATTTTTTTTTAATTACTATTATTTTTTATCCGGTCCCATTTTTCTACCCTCCGTCTTTTTTTTTCTCCTTTTTATTCTTCCTGTGGTTTGTACTAGCTCGGATAATGTGGACCCTCACAGCGCTCGGAGTATGACAGAAGATTTTTAAGGATGCTGGACTTGTGCTGCTCGTTTGGCTCCTCTCTTTTTACTTAGGTGCCAACACGGTGAATGCGTCGGACCGGAGTGGACAAGCCTGCTCTCTGCCCAGCGGTCCGCATTCACAAAGTCAACATCTTTTTTGTGTGTGTGCGTGTGTGTGTGTGTGTGTGTGTGTGTGTGTGTGCCTTTTTTTATTTATTTATTTATTTATTTTCTTTTTGATTTGATTCTTCTCCGGAGCGACTTGCAGAAAAGATGTAACGACCGATCCGCCTTTTATTGGTCGCGTCTCAAGTCTCCTCCAGCAAAATGCAGAAGGGAATACGACTTAATGATGGTCATGTCACCTACCTGGGGCTTTTGGCGAAAAAGGATGGTACGAGGCGAGGGTGCTTGAGCAAAAAGAGCTCTGACAACACGAAATGGCACACGAAGTGGTTCGCACTGCTGCAGAACATGCTCTTTTATTTCGAGAACGAGTCCAGCTCTCGACCCTCGGGATTATACCTGTTGGAGGGATGCATATGCGACAGGGCGCCTTCACCCAAACCCTCGCAGTCAGCCAAGGAGTGTTTGGAAAAGCAGGTATGGAGAGAGAGAGAGCGCGCGCGCGCGCACACACACACACACACACAGACACACACACACACACACGCAGGCTCTCTCACACAATATGTTGAAATATTGACGAGGTGCATCGTTGGATGTAACTGTCTCTTTCTCTTTGCGCCTTGTTTGAAATCTTTCCTTTACGCATGTCCCCCCCCCCCCCCCCCCCCCCCCCATCATCCCGCATGATGACCTCAAAATCCAGCGCAGCAGAGCAGCACGAGGTTCCACACTGCCGTATTGCTCTTGTTATGTAATCCATACATGGCATTAATGATGAGGTAACAATATTAACACCTAATGATGTTACAGCAGCCCTGGCAGCGGGGCTCTGCAGTGTTTTCTGCTCTAGGTTGCAGCAAAAACCCCGAGCTTCACCCCCCCCCTTTTTTTTGTTCCCCCCCTCCTTATTGATGGGATAGTTGTCAGTGGCGCATGAGATGTAAATGGACTTCTCCTCTTATCAGGGGGGATGCGTTTTGCATCCTGGTCAGGCACACATTTTTTGCTTTCGACTTTCAGTCATCATCTTTTGGACGTTTCAGGGCGGGGAGTGATATACCTAACGCTCCTGCCAATAAAACATGCAGAGCAGCGAGAGAGCGAGAGAGAGAGAGACAGTTGTTGCTTCAAGGTTTCCATCTTGTGGTGATATGACGACACTGCAGCTGGAGCACCGGAGAAACAGCAGGGTGCCAGTGATCAGTCAGCTCTGATCTAGATGACCTGGGTGAGATGATTCAGCCCAACGCTTTAAGATGTTTCGTCGCATCATTAAAGAGAGACTCTCGTGGAAGGTTTTCTTACAATCTTGCTCACTTCAGCGTCAAAAGATCTCCACTGATTGCATCTTATAGCAGCAAAACACGGCAGCGAGGACTGGAAAGGTTAACAGGTCTGGTGTCGTGGCGAAAGAAAAAAAGGGCAGAGGAACGTGAAGCCTCAACAGCCACCGGCTCTCCTCTTCCTCTTCCTCTTCTTCTTCCTCTCCTCTCCTCCTCCTCCTCCTCCTCTCCTCTCCTCTCCTCTCCTCTCCTCTCCTCCTCCTCCTCCTCTCCTCTCTTCTTCCTCTCCTCTCCTCTCTCCAGGCTCGGTGCCTGACTCTGTAGGTAGGGCTGCAATCCAAACTGAGGCCAGGCTCTTCCTGTGAACAGCTGCCTTTGTGCTGACGAAGCAGAATGCAACACAGTGGCTAATGTTGTGCTCCCACGGTTGCTAGAAAGGCAACCCAAAAAAAACAAACAAATAAAAAAACCTTCTTGTTTCTGTCAGCAGTGCTGTTTCCTCTGCATTGTGCTCCGTTTTTGTTTTTTGTTTTTTTGTTTTTTTAAACGTCTACAGATCTCTGCCATCTTGGTCTGATTTCACGATTAGACTCGAGGCTAGAGATATTTGACTCTCTTTGATTTTTTTTTTTTTTTTTTTTCGTGAATCCTGTTTGCGGGGGAGAGCGGAAAAGCACAAATAATGAATAGCTAACGTGACAGGCTGCTCTCAATGTAAACAAACAAACATCCTCAACAAGGAGAAACAAGCACAAGAATCTCCAGCCACCCCCCCCCCCCACCCCCCCCCCCCCCCCCCCCCCCTCCACCTGGATTTATGGTTTTAAGCGATCCCTCTGTAATCCAATCCCCACATTATATTTATCCTCAAATGCAGTTAGTGTGAAAATGATAATGCGTTTGAGCCCCCTGGGTTTCTATGGCAACCCTTATTTGCATCCTAAAGAATGATGCAGTTGGAAGAGGCGGGGTGTAACAACCGAGAGAGGGGAGAGAGGATAAGAAGAAGAAGAAGTCGCATCTCTCCTATTAATGCGAACGCTATCTGGGCTAAATTTGTTCCTTGCAGTACCTCGGAGGGGTCAGGGTCCATTTATAGACAACACGGCGCTCGCTCATACTGGGGAAACAGCAGCGCCATACAATAACCTGCAGGAGCGCGGAGATGGTTGATTTGGTGCAGGCTGCACTCGGAAAATCAAAAGACCTGGATGATGAAATATGATTGTCCTGTACTCTTTGGAGTCTTTATCCACCCAAACTAAAGCTCCTCATTAACATGAAAGTAGAGAGATTACCAACACGTAGTTCTCCTGGACATACATCATAGTATAGATCTCATTATGTGACTCTTTTACAGCATTGCTGCAGAAAAATAGAGCTGTATATCAGCAAGAAGCAAGCGTACAAGGCCGAAGAAGAATGTAGAAAGAACGATTAATCAAAAACATGTCTACTTGACTGTGATTCACATATGGCAAATAAAACTCATGTATCTATAAGACAGATCTGATCAGAGTCCTACCAAACTCATCTCCCCGTTAGGATCAGTAATGATGTTTAAAGGTGCATGACTCAGCCGTAAACATAAAAGCAGGAAGCAGACGGCGTGCTCAACGTCGCCTCACACCAGACACTCGCCGACCGGCGCTCTCGCAGAGATCATGAGGGAAAACTACAACAACACGCATGCCTCTCCGCCAGAAATAGATTTTTCTTTGACGGTAGGATGAATACCTAATGAATGTGAAGATGGAAGAGCAGTCGGCCATGAATAATGATCAGCTCGCAGGTTTATAGGCGCCTGTTGAACATCTGCAGGCCAAAGATTAGGGTCCGCTCTGCCTCAGCACGGAGAGAGAGAGGTGACATTTCACTTCTGGGAGTTGTGGTATCGCCTCATCGTGGCTCACTTTTTTCGGAAATCTTTGATACGTATTCAGAAAGAAAGATATGCAAATGTTCCCATTATACACATTATATAAACCCAAGAGTGCAAACGTATTGTGTTTTCTAATTAAAAGAGAATATGCCTTGATAAGAAAACGTCATTTTCACTGTGTTGTGGATATTTTGGACACGTTCTTGTGGGTTAAAACACACTTGAACCCACTTTGGACATACATATTTATTTGATAGAAAGGTGAGATTTGCCCTTTTTAACTTTATCCACGTCACACTCAGTGGCCACTTTCCTTACAAAGATTATAATATTGCGTTTTTGTACTCAGAAATTTGAGTGGTTTAATTTTTTTTCTGTTTTGCAACATCGGTAACTCTTTATAACAACCATCATTAACATTTATAGTGAATTAAAAGTTAGTTAAGAGTTATTTTACTGTTAACAAATAAGTTGCGACTGATGTTTATACACTTTGTAAATGATTAATAAATACTGTGTAGTTAACCTAATAACATCTGAATGGCCGTTATAAAGTTGCAAATTGATGTTTATAAACCTTTACAAATGTTACATATAAATGGTTATAACTTGTCTAAATTGTTTGCATTTGTTAACACACCTCAGTTACGTTTTTAGCCAAGCAAGTAAAAAGACCAAAAAAAAACAACATTTTTGAACTTAGAATGGAGCAGCTGAAAAAAAACAAAAAAAAACGAACTTTTCATGTCATTTAAATACTGATAGCAGAAGTATTCAGATCTTTTACTAAGTAAGAATAGTAATACAACAAGTAAAGACTGTATTCTATTCACAAGTACTTACAGATTATACTTTTTGTTGTTGTTGTGACAATGCTGTGCTGATGTTCAGGTAAGGTTTAGGCATAAAACACTTATAAGGTGAGGAAAACATCATGTTTTGGCTTGAAATACCCGATACGGCTGCGCCTAGCACAGTACGGGACATCCTAAGGTCTCGTCAAAAACACACAGCTTTTGTCGGCGCAAAAATTGTCCCATGGTCTCCTTGTAATAACTCAGTGGTGTGACGCTTACAAATGTTGAAACACAGACTTGAACTGCGTTACTCACCTGTAACTCCACCAACATCACCTCCACACACAGATAGGAAGGTCAGGTCATAACATGGTATTGTAGAAAAATGTAAATATGGCACAAATGTGAACATGCCAGTGGTTTGCAGAAATGTTAACTGTCAACATTTTATTCTGGCGATCTGTTCCCGCCAAACAGATGTTTTACAATTTCAACAGTGACCTACGATTAATCTATGATCCCCCAGTAAATGACGTATTAATAATAATAATAATAATAATAATAATAATAATAATATTTTCAGCTGAGCTACAGTTGCTAGGAAACAGTGCTTCCCTCACTGTGCTCCATCAGTTGCACTGGTGGGCGAGGAAGATGTGGCTTCCCCAGGCCCTGTGTGGTTTTAAATCACCCGCTTGATGTCTGCAGCAGCGAGGCAGTGGAACAAACACACAGACAAAATCAGCGGAGAAGCTCCAGTTAAGCCACTATATAATAGATTTATCGAGGAGCCGCGCAATAACGAATGCTCCGTGTTCTGTGCGGAACATATAACATGTCAGTTTAATGATAGTCCTGTTATTTTCTAACTGGAACCCCTCCTCCTCCTCCTCCTCCTCCCCCTGTTTGTTTCAGTACTATTTCACCGTCAGCTTCACCCACGAAAACCAAAAGGCGCTCGAGTTACGCACGGAGGACGTGAAGGACTGCGATGAATGGGTGGCTGCGATATCCCATGCCAGGTAAAGGCACACATGTCAGGGAAATGTGCAGACGTGGCAGTTAGAAGTTTGAACTAGTCAGTAGAGGAGTGAGACTGCTCGGCCTGGAGGGACGCCGTTTCATAAGTGGGGTCAAAACATGAGGAACGACATGAAAAATGCTTTGTTCACAAGAAAAACCTGACTGCTTTGATGTGAGATGTAACTACACACACTGATGTTAAATTCATTATGCAAGCTACAAAACAAAAATGTGTGTGTGTGTGTGTGTGTGTGTGTGTGTGTGTGTGTGTTACAGTTACAGAAACTTGGCCAACGAGCATGAGACTCTCATGCAGAAGTATCTTCATCTGCTTCAGATTGTGGAGACGGAGAAAACAGTTGCTAAGCAACTTCGACAACAGATAGAAGATGGGGAAATAGAGATTGAAAGGCTTAAGTCGGAGGTAATATTCACCGTGATGTCTTTACACTGAGGGGAAGGGATGTAAACAAATATAAGTACATTATTCGGATATGAGCAGATAATGCGCTCTGAGCAGATACGAGCAGCATCTGGATTTTGAAGTAATATTTGCCCCTCCTGTCTCTCGCCAAATGACACAGTTTGTAGCAAACGTTCATCCTCAGTCTGGTCTAAACTCGGCTCGCTACAAACAGCTGAATTCACTCTTTACAGCGATGGTAAGATCTACAATGACCTTTGAGGAGAAATGTCCATAAATATGTTTAGAAATGCTAAAAAAAGACAAATGTGCTCCTTATGACTTCAGATCTTGGCTGATAATTATTTTGTTCTGACATTTTCCTCAATATCAAAGAAGCTGACTCTTGTACCCGACACATCTAAACAAATAGGCTCATAACAAACAGAAAGAGAGTCTCAACTTAAATATTCAGACATTCCTCGAGGTTCATGATTAATGACTTTTCTGCAGTCATCTTCAGATTTGTTCTGCAGGACACGATCAGTTTTAAGTGATGTTCCTCTTGTGTAATTTTTACCTCATGATCCGACACTGAAGCCAGCAGATGGACAAATTGAGGCGGTATTATACCAGAGAAAACTTCCAGGACATACTGTAGGTCCAAATGAGGGGTGTCGCGATATAACGATATTGACGATATTGGCGATATTTGAAAGTTTGATATTTAAAAATGTAATCTTGACAATACACGTGATAATAACGAGTAAGTAACCCATCGTCTTAAATGATTTCTGTTCCTTTCCATTCTCGCTTTGTCATCGTGGCAAGTGCTGATGGGTCTTAGCGGCTGATTGCTCACTAGAAGGAGAAGAAGAAGAAGAAAACTGTGCAGTAACTAGCTGGCTACTATGTTGTTAAATTCTGATTTGGTGACACCTTGTCCAAATCTACATACTTTTGTTAAATAAAGAGATAGCGCAGAAGTACTCAGGTGTCTGTTCGGGCTACTTTGGCTGCACTGGGTGTCCTGATGGCAGACTGTATCTGGGTCCTCAGCACCAAAGCGAGTGCTGTTAAAATATCCAGGATTTTGTCCTCTCTGTATGAATCACAATAGCTGCGGATTACAGGATTTTCCATCTATAGACAAATGTGTGGCGGCCACACACAATATCAGTCAGACCTGCTGTAAATAGACTTCCTGAACTGGCACAATAACACAACACCGCTTCCTCTTCTTCTTCTCGCGTCGCTCTCTCTCTCATTCCTTTCCAGAATTTGCCCGCGTCCGATCGTCGCCTCGTCCTGCCAGCGCAACAAATAGCAGCTGAACCAGTGGGAGAAAGATGGATTATGTCGACTATTGTTATGTCTGTCTCATATGTGCGCGGAGTAGTGTGAGAGGACGGAGATGGAAGAGAGAGGGAGAGAGAGACGCGCTCCGGCCGACCACTCTGCATCTCCTCTCTCAGAAACAATGCCTCCGACAGGGCCGCGTTCCCGGCTGTATTCTTCAGATCAAATAGTCATTTTACTTTAATGTGCAAATGTGATGCTCGAAATCAAATTACGTGCTGAATATGCATGAACACAGCTTTATATTGCATCTCGTCTATGAAACGCAACGACAATTAACTCTCTCGCCGTCTGCAAAGTAAATGGAGACACTTCGCTTCAGTGGCGGTTCTAGACCAGTTTTAATAGGGGGGCCAGGTTAGGGCTGGCTTTTTTATTAGGGGGCACATACAACCCGGGAAAAGAAGACAAATGCTTCATTCAGACAAGGGATAAATGGGACTTAAAACAGTGTTTACAATTTCAACAGTTTTGATTGGGTAGTAAACTGCTGAGACACTTTATTTCCACCATTCCCTTCAGTGCAAAATCATTGCAAGAAATCTGTCATTGTATTATTGATGCAGACTCCCTGTCGGGGGGGCCACAGGGGGTCAATGGCCCCTTTTGACCCCCCGCCCCCCAGAACCGCCCCTGCTTCACTTCAAACAGTTCAAGGCAGCTTCGTCTGTTTTTTTTTTTTTAGCGGTCTGTTAATGTCGACTTGCAGGACAGTTTGGTGCATATTGCTTTTAAATGACCAAAGTAAGTAAATATTGACGCAGAGACACCAGCCAAGTGAAGACAGATTTAGTCAGGCTAATGTCTCAGTGTGGACAGTGCTGGCAGGTCCCGTCCTGTTGACTCCAGTCACTTTGTTTACATGCCGGTGCAGTAAGTGAGAAGAAGAGAAGTGTGTGAGTGGGAATGATCGGTCTTTCCTCTGGCTGCTTCCCCCCGGCAGATCGCTGGGCTGCTCAAAGACAACGAGAAGATCAGCGCCAGCCCCGCGGCCGCCCCGTCCGATGACGACTCAGAGATCAAGAAAATCAAAAAAGTAAAGCTTACAATTTCAAACTTGTATATTAGCATATTTAGAGTAGTTTAACGTTACTAGAACCTGACCCGAGCCTTTGGATTCCCAGGTCCAGAGCTTCCTGCGAGGCTGGATCTGCAGGAGGAAGTGGAAGACAATCATCCAGGATTATATCCGCTCACCACACGCAGAGAGCATGAGGAAGAGGAACCAGGTGGTGTTCAGCATGTTGGACTCGGAGGCCGAGTACGTCCAGCAGCTTCACATCCTGGTGAACAACTTCCTGAGGCCGCTCCGCATGGCGGCCAGCTCCAAGAAACCGCCCATCACCCACGATGATGTCAGCAGCATATTCCTCAACAGGTTGGATCCTTTTTATAATCATCCTCAAGGATTGAACATTAAAGGAGCAATCTGTAAGATATGACCAGAATAGTATAGTAGTAGTAGATATGGAGAGGGCATAAAAGGGTAGCAGCAGCTTGTGCCAGTACGTAAGAAAACGTTCAGGTATGCCAAAGAGTAAAAGTGCTGTGTGCCAGCATGCCACACCGGCAATGCATAGCAGTTTGTAGTGGATGACAGTGGTATGTAGAAAATTAATCAAATCCTAAAGATCTCTGTCACCCTCCTGACCTTTCCACAAGAACAATAGCTGACAATTAAAAACACTAAACCTCAATATCTGGCAAACAATGACGTGCTGAATACACTTATGCTCCTGAGACGACGCAGCCTTTGGTTTGGCCGCAGATCTTAACGCTTGTGTCTACAGTCTTCAAGACGTCTTCTGTATTTCTACAGCAATAAAAACGGAATTTCTATGAAGAAAGATTAACAATGAATAATATTATTTCTCACGATGTAAACTGAAAGGACACATGGCGTCAGCAAGCTGTATGCCATCTATTGTATCATCCAGACATATCAGCACTCTCAGATGTGAGGTCTCAAGGTTTCAGCCTGAGTTTTGTGTCCCTTCAGAAAAAAATGCAAGTTTATGCTGAAACCCTGTGTATGGACGCTCTTTATACACAGGGCTTTGATTTATTACTAACTTACTTCCATTTGTAATAATATTTTTTTCCTTTTTTGCAGTGAAACCATCATGTTTCTACATCAGATATTCTACCAGGGGCTAAAAGCTAGAATAGCGAGCTGGCCAACGTTAGTACTTGGTAAGAAACGACTCCTCTTTCTCCTTTGGTTCCTTTTCAAGATTTTTTTTGACCGTTGTGAATCTCACGATGAATTACTCCACAGTCCTCAGTACTGCTTGTGTCATTGCTACAGTATCTCGATATTGATCTCTCCCCAGCCGACCTGTTCGATATCCTGCTGCCCATGCTGAACATCTACCAGGAGTTTGTGAGGAACCACCAGTACAGCCTGCAGATCCTGGCTCACTGCAAGCAGAACCGTGACTTTGACAAGCTGCTGAAGCAGTACGAGGCCAAGCCCGACTGTGAGGAGAGGACTCTGGAGACCTTCCTCACCTACCCTATGTTCCAGGTTAGCTCATTTGTCTCACTGATATACACAAGGAATAAAGGCAGAGCCATTTATTTGCTGCAGAGCTGCAGCCTGGAGCCAGATTTTGTTGTTAATTCTGAGCTCTCACGGCCGTTCTGCGCCAAGTTCCTCTCTCCACATATAAATGTTACCCTTGGGCCATATAATTCATATAACTTAATGCTAGTTGGCAATAGCTATGCCAGTGAAACCCAGTTGTAGCTGTCTGTAAAGCAGTTGGCGTGCTTTGTTTTCTTGATATTCAAACCTTGACGTCTGTTAAAGGCGCTGCCTGGAATCCAGATGTTAACAGAGAGAGGCCCGTCATCAAAATCCAGAATAAACACATGAGTTACAACTGGAGTGTGCTATTAGTCCCATAATGGTATTTCTCATCTACAAATCGAACTCTTTGAATATTCTTGAATATTGTTTGCATGTACCTGTGATGTGTGCTACCCCTAGTTAGTTTTCTGAAATCCAAAGGTGTTTTATCGCGTGCTCACTTTTGACTTTAAAGGTGCCCTGTGGAGTTATTTTGCATTTTAATTCTTCATTAAACACTTGTAAAGCCATTTTTGGATCGTTCTGAAACTTGCAGTCTTCAGTCCACCTGTATATCTTTGGCCCAGTCCCGATACACTCCTCGCCCCTAGCACTTAGGTATCCTGATTCTTATTTCATTGGAAGTGTTAAGGCTACACAGCCCTCCAAATACCAAGACCAAGACCAATAACGGCTCGGTAGCTAACTAGCTTACTAGCCAGCGTTACATTGCCGGTGTGGATTTTATCTATATAGATTTTTTTTTGCTGTAGTTACATCTACACCTCTACTTATTGGAGGTGTCACAATGTGTAAGATGCGTGTGTGCAAAACTGGCAAACGACACATATGATTAAATAAAAACCTTGTTACCAAATGGACTAATTTCCACTCGACAATACTTTCATGAATGCATCCTGGCCTCTATTCTGGCCATCATGGCTCAGTCAGGACTTGGCTTCAAAGACCCGCCTCCTCCTTGAGCACTCATTGGCTTCCCATGTCCCATATTGTAGCAGCGCTGATCAAAAACAGAAACAGCAGGCATTTGTCTGCTCTTGCTCAGAATATCCCTGTAGTGTTTTTCATGTCTATAAAAAGCTGTTGGTTTTTTTTTTTTTTTTTTTTTTTTTTTTTCTTGAGCTGAGGCTTTAATAACGGCTCCTTTCTGGCGAGGCACGCAGTTTCCCGACAGTCCACTCTGCTGGGGCCTACTGCAGGCTGTGCTGTGTTGATAATAAATTTCGCTGATGAGTGTAGATTGTGCTCTCCGCTGATCTACTTCTCATTAGCGAACGTGCCCATGTATATTCCTGCGGGTGCGTCTTTGTGTTGCTGTTGTTGTTACGTCTGTGACTGCATGTGAGCTGTTATGTTTGAGCGTGACTCTCTTCCTCTGTAGATTCCTCGCTACATTCTCACGCTCCACGAACTTCTGGCCCACACACCTCACGAACACATAGAGAGAAACAGTCTGGACTACGCCAAATCTAAGCTGGAGGAGCTCTCCAGGTACTTTTGTGTGACTCAGTTAAAGTCAAGACACCAGCAAAGGATTGGGTACAGAAGCCCTGAGAGATCAGCAAGACATCCTTTTGATTTATGAACAGACGAAAAAATTTAAGTTGTGCCAGGTTAATCTTTTCTAAATTCCTTTTTTCTAATTCTCTGAAACAAGCATAGAATTTTTTTTTTTTTGGAGAAAATGACACTGGATTAGATCACTGGATTTTTTTGCCTCTCAGGGCTTCCGTAGATGGATGATATGACCTTTAAATAATATTGTGATATTTTTAGGCTGTCACGCAATCACAATATATATCTTGATATATTAAAATCTCCTCAAAGCCACTTCATAAATGCTAGGACTGGGTGGCAAAAGCTGATATCCCAACATTTTTCTTTTACCAAAAAACACAATTTTGATATTTCGAGAACATTGGAAGGATGATTATTGGTACTCCAGAAATAAAAACAAAGAAAAACTGAACGCAGTGATATTTTTAAAAACATAACCACTATAATGCCTCATCACAATATAACAATATCCTAAATCTAAGACAGTGTATGGGCTTATATCAAGATAACAATATAACATAATAACAATTATCTTCTTCAAAAAATGTTGATGTTAATTGCTGGAATAAGCAAATAACAAATGTCCGGTATGATGAAAATGGTTTCCATGTTTCCTATAAGAACAGTAGCAGAACAAAAGACTCACAATGTTAGAGAAAAGTGAGAAAAACACCTTGGAGCCATCCTTTAATTTGGATCTGGAAAGTTAAAGCGGTGTATTCTGGCCCAATACCCATCCATCCAAGTTTTTAGGACATCAGTTCAGCAGTTTTTGTATAATCCGGCTGACAAACCAACAAACAGGCACAGGGGAAAATATAACCTCCTCGGCAGAGATAACTGTAAAAAAGTAGGAGGGGCAATCATCAAATAATGAACATCTACCGTAAGATTCAATATATTTGATCCTGTGCAGCCCTATAAAGTTCAAAGAAGAATGACAAAATGTCCTTTTTCCCCTAGAATCATGCACGACGAGGTGAGCGAGACCGAAAACATCCGGAAGAACCTGGCAATCGAGCGCATGATCGTGGAGGGCTGCGAGATTCTCCTCGACACCAGCCAGACATTTGTGAGACAAGGTAACTCCTGCCTTCAAGTGTTGTACTTCAGATTGTAGCAAAGAAAAAACATCCTATTCCACAGAAAAAGCATTGCTGCAGCAGGGGGGGGGTTTTCTTGTCCCTCCTTACCTGTCTGACAGCCTGATCCTGAATCTTCAGCTTCAGTTTTTAAAAAAGACCCATCTCTCTCTCTCTCGTTCTCTCTCTGGGGATCAACATGTACTCCTCGTGAGGAGACTCTTTAATTTCCAAGTGTAATTAGACTGTTCAGAGGCAAACTGATGATGAATCTGGGTCTTTAAATGTCACACATCCCCAACAGGCCCTGACGGATGAGGAAAGAGAAGACAGAAATGCTAGATTATCTAATCTTTAGTGCGTCCTTTATTCAGTTTCTACAATGTCCCCTCCTTATGCTCCCTTTTCCCACCACCCTCGCCGCTTTTTCCACTTAAATTATGTACCTTTCTCCCTCTGCTCTTTTATTCCAACATCCAGGGTCTCTCATCCAGGTGCCGATGAGCGAGAAGGGCAAGATCACCCGTGGGCGACTGGGCTCTCTCTCTCTGAAGAAGGAGGGGGAGAGGCAGTGCTTTCTCTTCTCCAAGCATTTAATCATCTGCACCAGAGGTTCTGGGGGAAAGCTTCATCTCACCAAGGTGGGCCCGCGCTGCTGAGCCAGCAGTGGTTCTGCTTCTTATTTCAAACGCTGCAATCTTACGGCTCCGCATTAAAAAAAAAAAAAAAAAAAGACTGAATCTCGGAGCTAAATTGAACGGATTAACTGACAGGAGATGAAAGCTACGCGGTTAGTGATGTCACGGCTTTTATCAGTGGCAATGACCACTGGCGCTACATGCACTCAAACACGCCTGCTTACACACACACACACACACACACACACACACACAGGCTTAGTGTATATGTTTGAAAGCAGCTGCTTGATGCCTTAATTATCATTACAGCAAATCTATAGCTACTTCATGTGCGATGCTTTAAAGATTTTAACCCATCGGTCATCTTTAAGGCCGCTTCAGTATTTCTTTACTCCCTCAGCTTCATGTTCGGTCGACTCCTGAGGGAAAAATCTGTTTCTTTAGCTGCCATATGCTCCATCTAACTGCTAAAAAGTGTCTGCCGTTTGGTGCTGAAAACGAAACAACACCACGAGAGCAGTTAGAGCGAGCCAAAACGGTAAAGTTGTGAGGTGGACAGCTGAACAATGAGCGCAAAGTCGCTATAAAGCTTACAGCCGCGGATTCGGGTGATACATTCTCTGTGGGCTCATCACTAAAAGTGCCCCTTTTCACATTTGATGCATTGCTTTTATATGATACAGCTGTTAGAGAAGTCATAATCCTCAAGCTTCTTATGAAATCAAACCCTGTATGCAACCCTGTTAGTGCAGGTCTTCACATGCACAGGCGTCGCAGTAAACGACGCCTCCATGTAATCTGCGGTCCCCCCTCATTTTGCAGAGGCAGGCGAAGTTAGGTTAAAGAAAAAAAGCTGAAAAACACAAGAAGATAAAAACAGTCGGCAGTTTATACTTCAGCGTTTTCCTGCAGCACTTAGACAGCTGATGCCAAAGTTCAGCAGCATATGAGCATTTATAGAATACATCTTGAGGGCTTGCTCAGCGGTGTGTTTCGCCAAGAAATTTAGATAATAATAATAAATGTTGAAATACTTTAAATAAAACAAGTGGGAAATGCTCATATTACCATTCTTCTCCAACAGAATTTTGTATATGTAATCGGCGAGATGCTGCTGAGCTGTTTTTCACGATTTTACTTCTAAAATTCATAACACCAGTCGACTGATGAACCCCTGACCGTTGTAGTGTAAAAGCATGGTGGGTTATGCAATGTTACAGCGCGGTGAGTCAAACGAGGCTCGTGTGAAGGAACTAAATGTATATTGCATGTTGTTTCGCAGAATGGAGTAGTGTCGCTGATAGACTGCACTCTTATGGAGGACCCTGAGGGGACAGATGATGAGTGTGAGTGGTTTTTTTCATGTAGTAAGCTTATAAAAATATGCATCCTATGTGCCATGTTTTATTACTGCAGTGTCCCAGAATCTATTAATATTTGGAACAGTTATAAAGGCAGGTATTGCCACGAGAAAGTGGTTTACTCTCTAAATAATTAAATAAAAAATTTGAAATGTTGACTGATTTCCTTATTTTGAGACAAAAAATATGTTTTCCTTTGCTCCTTTCCTTTTGTGTATAAAAAAACTCCTAACATGTTTGTATTTTCCTGTCTCTACTGTTTATGTACATCAGTTTAAAGTAACATCGAGTTATGTCTTTACGTTTTTGCCTCAAAGCCAAATCAGACAAGAGCGGCCAGGACATGGAGCACCTGGACTTCAAGATTGTCGTGGAGCCGAAGGACAGCCAGTCATTCACAGTCATCCTGGTGGCCTCCTCCAGGCAGGAGAAGTCTGCATGGACCAGTGACATCAGCCAGGCATGTCAACATGAATCACAGTCTCCGGCAGTCAGACGAGAAGCCGAGGATGTCGGCAGAAAGCCTGCAAGTTTCAGAACTCGCTAACATGTCCTCTCTGTTCCCCCCTCTGCTGCATCTGTCCTACAGTGCATAGACAACATCCGCTGCAATGGGCTAATGATGAACGCGTTTGAAGACAACTCCAAAGTCACAGTGCCACAGATGATCAAGTAAGCCTCATTTTTACTGTGGACATTCGCGCATGCAACTCTGCGCATGCTTCTCTCTCTAAGGTCGGTTGTCTTTTTGTTTTCCTGAGCAGGTCAGATTCCAGTCTGTACTGCGATGACGTCGACATCCGCTTCAGTAAGATGATGAACTCCTGCAAGGTGCTGCAGATCCGCTACGCCAGCGTCGAGCGCCTGCTGGAGAGACTGACCGACCTCCGGTTCCTCTCCATCGACTTCCTCAACACCTTCCTGCACTCCTACCGCGTGTTCACCACTGCCGATGTTGTGCTAGACAAACTCATCACCATCTACAAGAAGCCCATCAGCGCCATCCCGGCTCGGTGAGTCACATTTGGACAAGTCTGAACGTTTGCAAGGTTGTCGACAGCGTTTGCGATTGAAAAACAAATCTTCTTTGCGATGTTTGGCATCCTTCCACCCCTTACTGTGCTGCATAAAGATGAGATTGATCTATAATGATGTAAAGCTTTGTTGTCCTCTCGTGAACGCGAGGCATGGGCAGGCGCCAGAGGGGCTTGAACTTTTAGGTTTAACTGCAGCCATATAAATTTATGAAATTGTGAGTAGTTTCACTCGAGGAATCTCAGTTCAGCCATAAAGGCAGTGTGTGCTCTGTGGCAGTGGTTTTCAAACCATCTGTGCCCAAGTTACACCAAAGGGCAAGATAAAATCTCAAGGCACACCTGTATGCATTCGTCTGTGTATAAAGCCTCTATGACGGGTTATCTAATCACTCTGTACACGTTTGTTTTTGTTTTTTTCTAAAAAGGTTTTTAATGGATTTTGTTCAAGGGGATAGAATTTGCCTCTGGATTGGGAAATGAATGTCTACAGCAGACTGATATAGTAAATAAAAACTCATTCATTGTGTTGATGAGTTGTACATGGCAACAATAATCTGTGGTTGTAACAAAATCCCACGACACACCACAAACAACTGGAAGAGGCTTTACATTACAGTTCCTCCTAATATGTGTTAGTCAATAGGTAATAAGGCGCTTTTAAAAGTCTTTATCAGATAGTTATTAACATAATTTTGTTTTAATAAGACTATATAAGTGTTAATAAGCATCATAAACATGTTTATTGTTTGACATTGACATTTAATAGATTATTAGATTAGCTAATCTTTTACAGACTGATTAACGACATACATAAAAGCCTTGAGTCACTTTTAATTGTTTGTAATAGCATTAAATACACACTCATTGAGTTTAAGTTACAACTGCTTACCTTTAATTATCTAACCTGAATAATTTCTTCATTATGAACTTATTAACAGTTAACTATGTTCTTGCAAGACCGCCTTATTAAGTTGAATAAATCCTTTTTTTTTATTAGTGATGCATTTTTGGGCTTTTGCGTTTATTGGCTTATTGGCACTTGTATTCATTGTAGTTATTAGTACAAAGACTCATATCCTATAAACTAATGCTTATTAGAAGGATTTGAAAATCAAGCTTTACCAACCAGCTCGGTGATCGATATGTCTATTCCTTGCAAATCCCCAAACTGTATAGAAGTAAGTCGTTTAAGTACCCTTTAAAAATCATGAATTCTTATTCTTTACATTAGCTCTGACAGCGCTGCTAGTGAAGTTCATTTACATTTGAATGTGAATTACATTGAGGATGGATGGGAGGAGGGTGAAATGTGAGTCTAGTTGGTGTTCACGTCGGTGTTGGTTACATGTGACGGAGTTAGTGTTTAGATTCTGTGTGTGACACTGGAGCAGTTAAGTCCGGTGATCGTCGCAGCTTTGTGTGTTGGGTGGATTGTTTTGTTGGTTAATGTGAGCAGCAGCAGTCGAGGAAGACAGGCTCTAAGATGCTTCAGCATCACTGTGCATGTGTGCATGTGTGCATGTGTACGTGTGTGTGTGTGTGTGTCGAAGGTAGTAATTGGGTCCAGTCTCTCCTGCCTGCCTGCCTGGGAGTGTCTCAACTGGGCCCTGTCGCTCTATGGCAACCATCCTCGGTGCTGCAGGACCCCACCCTCCTCTCCCTCCCTCTCTCCCTCCCTCTCTCCCTCCTTGTCTGCAAAAGATCCATAGTGTGAAATATTGACGGAGCGTTTGCGGTGGGGCTCGCTCGCCTCTCCGCAGGCTGAGAGCGCGGGGGCCCCACTGTGGGGCTCGGATCACGGGGATCTCCCCATGCCCACGCCCTGCAGCATGCTCTCCCGTGGCGCTTGTCATGTCACTGTGAGACACCTACACTTGGCTGCGTGTGTCAGCAGTGGCCATGCGCACTATCACTTGCTGTGCTATTTATGGGAACCCGTGAGGTCGCCAGGAGGGTGGCAGGGAGTGGGAGAGGTTTTTCTGCAACACTGCAGCTTGTATCCTGCTTTAAAAAACGACGAGACGCGGCTGCAGAGAGACTTCTGCTTGCTGGGTTGCATAAATTATTTAGGAGGTGTTGTGTATTTAGCTAAGCTCTAGGTATAGTTACAAATATACCAACGAAAAACACACTCTTATATGTCCTAAATTCATATGCTCATATCCTCCCTTGATGCAGGTCCCTGGAGTTATTCTTTGCCAGCAGTCAGAACAGTAAACTTCTGTATGGAGAGCCTCCCAGCTCCCCCAGGGCCAGCAGAAAGTTCTCCTCGCCCCCTCCTCTCGCCATCGCCAAGAATTCATCCCCAAACCGCCGGCGCAAGCTCTCCCTCAACATCCCCATCATCACTGGGGGCAAAGCTCTTGACCTAGCTGCCCTTAGCTGCTCCTCAAACGGCTATGCAAGCATGTACTCATCCATGTCACCCTTCAGCAAGACCACCTTGGACATCAACAAACTGTACGTGTCCAGTCCTATCGCAAGCAAAATCCCTGACGAGGGAGAGGACAAGAAGGACAAGGCGGAGGACACTCCGGCGTCCAAACAAGGTAGGTCATCGAGCCAGTCCTCAGCGAATCATTCCAGTTTTGATCTGCTGTGATGGTGTTTTTAATGACTCTGTCGATGCAGATCTCTCCGTGCGAGAAGAAAGTGACAACGATCCGAACCAGAGTGATGACGGGGATGCAGAAGCCTCTCCCACTAAGTCACCAACCACCCCGAAAAACCTCAAATGCAAAAACTCATCAGGTACATCGTGTCCTAGATATGTGCACGACTCGATGGTGTCATATACCAAGCTTGCATCATGCCACCTGTATCCAACGCCTCAGCCTGTTCATCGCTGAGCTCGTTTGACCACACGAGCAGACTAATACAAACAAAGCTGCAAACAGTCTTACTCATACTCAAAGGTTGTGGTTTAATAATATTACACGGAAATTAAAGCTCTCATTTCGCATTAGCTCGCACTGCTGAAGCGTAATCTATATTAAAATTAAACCAGTTGATGATCATGTGGGGAAAGCCAATGCTTGGCTTCAGTAGGTGTTAGGGAAACTTGTGTCATAGCAACTACATCAAGAGCGTGTTTTCCCTTTCCGCCCACAGCGATGAGGCTGTTTCACTGGAGCCAAGATTATCTGCGCCCTTCTGCATCTTATGACAAAAATCACACGATGGGTTTTTTAAAAGAATCTATCATGGGAAGTCAGGAATTGACAGAAATTGTGAGGCAGCGAGTGTCTCGCAATGTGTAGGATCCTCGGCTGCCTGTGATGTGTCGATGTTCCCGGGATTTAAACATAGCAGACTGCAGAGAATCTGTTGATTCCTCTGTTATGCTGATATTTGGTGGCTATATTTAGCTGCAACCATCTTGAATATCAAAGCCTCTTGTGAAGGCAAGTCTGGAGGGAAAGAGTCATGTTGGCTTGTAGTGCCCCCCAGTGGAGGCTTGTGCAATGACACTCAGGCTACTCTGCAGTCTATACAGTAGCACAGTCGACACAAATGAGGTTACTGACAGTTTTGAGTCATATTTCATGTAAAAACATGTTCCTTATGTCTTTCCACAACATGACCACCCAGTTATTGAAAATGGTGCCAAAATCAATCTCTTTCCAGTTTTCAGAGGCTTATTTTCTTTGTCTCTATGCCTCCCTGCAGAGTTTTCCCTGTTTTCCTACAACAACGGCATGGTGATGTCCTCGTGTAGGGAGATGGATAACAACCGCAGTGCCCTGTCTGCTGCCTCTGCCTTCGCTATTGCAACAGCCGGAGCGAATGAGGGCACACCTACCAAGGAAAAATATCGACGGATGTCCCTCGCCAGCACCGGTATGCACACCGATCCATTCTTATATAAGCACTAAGGTCTAGTCAGCTTTTAAGTGTTGCAACACCGCCCCATGTCAGGTTCAATTTGCTCGAATTTGAGATTTTATGGATTCTTCAAATTTAGTTTTTCTTTGTTGCTAAAGCCGTTTGTGTCATTGTGATGAGAGCTCAGTGCAAAACCTCACCGAATACATCTTCTGCAGGCTTCCCAACAGATCAAAGAAATGGAGACAAAGAGTTTGTGATCAGACGAGCAGCGACCAACAGAGTTCTGAACGTCCTGAGGCACTGGGTGTCCAAACACTCTCCGGTAACAACATCCCAACACACAGACATATTTATAGGCGCAGTTCACAACACTGTTATATTAATACTGGTTGTGTATATATATATATATATATTTTAATATCCTGACTCACTGCTTCTGTTCACATTGATTCGGCAGGTGAGCTGTGAAACATGAATTTGGCAATTAATTCTGCAGTGTGTTTAGAGTTCTGTGTGTGTGACCGCAGAAAACCCAAGGAATTTTTGAGTTAACAGAAAACTTGAGGGTTGGATTTCGATAATTTCATCGCTCTGTGAAATGAAATAAATTGGAGGTTTCTGTCGTGGAAGTAGTGATTTTCATGCGTGTTCCTTAATGCCTCTGGCCAATCCCAAAAAACAGCTGCTGAACCATCTGTGATATTCTATCATATCGGTATGAACTGTACATATGATTTTTTTTAAGGGAGTCATTTTAGATATGACTTTAAGATAACAATATGTAACTCTGCAAGTTTAGATTTCAAGCCACATGTGTCTGTCTGTCTGTCGCTCTCCAGGATTTTGAGACAAACAATGAGCTGAAGACAAAAGTTATTGCCTTCCTGGAGGAAGTGATGCATGACCCGGAGCTGTTGACCCAGGAGAGGAAAGCAGCCGCCAACATCATCAGGTACAACAACAACGACAATAACACCAACTTATTAAATGAACCCGACATTTGGAAGGATTTATGATGCTGCACACATCTCAGGGCTTGAACTTCTCTTTTGTACCATCTGTCAGGACTCTAACTCAGGAAGATCACGGTGACAATCAGATCACCCTCGAAGACGTGACACAACTGGTGAGTTAATGTTTAGTGTGGAGCAGTTATAAAGCTGCAGGAAGCAAGATTGAACAGTCCAAACTCCAAAGAGATTCAGAAAACCATAAAATATTAACATATAAGAAGCCAATGCCAGAGAATCTCTGGTATTGGCTTCTTAAAATCAAAGAGCAATTGTTAAAATTGCTTTAATTAAATCTCATTAACTGACATATCGTTTCGGATCTAATCCACATAAACTGTGAAGTATGTTTACAGTGTTGATATCTGAGGTCTTGTTTCTAAATTTCTCTATCCAAAGCATGTGAAACATCATAATCAGTAAACCTTTGCTCTGCCTTCAGATCACTTGACATTAACTCTTCGACAGACTTTTTTGCCTGCCACCTTTCAAAGGCTACAGTTCAAATCAATTTTTGGCTGCTTTGTCTCTCCTAGATGGACGGAGGGAAGTGCGAACCATTCGAGAGCCACTCTGCACTGGAGATCGCAGAGCAGCTCACTCTGCTGGACCACGTGGTGTTTAAGGTCATCCCATACGAGTGAGTGCCGTCACATCTCAGCCGACCCCAGCTGTACAGGAACAAACCGAGTCGGTTTTCACATCTTCTTTCTGTCAATCCATCTACAGGGAATTCTTTGGACAAGGCTGGATGAAGAACGACAAAAATGAGAAGACACCGTACATCATGAGAACGACGAAGCACTTCAATGATGTACGTTCCAGTCAGCTAAACTTTTTCACTAAGCGTCTTGATTTTAAAAAAGGAGAAAACCAATCATTTCTCTCTTTCCCCTGTCCAGATAAGCAACCTTATCGCCACGGAGATCCTGCGCTGTGACGACGTGGTCACTCGAGTATCCGTCATAGAGAAATGGGTGGCTGTGGCCGACATCTGTCGCTGTCTCCACAACTACAACGCCGTGCTGGAGATCACCTCCTCCCTCAACCGCAGCTCCGTCTTCCGCCTCAAGAAGACCTGGCTCAAGGTTTCCAAGCAGGTGCGTATCTCCTGATGTTTTCTTCTTTCCTCTTCTAATTGTGCTCTTGATAACCTTTTTTTTTTTCCCCCCAGACAAAAGCTTTGATTGACAAGCTGCAGAAGCTGGTCTCATCAGAAGGCAGGTTCAAAAACCTGAGAGAGGCTTTGAAGAAGTGAGTTCACTTCAAGGACATAGTTTTGCTCCGGATCAATAGCACAGACATGCAGGACAAGTCAATAATGTGTGTGTGTGTGTGTGTGTGTGTTTTTTTTTCCCCCACCAGCTGTGATCCTCCCTGTGTGCCCTATCTGGGGATGTACCTCACCGACCTGGCTTTCATCGAGGAGGGAACACCAAACTACACCGAAGACAACTTGGTCAACTTCTCCAAGATGAGAATGGTGAGATGTTCGGTGGCCTGTCGCCTGAAAGAGACCAAGTGCAAGAGTGTGTTTAGAGTCAGAACATCCAACATTTAATATCCTGATTTTTCTTCTGTTTTTCAGATATCTCACATCATCAGAGAAATCAGGCAGTTTCAGCAAACAGCATACAAGATTGACCTACAACCAAAGGTAAATAAGGATCGACACTATAGACCAGTTGACAGGAACCTTTTTGGCGTGTGACACCTTAAGAGAAGATACGCTGAAAAGAAAAGCTGCAGAGCAGATCAGAGTAAAAATATAGTATGTTCTTCAGGAAAAGCTTCAAATTTTAGCTTGATTTAATTTACTTTTCAGAGGCCTGAAGAAGTTCAATTACACCGAAATGTACATGAAAAAGGCAAGCATTCTTTTAAAGGAGACTTATTATGCTCATTTTTTAGGTTCATAATTTTATTTCGGGTTACTACAAGAATATGTTTACATGCTTTAATGCTCAAAAAACACATTCTGAGCCATTTGTCTGAAACGCTCTGTTTTAGCGCCTGTCTCTTAAGGGTTCCCCCCCACCCGAATACCCAGTCTGCTCTGATTGGCCAGGTGGTTGCTAAATCAATTCTTATGTGCCAAACTAGCTGCCAGGGAAAACTTATGCAAATGTCTGCCATTGGACATAGTGTGATGTCACAAAGTCACAGATTTAAAGGCAGGACTCCTGGCGAGGCATTTCAGGAGTAGTGTTAGAGGAGCTTTTGTCGGTGTAGACCTTTTTAACTATTACGTTTTTTGACTTGCACAAAAAACGTATATAAAGTACTGAAGGAAAGGAAAACATTTTTAAAAGCACTATAGGCCTGCTTTAAAAAAAAAAAAAGAAAAAGAAACCTGATTTTGGCATGTTAACATTCTTGCAACCTTTAAGACCTGCGCAGTATAAACATGTGCTACTGATGATTGGTCACAAGCTTCATCTAAAAGGGTCACAAACCAAAAAGGTTGGCAACCACTGATGTCGACAAAATACAATAAAGACTAACAAAGCTGTTGTCTGGTGTTAAAAAAAAATGTCCAGATTTGATTTCAGTTGAAAGAACGTTCTTTAAACTTGCCTTTCTTTATGTAATGTTGCAGGTATCCCAGTATCTACTGGACAGGAGCTTTGTTCTGGATGAAGAAAGCATGTATGAAGCCTCACTCAGAATTGAGCCCAAAGTGCCCAACTGATGGGGAAGTCGGTCCTCCACGTTATTTTCTCTGTTAATATTACACCTCAGTTAATCATCTTTTGTATAGTTGTACATGTTTAAGATATTTGCTCCTCTGTACAGTAGATGTTTATTGACACAAAACCTTTCAGTGTATTTTTTGTTTTTTTGGTTTGTTGCCATGACGCCACCTGCTTTAAGGATTTCTTTTTTTAATTTCTTTGAGGTATTTCATGCATAATAACAGAGGTCACTTTGGTTGTTCACAGCTGTGCCTTCTTAGTGACCAATGACATTATTTTGCATCATCATACTGTGTCGACTTTGCACTTTCTGAGCACTCGTGCTGCCGGCTGTTGTTCTCTTTGCTTGAGTTTTATCGATAACTGAGTTTCTCTGCAACCAATGTAGCATTGTAAAAAATTTTACTGCATCAAATCAGGTAAAAGAGCAAAGAGAATATAACTGTTCCTCAAAGACAGGGAACAATGATCAGTGGAGAAGACAGAGAGATATCTGAAGCATCACTGTCTCAATGCTTCCCAAACCAAAACAAGGTTCTTCATCTTAACCGTATTTTGCACTGCGGACCATTTTTTTTTTATTGCTTCTGTCATTGTGGATCAACCCAATCAGACAAATAGAGGATGAAAACGATACATAAAAAACAAAGCCACCAAACTTATTTATGTGACAAGACTTACTCTACAGCCATGCTACAGCAGTGATTTGAGCCGAATACTAACATCAGCATGTTAAAATGCTCAAAATGACAAAGCTAACATGCGTGTGTTTACCATGTTCACCATCTTTTTTTGGTGTATAAGCATGCTTACATTTGCTAATTACTGCTAAAAACAAAGTCCAGCTGAGGCTGACAGGAATGTAGTTCATTTTGCAGGTATTTGATTATAAAGAACAGTGTTACACCAGTTTAAATTATGATCTGATGGTGGCTCCAGATCAAATGACTGAGGATGACCGAAGTAACTATATTTCATCCTGAGAGGGACCTGAACGTCTGTACCAAATTTCATCGCAATCCATCCAATAGTTATTGAGACATTTTATCAGAAACCACTAAAGTGAACCTCACGGTGGCACTAGAGGAAAGTCAGGCAGTCATTAAAGTCAGTCGGCCTCATCCTCTGGGGCCACGAATTTGTGCCAAACTTTAGCGCAGTCCATCTAATAGTTATTGAAATATTTCAGTTTGAATCAAAAGGGAGACCAACTGACAGACCTGCAATCCCATCTTTATATCCACACCACTTGCATGGCTACGAACTGTACAGTTTCTAACCTGCTTGGTAGCAAATATTAGGAAGGCCTTTAACAGTTGACAGGGGTCGAGAGCCTCCGCTCTACGATACATAAATGAAGCATACATAAACCTAAAAAAATCAAAGTGTATTTAAATTTGCTTTAAAGGAGCAATTTCTGAGATGAGGCCAGAATTTTAGTTGAAAAAGCATTATAAACATGAACTTACATTATCAACAGAGTTTGAAGAAACAACAGTGTTGACATAACATCAAAAATGGGGCGATAGTCTGATTGCCCCCGTAGTTTCATTTGGTAATAACTGAACAAAATATAAGTCAGAAAATAAACAAGAAATGAAATACTCTTACTTATATTTTACTTACTACATAGAAACCTTCTGAATTCAAGTTTTCTCACTATTACCAAGACGAGCGTAACTGCCTTGTTATCTCATCGTAAAACACACCTCAGTGAAACTCGACATAAACTTAATAAAAATGACATACACAGTCTTGGTTATTAGCTCTGATTTAGATTAAATAAAACCTAAATTCACAGAGTAAGTTGAGATCCTCGTCGGTCTCGGAGGCTGTGTTCACTCTCATGTCAGGTAGACGAATCCTCCTGTGATCCGAGGTCCCGCTCCAGACAAACTCTAGGACCGCTGCTTCCACGGCTAACTGAGCCGTAACAGTAGCTAACTACTACCAAGGTCAGCGAGCAGCAGGTGATAGCCTATTTTGTTAGAGCTGCCTTCAAATTCCTGCCATATTCTACAAATGACACCTTTAAAGAGCCCAAACTCAGACACCACCTCAGACACCTCACTTTAATTAATCTGATCAGTTCTAAACTGCCCAGCAACACACAGCGAATCCTTCAGATTGCTGTGAATTAAGGTGAGAGATTAGTCATGTACTGCAACGCTCAAAATACACCAGTACAGGACACCAGGTTCTCCCTGTCAAATTTCATGTTTTTTTTTTAATTGTTTTTTTTTAGCCAAGCTCATAAAAAAAAGTTCACATACGATGGAAAGTATTGTATACCTTCAGGTTTGGCGATACTTCTGTAGAGTGAAAGGTCGTTGCTCTTCTGTAATTAAAAGACAATCTGTCCTTTTTTGCTGTTCCAGTGATTGTGGAACGTGACTGTATACCACTCTGTTATATGCATTGCTGTTTAAAAACTATGATAAAACATATGTGAATGACCTCTGCCTGCAGCATTCAAACACTATTTTTGTAGTAGTATAAGAGAGAGTGACCTGCTCTTTATATGAACATGGGAAAGTATTTTGTACTTTGTTGTTTAACTCACCTCACTGAGATGTGCTGTACATTTTGTACATGCAACCCTGCATATTTCTCAATGTGGAACAGTGTAATCCTTTAAAACAAAAACAAAAAAATGAAATAAAAGAAAAGTTGTATCTCAAGCTTAAACACAAAACGTTACAACGGTGTGGTCCTGAAACCATGACTTAGAGGTAGGAGACAACTTCAAAGTGTTTTGCATTTATACTGTAATCCTGTCTATAACCATTTCTGTTAGCAGGAATATAGTAACGTAGTGCTTATTCTGTGAATATTTGTATGTATTTTTACTATGTATGTACAGTACACTTTTGAAGCTCATATGGCAGGCATGCAACACCCTCACAGACAGAATAATACTATATACTTATACTGTATACACTTATACATGCACATACTCTTATAAGGTATATAAACAAATAAACATTTTGCTGTTAGCAATACCCAGTGGTATGAAAATTATCTTTCAACCCTCATGTTTCCACACCTGAAGAAAAATATTGCCAGTTTTGTAAGAAAACAAACGAAAAGACGCCAAAAGCAAAGATATTATGATGATGACGATGATGATGATGATGATGATGATGATGATAATAACAACAAATAAACAAACATGTGTTTCCCGGTTACCTCTTGCTAATAAATCCATTTTATATCAGGGGCATTTTGTCTCAAGCGTTTTTGTAGATCATCCATCAGCTGACATCACGCTCGCTCCGTACGAAATCATAATAATAATGAAATAATAATGAATAATAATGAAAGCATCACCAGCATCTCTCTGTCCTAGCGAGCAGTGATGATAAACCCTTCAGTGGACAAGCGTGTAAAATCCTGGCTTTATCTGAGAAAAAAAAGAGCTATATTATATAGAACCCACAGGTATAAACATGTTAAAGTACATGGCTGGTAACACATTTTGGGTTGAAATGTAAGTTAGTCTCAGGACATCGATCATTGTTTCACGATATGTGAAGAAAATTAATCACAGGACAGATAGAGTCAGTGTTTGTAGTTTTTTCACATCTATTTCTGTACATTTATGATAAAAATGTTATCATTTAAGCATGGATAGATTACTGCCCTTGGGTGAAAAATAAGAATTACACTAGGCCAACATTACCCTGCCTCTTTTATTAAAGCTATGCCTGAGATTCTAACCAGCAGGACTCCTGTGCAAAAACACTATCTGGTCACAGGTTTTCCTTCTGTTAGAATGAGGCAGTTTGGTTAAATACAATACAACTTTAGGAATGTGTGAGCACAATATAAACTCGATTAAAATGTAAGATTTTGACATCAGGGGCCCGTCTTCATGACAGCATAAGAAAGCTAATGTGCCAATGCAGCACTAGTTTCATGATACACATCCAAAACGATCAGATTAATCAGATGAAATACATACAACAAACAAGTAATTTCAGATTTGTTTTGCTCTTAAAGGTGTTATTTGTAAGAGAAGTAATTTGTCAAATTGGGAACAAGATTCAAAAATCAACTTTTCTTACAAATAGCACCTTTGAAGGCATTTGAAGGAGACATTGATCGGACATTGTTGCTTATCCTCCAAACTAAAACATTATTATATGACTTTCTATTTTTTTTGTTCCTCCATTAAAATATCTAAATGTATATTAAAAAGTGCCTTTTTTTGTATTGTTATGTTTTTGTGATGTAGGGATTTATTCACAGATAGACTAGAGACTTACTAGTAAACTAATAAACTGGATTAATTAATGATTTGTCCATTTTGTGAACATTTTGCAGAGTCATTATGATAATCAAATGAGCCCTGACCTGCTGTGAGTTGTGTGAGTAGCACCTGAGGAGCCATTGAGCCGACAAAGAGCGAGTTCTGAGGTGATTGCCAAGTCTGTTTTCATTTTTTCATGTCATATCTCACGTGATCTCAAATCAATCGAAGAAGAAAACATTTGGCACATAGGCATCATGCTCGACACCGATTGGCTCGTTCATCTATGAGCTGAGGGGAATTTTTACGGGCGGGACTTGATCTGCTGTAGTTTCACCCGCCGCCTCTCTGTCACTCTGTCACATCACCTGGAGCTTTTTGACGGGTGATCATCATGAAGGGTTTCCTTCTGGTCGCTCTCCTGTCGACAGCTTCAGCTTTCTATCTGCGTGAGCAAGGTAAACTTCTGCGATCCGTCCACCCTTCACAGCCCACTTTCTCATTGTCTCATTGTTAGTGTTTAACTTTCACTTTCATATTCTGTCATTGCGTCAGATCATAAACTAGCATTGTGTAAATTCTCTGTTTTTCACACTTTCTGACCTATTCTAATTGTTTTCAGACGAGTTTGACTTCAAAACATGGATGGCACAGGTAGGTCGAGTCTGTAACCTACATGTACTGTTTGTGGTTATAGGGGAAATTGCATGCAAGTGAGAAATCACTGCTAGTTTGTTGCTTAGCTGACTACACAGCTCCATTCATACTAGCAACAGCTGTCTCCATCATCTGCAGCACAACAAAGCCTACAGCACACAGGAGTACAATGAGAGACTGCAGATTTTCACTGAGAACAAGAGGAGGATCGACAAACACAATGCAGGGAATCACTCTTACACAAGTAGGAAAAGCTTGATATTTTATTTGTTCATCTTTTTTATATGTTTTACAGAGTGAGATGTGTTGAGTGTGGTTTTGTGTCTTCCTGTAGTGGGGCTCAACCAGTTTTCAGACATGACGTTCGCTGAATTCAAAAAGTCTTTCCTCTGGTCCGAGCCACAGGTAATGCCATCCAAACAGGAAGTTGGTTAAGTATTTGTTAGAGGTGCTTTTTGTCTTTTGTTTTTTTGACAGTGAGGGTAGTTTTTTTTTTAACATGCTGCCTTTTCCAGAACTGCTCTGCTACCAAGGGGAACTACCTCAGGAGCAACGGACCAAATCCAGACTCCATCGACTGGAGGAAGAAGGGCAATTATGTGTCGCCTGTGAAGAATCAGGTGAGGTTTAACAGCACAAACGTCCACAGAAACACACATATTTAATGGTTGTTTTTACTAGTTACAGCTGGGCTTTCCACACTTCGACATGTCAAGACATTTTAAGCGAAAGTGGTCCTTTGATCAAAGTTGTTTTTCAGCTTCCAAAGAGTGGCATGATAGAAAAAACCCCAATTATAATCAGTTCCCGGAATTGTTGCTGTGCCTTCACCTCTTCGCCTACAACCTCTCTTTGCATTTTATCTGCCAAAATATTCAAACAATGGCTGTTTGTTTTTTTTGCGTTGAAGGGGGGTTGTGGCAGCTGCTGGACTTTTTCCACAACCGGCTGTTTGGAGTCCGTCACCGCCATCAACAAAGGGAAGCTTTTGCTGCTGGTGAGTTTCTTCTTTTCACTTCTCTATAAAAACTGCTGATTTTGTATGATAAATACAGTTCCTTTATCATTAGCTGTAATGTTCAACTGTTTTTATATTGCTTAGTCAGAACAACAGCTGGTAGACTGCGCCCAGGACTTCAACAACCATGGGTGTAACGGGTGAGAGCAAAACGTATACGTATAAGTAGTTCCCTCTTCTTTTGATCATTTCCCTGCAACTATCTTTGTGTGCATCAAAGTTTTTATCACAAGATCTTTATTTGTCCTTCAGCGGCCTTCCCAGTCAAGCGTTTGAATACATCATGTACAACAAGGGACTGATGACAGAGGAGGACTACCCCTACACAGCTTATGTAAATAAATGTATTTCCATCGTACTAAAATGACTTTGACATGACACATTTGATGGTCTTTGATTTACTTTTATTTCAACTAAAACAGGAGGATACTTGTGTGTATAAACCAGAGAAGGCAGCTGCCTTTGTGAAGAGTGTGGTGAACATAACAGCGGTGAGTGAACTTGATGGTCTTTCTTCATGGAGACATATGCTATTTTCGGTTATGACTAGAATATGTTTATCTGCTTTAATGCTCCAAAAACACACCAGCACTGTATTCCCCCTCCGTAGTGTTTTAGCTCCTGTCTCTTTAAGGCCCCTCCTCTTGAGTACCTCGTCTGCTCTGATTGGTCAGCTCACACAAGCCTGAGCCAGCACCACTAACATCAGAGCAGCTATTCTAAATCAAGTCTTACGTGCCAAACTAGCCACTAGGCGCAAATAGTGCAAATGTGTGACTCAGTGACATACAGTGATATCACAAAGTCACAGAATTAAAGGCAGGACTACTGATGAGGTGTTTCTTTCTGTGGGAGAGAGGAGCTTCTGTTTGTATGGACTTTGGGCGTTTTAACTTTCAAGACCCTTCATGGCTCTAAAACCGATATAGCACACTGAAGGAAAAGAAAAAATGAAAAAGAATAATAGGTTTCTTTTAAGATCAGTGTCTTTATCGAGTGACGTGAGTGATGTCTGTTACAGTACAATGAGAAGGAGATGCAGGATGCGGTTGCCACACGCAATCCAGTCAGTTTCGCCTTTGAGGTGACCAGCGACTTCATGAGTTACTCCGAGGGCGTGTACACCAGGTGAGGAGAGCTCGTTGAAATATTGTCATGTGTGTTCTTGAAAATGTATTTCTCTGTCAGATGTTTATGCGTTTTTATACTTAAAATCTATACTTAAAATTATGACAAATTAGCATAACTGTGATGATGCACTGGATTAACACAACATAGAGACATTGCATTCTAGGGAAATATACACTATGTTAAAGGTTAATAATAGTTTGTTTTTAGGGGGGAAATCCTGTTGTACCTCCAGTGATGCTAGTAAATTAAATACAGGTAACAGTGTCTTTAAGGCACATGATTGTTTAGCTTTTTAAATCGTGTTTTCTGTGCACTGTGCCTTTAAAGCACATATTCACAGGCTGTTTGTGCCAGTGACGCTGCTGGATTGAAAGTGGTTTGGTTCCTCATTCTTTATCAGGCAGTCATGTGTTTAGGGTTGAATGTAACTTCCATCTCTTCCTCCTTTCAGCACTCACTGCCACCAAACCACAGACAAGGTGAACCATGCTGTGCTAGCTGTCGGGTATGGAGAGGAGAACGGCTCCCCTTACTGGATAGTGAAGAACTCATGGGGAACCAGCTGGGGGATTGACGGGTAATTCTTCTGTTTAATCACATCCTGGAAATGTGTATTAACTATAGAAAGATAATAATGATGCTCTCCTCACACAGATACTTCCTCATTGAACGTGGGAAGAACATGTGTGGACTCGCTGCCTGCTCCTCTTTCCCAGAAGTGTGATTTCTGCATGACTGCACACTACAAAAGGGATGAAAAGGGAACATAATTCAAACTACTTTGGGGACTTTTTTTATATTATACAAGGTGATTTTTACAAATTCAGGATCTTACAGTGCCTTCATGTCTAGTGAGATTTTGCACAATGGAGTAAGCACTATGATTGGATAAAAAATCATAGTCATATCCAGATAAATCATGAAATGTACATCTTCAGTACATCTGAAATGATCACTGAAACAGCAATGGTTTGATTCATTGTAGTGACATTCACAAATAAAATCTATCAAATCTTTTATTCTGAGTCTGTCATTACATCATACTGCGACTGTCTGCAAGATGCCGAAATATAATGGCTGTACTAGTAATATATATATGTGTGTGTGTGTGTGTGTATAATCCAAGATTCTTATCTATCTTCTTTTGTAGGAAGATTGGCACACACTAACACGAACATTGCTTTATAACTCTTAATTTGACTGAAAACATAAAATGTCACTTATTGTGATTTTCAATTAGGATTAGGACAAAACTTACCTCGAATTCCGATTTTGGGGTTAAATAGTTTTTCAATTGTGCTTCATGGAACATATAGAACATATTTTATCTTGTTACAGGCTTATCTGTGGCAGTCTCCCACAATTTTAGGAGCCATCTGCTAACGTCATGGTCATGGCCCCTCAAGAGGCTCCAGTGTTGGAAAGTAACAAAGTAATTTTTAAGTACTTCTCAATTATTTTAAACTTCTACTCCAATGAAATTCAGAAGTGAATATTATTTATTACATTTTTATTACTACATTTATTTACTAGCCACTTTGCAGACTGAGTTTGATAATATAAAATATTTGTAAAAATATATATATATAGTTACTATACAGGGATTAGGCTATATTAAATTGTGTTTATTTCTTCGATTACGCAGGGGCTGGCGGTGTACGTCATGATAAAACTACATTTCCCAGAATCCTCGCCCCTCCTCATCCTCAGCCAATAAGCAGGCAGTTTATTGAACGGGCGCTAAATCTGTTGTATGCGTATTTTTCAGGGTAGTCCAGAAGAGAGTTAGCTTACTGGTGAAAACAAGTAGTTTAGTCAGTGCAGTCTTAATGAAATTTGATGAAATACGACTCAGAGGCGAGACAAACTCCGTGCGAGACGTCGGCAACTTGTCTTATCGCGTGTCGCGAGCAATGCTGAGGAAACTAGCCGCCACTTCGTGAACCGAGCTGGGGACTGTAAGCTAGCAAACACTCGCTAGTTTAGCTTCTTAACAACAATGTCTGGTCTTCCACAAAATAATTTGAAGGAGCAGCTGGCGAGGCACAGCAATGCTGCTCAAAGCAGGCTATCCTTGGCTAAACCCAAAACGGGGTAAGTCCACTGTGAGCTCACACTACAGCAGGGAAATGACTCGAGCTAACAGCTAGCTTTGAGCTGTCAGCTGTGCTAACGAGTCAACACTCAGCTGCATTAACGTTAGCCAATTTAGCTTTGTCAGAGATGATGGGTCACTTACATACAGATAGAACAGGTGTAAATTTATTATGAAGACGGTCCTTTTTTCTTGTAATATAAAACATTTTATATCGAGTGACGTGGTGGAGGTCGTATAGATTTTAGTATGTTGGTTTTACTGTGAACGTTTAATATGTCCTTGTTAATAAATGCTGCACCACAGAGCCCATAAGATGTAATTAATGCAGTCATTACAACGCATCTCTGTACGACTAACGTTTGCAGTGTTTGCTTCAAGGGGTCAACCGATATGGCTTTTTCAGGGCCGATACTGATTATTGGAAATCAAGGAGACTGAAAAATCATATTTGGGACTGATATTCATTTTCAAAAATGAAAATCTTTGTGTCAAAATTTGAAGAACCAGCGATGAAATAAACCTAAAAGCAATTTACTCAATGACCCTTCTTGAGCACAGTTTTCAGGTACTTGAGTATTTCCATTTTCTGCGCCTCTATACTTCCCGCTCCACTACATGTATTAATTGATTAATCACTGTTAAGAATTATACCGATTGAAAATATATTAGCAAAGTCATTAGTTAATTACGATACATTGATTATACTTTGGGTGCTGCACCCAGGCCTTCCAGTGTTAGGTTCAACCTAAGCTGCCATGTTTTTTCGGCATGAAGATCCTACGTACAACAGCACAAAAGTAATTTATGAATCTTTGAATGGTCATCAAGTTATGTTTACAAAGTCTAATGCATTTTGTTTTTTGTTTACTTTTCAGGGCCTTTTGTTTCAAAAAGAAGTCATCATCTGGTACAACCAAAGTGGAAGTCCCATCCAAGGTAATCAGCTCTAATGTTTTGGCAAACAGGAATGTCAATGTCCCTAAGAGCAGTTTAGTGACTGAATCTCCTTTGACATTTTCAAACAAGCTTGAAAGACCTCAAAAATCCAAAGTCAACAGCCTCTTCACTGCCAGTTCAAAAGGCATGTCGGACTCCATCAGCCTAGCAGGTGACTGTGCTGCTGCAAGCCAGACTCCTTCAGCAGTGTCTGCAATTAAGGCAGCTACAGCTCCAACAAAATCTGACAACCAGTTTACTAGTAGTACACGAGGCACTTCCAGTCTGGATGCACCTCTCGGATTTCCGCTGGACGACTGGGATGATTTTGATGACTTTGAAACTCCTGTCAAAACCAAAAAGGACTCATTCAGTTCAGAAATAACTGGGAAGAGCAACAACACGGAGCCATCTCCTGGGGGAGAAAAAACACAATTCGCTGGAAAGAATGGTCTTTCCATAAATGAACAATCTTGTATCGAAACGGATGAACTGGACAACAGTGTCGACAAAGCTGCAATTTTACCAGGACCTAGTTTGAAACAGGACCCAGCAGAGAGTGAACTTGTGGATTCTCCAATTAAAACCACCAGAAGACGACGTCGTCCTCCCCCTCCTCCTCCTCCGAAATCTGTCTTCAGTGATAGTGAAGAGGACAACGATGTTGAGTTTGAGCCTTTCAAAGGAACAGCAGGTAAGAAGCTGTTTGTTGAAGCATTTGTATATTTAATTTGTACATTGTTTGGCAGAAATCAGGAAAGCTTTGAACAGGCTATATCTCTTTGCCTTTCAGACAATAAGAAAACATGGATTGACCCAAAGGTAATAGAGCTTGATGAAAACACAGAGCCTGAAGATGACCTTGATTTCATTCCCCCTTCTCCGATCCCTGATGAGATCTCTTCTGCATTGGAGACGAGGCCAGTTCCTTAAGTTTATTTTGTATTTTCGCAAACATTGCTCTCCTATGGCGGTGCTGATTCAGGTGACATCACTTGAGGCAGTTCATCAATGTCACACATCTTTCTCTGAAGCTACAGATTACTTTTATAGTATATTTTTCTCACATGTGGTAGTAGACTTTGATCCTGAAATGTTTCTCTGTCTGTGACTGAGTTTTTGTTTTACTCAGGAAAACTTGGGAACTCAGACTAACACAAAGCACTTTACAATATTAACTATGATCTACAGAAATTTGGTCAGTCAGACACAAATTTGAGCTGTGCTGATCATCAAAATTAACATACCATACTGTGTTTTATTGCTTTTCCTTCAAAACTTTTGAGAACAGAAAGCTATGTAGCAATGTTAATTTTTTTGTGGCTATGAATATATTAACAAATCTAAAAAAAAATGTACCAGTGAGATACACATAACTTCTGATAGAACAGTGATTATAGTAGGTACATTCATGTTGCCAAGGTATCATAGCAATGTCTGGCCTCTTAGGTGCATATGCTTGTTTTGACCTTGATATTAGATCAACTTGAAGTTCAAAGGGAATTTGAAAAAAGAGATGGCATCTAACTTTTCTTTTTATTTCATACAGATTTAAATCAGCTGCTACTGAAAACAGAGACACTCCTGTGCAATCAAAGGGACCTGTCACAACACTACATGAACCCTCTGATCACCACTCAAAAGACAAAACAAGTGGGTGTTATGTCCTTTTTTTTTTAAATTTTCCAGACTGTTGCCCATTTTAGTCATCAAATTAGAACTCAGATCTTCGCCGCTGTTCATTAATTTCATGTTTCTTGCCTCCGATGGCGTCACAGATGAGCAACTCTTCACTATCATGGAATCCATTTGTGCTCTGGTTGATTCCATCCCTGAATATGAGCTAATAGGACTGTCTTGTGGAAATGAGCTTTTGCTGAAGAGGGCTCAAAGGTGTGTACATTTGAGTGGATAACGGCTTTGTTATTATTCATGATATTTAATTATACCTCCCTGTGATTGCAATCATCTGCTTTTCTCATGCAGGAAGAGGATTATTGCAACTGGTGGTGGCAGTTTAATGAGGATGCAGCAGCCAGACAGCACTGTGCTTTCTGAACCCAGCTTTAAAGATAAATCTTCGTTTAGCTGTGATACATCTAGTTTGATGTCGTCCAACTGCTCAGTGTCCATGGACTCCAAGAATCCTCTTCAGATCAGGAGATCTTCGGCCTTCTCTATGGAGTATGACACTGATCACTCTGACAGTATTATTAATGTGAAACCTTTGCACAGTGAACACAGCAGGGCAACACACATGGAAAGTGAAAGTATAGGTGACTCTCCAAATCCATATATTGATTGCTCAAAGAAATCGAGCACAGACTTGAATGGTTCAGATCTCTTCTTCTCAACTGAGAAGTCAGAGACTTCTGCCGTTCAGAGCAAATCTAAAACCTCAGCTGTATATAACAAAGAGCCAGATGACTTTTACGATGACGACTTTGACATTGATGATTTTAATGACTCGGACATCCCAGATTACTTTGACAAAACCCCAACAGCGCCGCAACAGAACTCAAGAACGGTGACTACAACAGTGAAAGAGGGGGGACCAAGCAAGTCTACATGGGAGAGGAAACCAACAACACCAGTGTCTGCACCTAAACCTTCAAAGATCAGCTCTCCAGGCAAGTCAGCGCAGCGTGGAATAATCTGGGCCTGTACTTTGTCCTAATTGCTTGCGCATTCTCAGAGCAATGCCTTTTTATTCATTTATGAATTAATCTGTGAGTGTGAATACCGAGTAGTCTGTATTTAACCTTTAGTAAGTGTATCTCAAATGATAAATACAGTACCTGATTATGATAATATATGAAATAGATTGATAGTCTTCTGGTGCGTTTTACTGACTCGGTTTAATGTTTTATATTGCAGAACCGAACTTCAGAAACCCAGCCCATGATCGCTTCAGAGGGTTCAGCTTCCCCTACTCACAGGAGATGATGAAGATCTTCCACAAGCGCTTTGGTCTTCATCAGTTCAGATTCAATCAATTGGAAGCAATTAATGCAGCACTACAGGGAGAGGACACATTTATTTTGATGCCCACAGGTAAGTAGTGACCAAAATATCGCTTTATCTTGGTAATGTCACTATAGATTTAGGATGTCAACAGCAGTATATATGCCCACAATTCTCTGTAACTGATGCGTTTCTAGGTGGCGGTAAGAGCCTGTGTTACCAGCTGCCTGCCTGCGTGTCTCCGGGAGTCACTGTGGTCATCTCTCCACTCAAATCCCTCATTGTAGACCAGGTCCAGAAACTCACTACACTGGATGTAAGTGTGTTTGCACCTGCTAGTCTATGAAGATGTTGTTACAATATGTCTGATACTCGGAAAGTGAATTGATTATTTTTTAATGTCCGAAATTTCAGATCCCTGCAACAAGCCTGTCTGGTGATAAAAGTGAGAGTGAAGCAGCAAGGATCTACATGCAGCTCTCAAGGAAAGACCCCATCATTAAACTGCTTTATGTCACTCCTGAAAAGGTGAGTTATGAGTGAGGTACACTCTAAATGTGTTTTCAAGATGACTGTAACTGATTTTATTTTATATTTTTTACTTATGGCTGATGCATCTTCTCTTCTCCCCAAGGTGAGTGCAAGTAACAGGCTGATCTCCACCCTGCACAACCTGTACGATCGAGGACTTCTGGCCCGGTTTGTCATAGATGAGGCCCATTGTGTCAGTCAGGTGTGTTCCTCTGCGTCATACACAGTCTGCAGTATGCTTTTGTTTTGACGACAACCATCTTGATTAATCTTGTGACTTTAAATCTTTCAGTGGGGCCACGATTTCCGCCCAGACTACAAAAAGTTGCATGAACTGCGTCAGAAGTTCCCCAAAGTGGCGATGATGGCCCTGACAGCCACCGCCACCCCTCGCGTTCAAAAAGACATTCTCCACCAGCTCAATATGACTCGGCCACAGGTGTACGTCCTCCATCCCAGTCACTCTTACTCAGATTTTTAAATGACTTGTTCAATATTTTGAAGCTAAAAGCTGCACGTATTCCATCCAATATACTTTCAGGTTTACCATGAGCTTCAACAGGACAAACCTGAAGTATGCCGTGTTGCCCAAGAAACCCAAAAAAGTGGACGAGGACTGCATCAGCTGGATCAAGAAGCACTATCCACGTAAATAATTCAGAAGTGCTTTTTTGTAGTGCTAGTTATTTTAAGGAAGCTGCCGTGACTGTTGTGTTGAAAACTCATCAGAGATTTGTATGTGAATGCAGTCTGAGGTCTTTCTTATCTGAGTGCTGTTGAAGAGACATTGGATTATATTCTGTCTATTTCATCTCTTTGCCTCGTGCAAAAATGTATCAATAATAATTTAAAAAGCAAGCTTTGTAATTGATGTAAAATGACGATGTTTCTAATTAACCTGCTTGTCTGCATGTTGCAGGTGACTCTGGCATTGTTTACTGTCTGTCCCGTAATGACTGTGACTCCATGGCTGAGAGTCTGCAGAGAGCAGGGCTGTTAGCTTTGTCGTATCACGCAGGCTTGAACGATGCTGACAGAGAATATGTGCAGACCAAGTGGATCAATCAGGATGGCTGCCAGGTGAGGGTGCTGATATTATATGAAGATGACTAATAGTTGGTTCTGGTATGTTTTGCTGACCTGTAGCTTTTTGAGGAATTTAAAGCAAGCATTGCTCTTGTTTCACCATTTTCTTTTGTCTGCCAGGTTATCTGTGCCACCATCGCCTTTGGCATGGGCATTGACAAGCCTGACGTGCGCTATGTGATCCACGCCAGCCTGCCCAAGTCAGTGGAGGGTTACTATCAGGAGTCCGGGAGAGCTGGCAGGGATGGAGAGATCTCTCACTGTATTCTCTTCTACACCTACTCCGACGTGCAACGCATCAAGAGGATCATCAGCAGTACGTGGCCAAAATATGCACATGAAATTTACAAGCAGTTTTTGTTTGGTATTTTTATTAATGTATGTCTCCTTATAAGTAATGTTCCTGATGCACAATTAAGTTTAAACTGGGATTAGTTGACTAAAAGTAAGAAAACATGCAGAAAACTGTTTAATGTATAAGCTTAAATGTCGTCCTAAAATGATTGTGTTAATTATGAAAGCCATTTGAAAGCGTTAATCACATTCTTCAATAACTAAATTGAATTTTAAAATCTGCTGGCACCCTAGTGGCTTTTGGCTGCCAACATCTTAGGCCCAACACACAACCAGCTTTGTTGATACTGGTGACATGTTAGAGAAAATGACGTTAGTCTGTAGTTTAAATGTGAATATCAGTAAAAAAAATACATTTAAATGACGCTCTAATGCTGACTTGTGAGGGTAGCGGTGTTACTTTGTAAATATAAAATATCAAATTTTATATCAAATGTTTTCTTCACAGTGGACCGAGAAGGTGACCGACAGGCCAAGGCAACACATTTCAACAACCTCCACAGCATGGTGCACTTCTGTGAGAACACGATGGAGTGCAGAAGAATTCAGCTACTCGCGTACTTTGGGGAGCTGAAGTTCAACAAAAGCTTCTGTAAGGACCACTCAGACGTCAGCTGTGACAACTGCTCCAAACCCAACGTAGGATTCGTTTCCCATCATTTTCTTTCTTTATTCATCACACACATTATACCTACCTGGTGGTTTCTAATTGATCTGTTAATATTCCTGGGTGCAGCAATACAAGTTGAGAAATGTCACTGATGACGTGAAGAAGATTGTGAGGTTTGCCCAGGAGAACTGTGAGAAAGTTGGAGGGGGGTACCGTAAGACATCTCAACAAAACAGACTGACACTGAACATGCTGGTGGATATCTTCATAGGTAAAGTTCATTCACTGAAAAGGCTATTTTGCAACTCTAAATCTTGCGTGATGTTTTTAATACAATCTCTCTGTGAATGGTCTTAATGTGGTGCATTCTTTGTCTCAGGGTCTAAATCTGCCAAGGTTCAGACAGGAATGTTTGGGATGGGAGGAGCTTATTCGAGGCATAATGCTGACCGTCTCTTCAAAAAACTGATTCTCGACAACATCCTGATGGAGGATCTCTACATCACCAACGGCGGCCAAGCTGTGTCTTACATCTCTGCCGGACCCAAAGCTATGAACGTGCTCAATGGACACATGCAGGTAACGTGACGTATGCTGACAGCATGAAGAGCTGGAAATACAAGTCCACATTTTATTTATGTGTTAATGAAAACAGTAATCACTGACTGGTATTCCTCACATTGCAGGTGGAATTCTACGAGACAGAGAGTGCATCTAGCATCAGGAAACACAAAGCTGCTGTATCCAAGAACGTCACTCAGAGAGAGGAGAAGGTTCAGGAGTGCCTGAAGGAGCTGACAGATCTGTGCAAGCAGCTGGGAAAAGCTTTTGGCGTTCACTATTTTAACATCTTCTCTACCACCACCTTGAAGAATATAGCTGGTAATTTTTACTCTTTTAAAAGCCACAGCAACTCATGCGATACAGCTAACATGTTATAACTTGTTAATCTTTCTGTTTCACATGAACAGAGAAGCTTTCTCCTGACACTGAAGTCCTGCTACAAATTGACGGTGTGACAGAAGACAAACTAGAGAAGTATGGAGCTGAAGTGATTCAGGTCCTGGAGAAGTACACTCCGTGGCAGATGACTGGTAAGAGACCCAAGTGAAGATTCTGCATATTTAATATTTTTCCTTTTTTATCCTGCACACTGTGGTTTTAATCCTACATTGTCTCTGTAGCTGAGGAGCCGACTGACAATGGCGGAGACGGGTGGATAGATACGACTGCAGGCCGCGCACGGATAGATTATGATGATGATGAAGACGCAGAGTCCTCCACCTACTTCAGTAATCGGGCCCCACGGGGACAGAAGAGAAAGAAAGCTCCTTTCTTCCAGTATTCCAAGAAGAAGAAAGGAAATTACAACTCTAAAGGGTTGGTAGTGTCTCTGCCTCACATTTTATCAGCTAGTTGAGGATTGCATCGCTGAAACTTTTCCTCACTTTCCTCTTTCTTATTCCACGGTGGTGTTGGGGATTCAGTCGTGGCTACAGCAGCAATAGATCGTCGTCGTCATCCGGCTCCAGGGGCGGATCAAAAGCTGCAGGCCGTGGGTCGAGGAGCTCAGCAGGAGATACATCAGCAGGCAGGAGACCGGGCTTCATGTCCATCCCGACCCCTCAGACCAACCACAGACCCTTCTTAAAGCCGACCTATTCTCATCTGGGTTAGTCCCGTCTCCTGGATGACCAACCACCTTTTCACTACATTCACAAACCAGTTGATGTAAGTAACTGTATAGTTATGTTCTGTGCAGGATGATAATATTTGTACATTGGTTGTACAATGTGTCTTTCACTGTCTGTCTTGTGGTGTACATGTTCGTTTTTATAATAAAGACAAATTGAAATTTTTATCCATGATTACTGCTTCAACTGATCTGTTGTACCACAAAGCAACATAAAGCCACATCACATTTTTTTCAATGTTTATTTCAAGTTTGAATAGTTTTATTTAATGGCACCAGTTACAAGGGACTACTGGAGAGAAACAATATTTTATACTGACTTGTACAGAAGGTTACCTACAGTACAAACATGGGTTCGGAATGGATCAGACTGAACAAGAACTGGATTTTGGCACATGGATTTATATATATTTATATACTCATATATATAACGTAATTAAACAACAATCTTCAATCCCAGGATAGAGCGATGCAGACTACGTAACACACCGCCAGACATGGATATGCGTATACACTTATTGACGTGTATTGGCGTGTGAGGGTCTGTCTACTGGGAGCTGACAGAGGGGCAAAAAGCAGATCGAGATGTCTTCGCTCATGACTAGTTTCATCCATCAAACCCCTCATTTTTCACATGCATCCACGTTAATGTGACAGGTTTGGGCCAGGAAGTAGCTAATTGAATATAAATCACTTGATTTCAATCATCCTAATTGGTTATTTTATTTTTTTCATCACATAAATATTGACAAACCTTAAAAAATGACAGCTTTTTAGAAAAATCTTGATTGTGTTGTACTTAAATTGGTTTTAGGGACTTTTCTTACTTTTTTAAAAACTTTCACTTAAGATAATGATGAGTGCTAAATATATGTAAGAAAACAGGGGATGGACAAAAAAACTAAAACACCTCATAGTACAATAATTCCATAAAATACAACCCCAGAATTGACCCTAAACATCTCTTTGACATCGCTTTAGCAAAAATATAACTTCAAAGTTTTTGTTGTTTCGTTGGAATTGGATTATACCAAGTGGGTGTTTCGGTTATTGAGTAAATCCCCCGTGTATTAAATTTATGAATTGATTTGTCGTCTTCCAGATGCACCTTCACTGCTGCTTTTCGGGGACGGACACGCTGTTCTTTAACTGTTAATCAAAAAGTCACACATCTGGCCAAAAAAAACTGTAGCCAATCTCCCGTGAGGTAAAAGAACTGGTAAAATATGTAAACATGACACAGCAAACTGAACTGTAAAAAATGTAAGTCAGGTCTGTCACAGGAAACACGCCTGTAAAGACAAATTAAGACAGAGATTTCGGGGCTACAAACAGTTTCGGACAGAAATGAACACTGTTTTTTTTCTCTCTTGACCTGGGAGATTTAAGGATGGAGTAGACTGAAGTAAAGTTGTTGTGTTGGAGATATTGTGTCTTTCCATTCCTTCATCGTTGCAACTTTGGTAAACTGCAGTTGGGATCCAGGCACAGGGAACAATCTGTCACTTGACAATGAAACAGCAAAGAAAACAGCAGAACAAACTTCCACACAAGAGGTCTCTAAGGAAAATGGGAATTTCTTTTTTCTTTTATATATATGTATATATATATATATAAAATGCTATTAATGAATGTGTCTCAGTGGTCACATTATTGGTAGAGTCAGCACAACAGCAATTAAGTGCTTTTCTAGAAACAGAAAGGACATATTTGACTTACTCATTGGATTTTCATACACAAGTTTTCTAAATCACATCTGTTTGCTCTCGTAGCTAATTATTGCTTGTTGAATAATGCTGCCTTGTTTGTGTTTTTTTTTAAATCGTTGCATGTTCAGAGAGACCGCTGAAGCTACATAACGCTGATAGATGTATGAGAAACACCTTTTGCAGAGCGACCTTTTAAAAGATGTCCTGCTAACAACTCAGCCTGGCCTCGACTGGTCGGCCATGTTGACCTTTGTGTCTGTAAAGAAGTAATAAATATGAAGTATGAATGTATACATCAAAAAAAAAGAGTCAACCCGCCCACCCTGCTCCACCCCCTGTTAGGAAATAATGTGCTTCATCTTTGCATCTGGATGTATCCGAGTTAAAAAACAAACAAAAACGTGACATAATCAAGCTCCTACAGTGAGCTGACTGGCTTTTTTTTTTTTTTTGCCAATGTAGCTCTAACGATTTGAAAATTCCCTCCAGCATTGTCGGTGCCGCTCCCTCCGCCGCTTTATAACTGCGGTTTGAGAGGCATTAATGGGCTACAGGAGTGGATCCAGCCACAACGCCACAAGTGCATGCTACTCTGTGGTCAGGACTACAAATTGAGCCGAGGGACAAGACACGCTCGGATTACACAGGAGCAAACAAAGAAAGGTAGCACCATCGGGCCTTCAAGTGGAGCAGCTTGCAGGTGCTGGTATGAGAGTGTGACGTTCTGAAAGAAAAAAATAAATAAATCTGGCCAAAAACGAGCAACCCTGTACAGCCAGTAGATCGACGAGTGTTTCTTATTCCCAATTTCTGTTTTAAATCCCTCTTTTTTCAAAGAAGCAGACCGAACTCTTGAACCCCTTCTCTAACCTCTTTCCTCTCTCTTTTTTCATTCTTTTACTAAAAAAGATGAAAAAACTGACCCCCTCTCTGTCTAAACCTCCGCCCGCTATCACCTCGAGTCTTGTTGCCATTCCTACATAAAGACATACTAACACTTACACCTGCACTTGGTACAGGAGGTAGACACGCATTAACACAAAAAACAGATTTTACCCAGAATCCAGCAGCCATGACAGTTATTGCTCTCCTGGAGCTGAGAGGCAGAAGAGTCTCGAGCCTGACCGACGAATCCGAGAGCAGAGATTATTGGCAGATATTCCGCTGCCTGATTTTATTTTGGCTGACTGGAAACTGAAATCCACAATTAGGAGAAATAGTGAAAATGAGGTATCTCAGAAAATGTCATGACTATAGAACGAACGAATGATTTAATTTCTTTATAAATCGATCTACCTCATATTCTTTAGATGAACTGATTAACTCAGAATGTCTCAGAATCTAAAATATGAAGTAAAGTAAAATATTCAAAATGGTTTTTAATCAATCCGACAGTCTAAACCCAGAGATATTCAATTTAAAATAAAAAAAATAGAGAGAAAAACAGAAAATGCCTCTTTTGAAGAAGCCAAAACCAGAAATTGTTTGGCATTTTTGCTTGAAATATGACAATTAACTGATTTTAAAAAAAAGCTGCCAATTAATTTTCCCTTCTCTTAACTAATCATTCCAGCTCTATTTTCGTCTCACACATTTTAGAAATAATTTTTATTGTCACAATAGACTTTTTTTTGTGCAGATCTGTGTCGGCCAGGCTCACAGTCACCTCTCCGAACTCTTCAAGTAAAAAAAGATGTCATGAAGGGTGAAAATATGTGTTTTTGGACTATTTGGTATTTGTGATGATGTAATGACATCTCCAGATTTCATTCTGTACATCATGTGTGCACACGCTAAAGGCTGATTCACTGCTGGTGGAGTGATGAGAAGTGTGATCAGTGTCGAGTGGATCTGGATAAAAACCCTGTTTTTTTAAGTCCCCCCCCCTTTCCACATTTCCATAAAATGCTTCTGACCTTACTTGAAACACAGCGCTAAAAAAGGTATAATTTAATCTTCAATAACAAAATAACATTTCAGTTCTGTTAAAATATACATGAAAAACCTGTCAATATATATTAGGAAACAAACTAATTTGTACAAAAAGTACATCATTATTCTTATTCTAATAATAATAATAATAATAATAATAATAATAATAATAATATAGTATGATACATGAACCTAAGAGCAAGGTTGATATGAAACCAAAATAAATCATAAACTCTTCATACAAAGAAATTATTGAAATTCATCGAATTTCAACTTGATGAAAAAAGAAATGCAAATCAAATTAATCGGAGAAAATAACCAAACTGAACAAATGAGCACATTCAGAAGTACTTAATTATTAAAACCATTGCACATCTATCTAGACTATCATCTATTATTGGTGCCAGTGAATCTTTGCTCGTCAAGAATGGTATTTTTCAAATTTTTTTTACCGCATCTGACACTACTGGGTCACGTAACACTATTGGTTTTTATTTTTTACTGTATCCTTATAAAATGTTATAAAACAACTCTGAGCTCTCGCCTGCTTACTTTGTACACCGCTGTATACTAAAGTGTAATTGTGTCTTAAAACAATCCACAAAATTCAAAACCTACCGACAGTCATGGACATCTGGACAACAAAAAAAGGCATTTGGTAATCACCCTGTCTGATCTCTGTCTCATGAACCTTCTCCGATATTCCCTTCAGATTTTGTTTTCCCGATGAGGTGAATCTGCTGTTTGCCTAGTTGACGTCTGACGGGGCTGAATTCATATCAGAGGACACATCACACTACTTCGCCTCACTTCGCAGCAGCAGGCCTACCGACTCTAAACATTCACTTCCATCTTCATTTTCAAACAACAAATCAACTTCCTCGATTACCGTTTTCCATCCTCTCCTCCCCTTTTTCTTATGCAAACACATGTTTTGAAAGCAATAAATAATAACAACAAATGAAGGCAACGTTCATCCGTTGCAAACGAAATCTTCCGTTCCCGTAAAAAGGAACTGTTTTGAAATTCTTCAGTTCTTTGATTTCAGTTTTAAATTTTTTTCCTTTGTGTTATTTGAAAAAATAAAATACCTGACATGACGTGAAATAAAAAAAGAGGAAAAATGCAAAAAACTAAAAAAAAAAAAAAGTCTTCTGGTTTTGTAGAAAAAAAAATAAGCGAAACGAGGAGGTGGTTTGGGTGAGAGGGGGGGTTAACTCAAAGTGAAGGAGGAGGAGGAGGTGGGAGGGGGAGAGAGATCCTGGCCCGGTGTTACCAGGAGTGGTCCAAGCTGTATGTCTGCAGGAGGATGATGAGAGAAGCGGGGTTCATGGTTGGGACGAGGATTCCCTCCATCGCTCCGGAGTCCTAACCGTCTTCCCAGACCCCCGAACGGGTTTACGAACTCTACGACCTCACTCTCACTTGTTAATGAGCAACCCGCCCACCCAGCGGAGCTTGCAGGCAAACCACCGCCTGAGGGGACAAAAGTATTCGTAATGGAACTGCTCAAATTCGGGGGTCTGGCGGATATCACGTAAAAATGCAATGTCAAGGTCTGACTCGGTGAGGATGATGAGGAGGAGGAGCAAGACAAAGAGGAGTCCAATGGTCACAAGGAGCAAACGGAGGACACTTAAGACAAATTTATTCACCTGTTCCACCTCGCTGAGGGTCGAGTCCCCCCCAGCACCCTCCTGAGCAGATCTACCGTCCGCACCAAATTCACCCCCTTCCCCGTACATAGGGGTGCCCGCCTCCGACTCCTTCTCCTCCTCTATGCTGCAGGGCGCCCCGTTGATCTGGCGCGAGGCTGACAGCTCCATGCTGTGCTCGGCCACCGGGGTGGGCAGGACGCTGTCGGAGGGGCTGTAGGCCTCGTCCGAGATCACCGCAGTCCTCTCGCTGTGGTCTGTGGCCTGGCTCCGGGAGCGTGGCATGAAGGATTCCCCGTGGGACACTGAACGCACCGGTGTAGAGTGGGCACTGTCACGCAACGACTCCAGACCTTGTGGGAGGCGGGGGGGTTCGGGGAGGGAGAGGAGGGAAACAGACAGGAAGAAAGGAACGTCACACATTTTTCACAGCATGACAAAAGATTCCTGACATGACATGATGCGGCCATTCATACTCGACAGTAGAGTGGCGCTCGCGGACACAATGTACTGTAGCTCTGGCTCAAAAGGGCTGAGAGGACTCTTTGTAGCATGTCCAGCAGCGTTTACAGATCACAGACAGAAATCAAGCAGGGATTAATACCACTGCACTGAAGGCTCATCAGCTGATGTGATGCCTGATCATCGACTCTGATCATCATCATGTTCAACTTAAACCGAAAGTGTTAAACTCATTCATCAACCACAGATCGTACAAAACTATCACGACCAAGTCTGCTTTAGAGACAACAAAACAAGCCGAGCCTGCTTCCTCAAAACATCTTCTCTTTTTATCTACTGACACTTTCTGAGCATGAATCTCTAAATACGACAGCCTCCGATCTACCAGAGGTTCCACCACTGATCCCACATCAGATGTTAGATTTCTCCACATGTATCGGTTGTTTCAGAAGCTTAAGAGAGACGCTTAAACAACATACATACAAGCAACTTTTAATTGGTTATGAAACAGTCTTAATTTAATACTGATGTCGGTACATGATCTACGAAAGCAAATGACACATAGAAAGTTGTTCTTGATGACTGATACCAGGTCAGATTTGGAAATGTCACTATTTTTGACGGCAGACTGTTGAGTATGAATTTAGGAGTCTCACTCAAAGAAAGCGCTCTGTAGTCTGGCAGTATAGTAGCGGATACTTGTTACCAAACCATTTCATGCTGTTCGCTTATTATTATGACAACGTAACTTCTCAGATAAGTTGATGACTTTTGCTTCAGTTCAACAGAATTACTGTTACCGAGCAACAGAATCTGTCAGACAGATTCTGAACGCAGACAAAACATCCAACTTCCTTGAAGCTGGACATAATATTTGTTTATTTTCAAAGGTTATTTTTTGAGCTAATAATCCTTTATTTAGATAGAACAGCTTAGAGAGGTGACAGGAAATGGGAGCGAGTGAGGGGACGACCTGCAGCAAAAGTCCTAGGGTTGGAACTGAATCAAACCAAACCTCTATCCACAGGACTCACGCTCTACCAGGTGAACTACCAGGGCTCCCCGGCTGCTGTAATAGTTCTAACATATCCTCATCGCCTCACACACAAACACAAACACAAACACAATGGAGGTTTACATCGAAACAACGCTCACAAGCCCTTTCCATACCAGCTTAATAGAAATCGGAGTTAGTTTGGGGCATCCAGTCGTAGTTAGAAAAGCCAAGGGGGTACTTTTTTCTAAAGCTGCAGCCTTTTTAGTACACATTTCCCTCTCTGTGGTGCAATCCCTCCACCAAATTGTTTCATTGCACACGTGGGTGTTGTTTAATATAGAAAAAATTGAACTAACTCCAAACCAAACTGAAAAGGACACCAAAATATTTTTAACTTACAACAAGGAGGGGAGCTATCTGGATAACATCTTCTCTTACAGTATATGTAATCTGATATTGTGATAAATAAATTTTTTTTGTTAATGTCTGTTTTTAAGAAGTTCACGAGATCGATGCTAAAATCACACACAAATCAAGTATAGCCACATCGCAGGAATTGCTCGTAGACTCACAACATTGCCCAAAATAGTCTTTTGCAACTGTAGGCATTAAAGCAAGTACAGTACAGTACAGTACAGTACAGTACAGTACAGTAGCTACCTTGGTAGATAGAACGAGAATACCTAAAACTATTCAACATTAGCTTCAGGACACGGAAAATGTACTGTTACTGTACGACTCTACTGTTACAGTACAGCATGTGAGAGGCTCACTACTTTGTACATGTCACTGAAGATGAGCTGCAGTTGAGCCCTTTGCTGACGATATCACATTCTCCAGATTGTCACAGCAGCAGCAGCATTACACTTTCACTATAAAGAGAGGGGATTAAAATTCAGCTTTTGATGAGGAAGCAAATCGTTAAAAGGCCGTTTTAAAGAAAACCTCAAGGAAAAGTGGGGCAGATTATGTCCAGCGTCTAAGCCTCTGCTGACACGAAACCTCCCGTCAAGTCAAAAGAGACGGAGGCATAATGTCTGGATGAATGTCAGCGGCCATCTTTACCGAGTGTTGATCTGCCTCAGCTTATCCTGTATTATGCTTACAACAGCGAGGTTAGCGAAAGGAACTGTTTTAATTGTATTTGTGTAATGTTCAGAGCTTTTAATTTGAAATACTTTAACACCAAAACATGCCCCTTTAGATACTGTATACCGGTTGGAACCAAATATAGCTGCTGTATGAAGAGTTCTCCAATTCAAATCAACCAAAAAGCACTCAGCAAAAGCACCGAGAATAAAAAATAGAAAATTCCTGTCCAATTACTGAGACATCCAAGAGACACAGACAACCACAGGAATGGTGTCCCCCCCCCCCCCCGGCCAGCAGTGATGTAGCACAGACTGATTTAGATGAGAAAAAAGCCATTGGCACCTCCATGTAAAGCACAACACTGGCTGGCTCTGTGGTGAGTTTACCTGGAGGGTTGCTGGGCTGAACGCAGGGCAGCGGAGTGCCAGAAAGAGGAGTGGGGCTGGCAGACTCCGGCTGCCCCGTCAGGGCAGGGTAGAGGGGCAGGACGCCCAGGGCCTTGCCCAGCATACGAGGCCCCAGGCTCAGCACGCGAACCTTCACATCCCGGTAGCAGTGGTTGATCATACGCAGGTGGACGTTCACCCGGGTGGTGATACGAATCAGACACTTCACCATGGCTGCAGCATGCACGTGTTTATCCCGCCCTGATGGTCCCTATCCCGGAGTCCAGGCCACAGTCTCGCTGTGTGTGTTGTGGGCCGAAGGGTTCTGCCTTAGTTGCAGTTTCAGAGAGGAGTGTGTGGGGAAAAAACAGTGTGTTTCTGCAGCAATGCTACAGTCACCAGCATTGGCCTGGCCTGGTTTGGCCCCACCCAGGCCAGTGACATACATGGAGTAGAAGACCCAGGCTATTTTCAGCTGGGGTATTAATACCTCTGTAAGACACCCAGTCAGCACACACTGGGAGCTCTTATGGCTCTCTTGAGTCCACAGAAAAGGACCCTCAATATACACAGTCCACCTGCTTCTGACCTCTATTTATCTCAGTGTACAAACAGTTATAGTGTGAACTGAGAAAAGAGGGCCAAAGGGTCTCACTGCTGGTTTTACCCAGAGCCAGGCAGGACAATACGCCTGCTGCGTCCATGTCAGCAGCAGAAGTGTGGCCACCTGTTCCGGGCCAGGAGCCTGCAGGTGGGCTGAAGGAGTGACTTTAGCTGCCACTGTGTTGGCACAACAAGAACTCAAATACACACTCTGTAAGTGTGCATTGAAGTGGAGCAGGCTGACTGACGCACACACCTGCAGCATGCCCCACCAGCTCTGTAAGCATGAACCGGGCCAAATGGCTCTAGTTACAGCGTGTGCGTGCACGCGCATGAGAGTGTGTGCACAAGTGTGTTTTCTCAAGAAGGGGGAGGAGTTCTCACGGATAGGACCAATGAGTCCCGGATCCATGTGAAAATTGGCATTATCCATGCGCTTCCATGACAAATGAGGGGCTTCAAAGGATGAGGATGACATGTGAATAAAACACCACGCTCACTGTGAGGCCTCTGACCCAACAAACCCATATCAAAGGAGAGGTGGCGGTGTGTCTCTGCCAAAAAGCTGCACTTGAACACACCACGAAGACTACAGCTGATGATCAGTTCACTTGTACATTCTGCATCTGTGTGAAATAACATCCCGTACCACCATTCAGCGGTTGTCTGGAATAATAAAAAAATGGGAAACCAGAAAACTCCGGACTGTCGATATACAAATCGTTGTAATGATGAAAGCATTTCTGACACCACTCTCACAAATAATATCCACATGAAATCAAGAATATGTCTGATAAACAGCTGCAAATGACACCAAAAGAATCTGAACAGCCAATCAGAGGGATTTCTCTCATCAACGATTTTACCTGCTCCATCAGCCAAAAAGCTGCCAACAAGGGCCGACTCGTGCTAATATTGTGGGACACACCACAACAACCAGGCCCACAGCTCTCACCGATTGGCTCCAACATCGGCGTGTCAGGCATCATAAAGAATACATACTTTTTTTATGAAACACACACTCGCCCTTCGGCCCCTTCCATGACTGATGGAGGATTTGTCGCTTGGCGATGAAGCTCGGTTCTTACCCTCCATGATGGATATGTGCACAGCTCTCCGACGCGTGCGCGGTACACTGCTGAGGCGAGGCCCGTGGGTGATGGACGGGCAGCTTCTGCTGGGCACGAGTCCAGCCCTGCGGAGACAAACACAGATACACAAAACATCACTGCACAGAGAGACACGACAAGAGGAGGTAACTCATACTGCAGCCAGTAGGTGCTGCTGATATAATGACATCTACAGTAGCTTGGTGCCTAAGAAAAATGGAGGAAAATGAAAGAAAGATGTGATTGAGAACATTCTGACCTCTCCTGAGTTTACAACTCTACCTGTGTATTTCTGGAGGTTCGCGTTTGATTTTGGCACTCTGCTCCATCACCTCTTTTGCCACTCGTCCACTGTTATAAAGCACAGAGACGATGCTCAGGATGAGTTTAACATACACACACGAGCACACACACGCACACAACCAGGCACTCTAGTGTCACCCAATGCCATGAAAGCCATCAGTGCAGTGGATGAGTACAGTTCATGAGCATCATGATTGAATTAACTCGGTGAATTCAGCCTTGTGTAACTGAATTACCACCAGTCAGACAAATGCACACACAAACTTGCAGGCAAAAATATCAAAACAATGATCATGGTTCGCCCTTCAACAGTAAACTCAATGTTAAACTAAGTGGGCTTGGGATTTCAGTTCAAGTGCAGTCTCCTTAAATTAATGTTACAATTTTCAAATGCAAATTACTTGCCATCCCTTTCATCTTGACCTTTTATTATCTAATATTTTCTTCATAAAGGGCCCGATCATCCAAAATTTAAATATGTTTCCTCTCAAATTATATCAAGATATGCCGATAGTTTTGGTTTTAAATGCACAGAATGTAATTTCTGCCACTAGGGGTTGCTAAATCCAAACAATGAAACAAGACGCAGTTTGACCGCCTAGCGTGGGATCATGGGAGTTGTTGTCTGGGCTGCCACCGCAGACGAAAACTGATTTAACGTGAAGCATGGAGAAATCACATTAGCAAGCAAGTTGATGGCTGCCAACGTCCGTCCTCGCTCTTTGTTAGCGTGAACCAAATTACAGATTTTTCCAGGTTTTAATTTTGTCGGAAAGAATTGGGATGATGTAAGTACACGACTCACCAGAAAACGTAACAGATGTTTCATCATTTTAATGCAGAATTGTTACATGTTTTAAACTGCTGATGTTTTGAGATATCGATGTTCTTCCAAAGTCCAACTTAGGGGTACTCATTTAGTATAAAGTAGTTCCAACGGATTTGATCCACATCAATGTTTACGAATTGTCTAAAGATAACACAAATTGTTTCTGAAAACCCCTGTCATCGTTAAAAATGTAAAATGTCGAGCACTACAACTAAATTTCATTAATCTCAGCAGCCAAATAATTTCTAAATCTGTGCAAATTAAAAAAAAACTATCCATATGCTTGATACCACACAAGTAAACTGAGTGCATACTTCATGTGAACTAATCCTTTAATAAAGGACATTATCTTGTCCCCACCAGAGGTTTACAGCTCATACAAGGTGATAATGCCTCATGTGATCAAGTCCCCTTCATTTTCCCCTCTGTGTCCTCTATCTTGTGAGGTGTCAGTTCTATCCTCTGGGCAACAGCAGGCTGATGTTACAGCACAGAAGGCCAGGAGGCCACGTCTCCTGGGAACACGTCTCTCCCCTTCCAGCTGTTTATTTATTCTTTTATTTTTTTCTCCCCTCCCTGTCATCATCAGTCACAGTGTCCTGTCGTGTACTCTACCTGTAACGGAAACGGCTGCCCTTGAAGAACAGGTTGCTGCTGGACACCGTGCGGACCTGACTCGACTTCTCAAGCCTGATGGAACAAGAAAAAAAAAACGAGACACAAATGAAGCTGCACCTAAAGGAAGGAAAAGCAGTAGTATGAACTCAGAAACACTAACAGTTCCTAGTCTTTCTTGCAAGAATACGCTCCTGATATGATCACGCTGTTGGAGCGTGAAGATATGCAATCTTTGCTTTCTGAGTCCTAGAACAAAAGCAGAAGGAGGATTAAACACCCTGCTATTAAATTATGCATGTCCTCTCCATGCACTATAGGCACGGCCCCATACAGTATTCAATATGTTTATATTGTCATACTAAGTGAGACATTAATATTTCATGTTTCGTTTCAATGGATATGTGGGCTCCTCTTACAGATTATCACATGTCATCTCGCCTTTTAGCGCCCCACGCTCCTTATTACAGTGAAATCTTAATAGGTGTTAGGCTGATAAAACATTATCTGCCACTTCAGAGAGTCATCAAAAGGTCACATCATGTTAACTCCATCAGCGCTCTGCCCTTCCCACTCCCCCTCTCTTGCACCATCTGCCCACCCCCCACACCTGCCCTTCATCGTTACACCACTCCACCTCTGAGCACACTCACACACTGATTTTTTTTTTTTTCTTTAATTAATCACCTTTTCTGGGCATGAGAGAGCAGAGGGGACCTGCACTGTTATTCATGGCTTAGACCGGGGAGCCATATCTCAAAAAGGGAGCGCTGGAGTGCTCGCAGTCTCGTGCCAGCGCACACTCATCTACTAAAAGGTCAGAAGCAACTCACACCTCATTTTCCCCGCTGATCAACAACCCGGAGGAAAGGGCTTTTAAGGACACCAAGGTACCGTGACGGTAACCGGCCCCACAGTGCTCAAGGATGCACAGCAGGTAGCTAAATCATGACAGTGTGCTTCAGGGGGGGAATGAGAAAAAACACTGAGACGGAAGCAATTTGTGGACTCACTTGTAGAAAGCCTGGTTCTCCACTCCGCACTTCCAAAGGTGCTTGCATGCCTCCGGCGTGGGCGCAAAGTATGTCAGGATGATCTTTTCATCCTGCACGTTGAATATGAGAGAACGTGCAGGAAAATATAACAAACCGAGACAAATAAAAACAGCCTCTAGAACATGCACATGTTTCCAACAATTCATACTCTCACCTCCCTCTGATTTGCATATACGTGGAACGTCTTGCCTTCGAACTTCAGTTTGGTCACCTCGTTCCTGTCCGGGAGGGAGAGAGCAGGAGCAACAGTTATACATTGAGCGAGCAGGAACAGAAAAGCCACAGCTTCGTTAAATATTCATGAGAAAACACTTTGAGATCACATAAACAGTCACAGAGCTCTATGTTTGCCTGACAAAACAAATAAGGGATAATATTCCCCTGCAGACAGGGAATGGAGAGCGGGGAGAAACCTGAGCGCTGCCGAGCACAAACAAACCAACAACGCCAGAATAAATACTGCAGACATCATAAGTCTGTCGTCATTATTGTGACAGTTCAAATGAATCAAAACAAATGTTACATAGAGAGGCTCCATGTTGCGTGCATTTTCAATTCATCAGTGAAGCGTCTCGCTGAATTCACATCAGCAGGCATCTAGCACAAGTAGAGTCTACTGGTACCAAGCTATTGTGCTGGTCTAGCTGGTGTAATTAGCCATCTGTGCACACGGCAGCCGTCGGCTCTGATCGCAGGTAGAGGCAGATGGATGAGCTTTGTTGACTGTGACTGTACAGCCAGCTGTAGTGCACACGCTGTTTCATGAAGAAACGCTCTGCACATGGAGCACGTTTGTCAAATCAGGAGAAATAAAAAAGGCCTGCAGGAAAGTGTTTGTCTATTTACATCCTGCGAGTACTCGAGGCGCGTGCCGTCGTTGGCTCACATAGGAGAATGTTGCACATTTGGCTCACCATTTGAGAAAATGAACTCTCTTGTTTCCCTGAAGCACCACAAAACCAAACGGTGTGAAGGCGAGGAAGGCTGGGTTCCCAGACACATCCTGAAAAGGGCAATTTGAAAAAAAAGAGAACATCTGAACACAAATAAAACATAAATCAAACATGTTAAAGTTGGAAATAACACTTTTTTGTGCTATCTAGAAATAGTGCAGCAGTGCTTAAAAAAAACCTTGCATGGATGTGGATCAACACCATATGTCTCCAGCATCTGGGCCTTCTGCAGGAAATTTCGCTCTGATGTTTCAGGTGTCTGTCCACTGGGGGGAGAGCAACAACACGCCAAACATCTGTGTCAGTCCACCATGCACATGAAAACATGCAACACAAAAAGGCCAAACACTTCTGAGAAGAGGTGCCAAGACAATTATTTTCAGTTATTGCGATATATTCATTTTAAAGAGGGTTAAATGTTGAAAGAAGATCAAGCTGAGGCAAAGGAAAATAAACACTTTTTCTTTATCACATCTTCAACATTCAGGCTGTCAAATCACTGTAAGTATGTGTTTACTCAGTGGTGAAGAAAGGATGAACCACTAGTGGGCAGCAGAGTCTCACGCTGTTTGTCGCTCTGCTCCCACAGCATCAAATCTGGACTTCATCGATGCCATTCTGCCTCTTTTGTGTCTCACTGTTTGCCAATAAACAGACATCTTTTGTTCTTTTCTTGATGACCTTTGTTTGTTCAATTTGTGCTTAACGAATGCGCGGCGACACAGTGGCTCATTCATGGCAGAAATGATGAATCGCTTGGTGGGGCTGTGAATGAAACACTTCATCAGCTCACCTGCTGTGTGTGAGCGTGGTGTGTGTCTCTGTGTGTGCGCAGACCTGCTCTGTCTGATCATTTTCATGGCTGCGCTGCTCTTCCGATTGAAGCTGGGACCAATCACCAGTGAAGTGACTACAATGAAGGGCAGGTTACGAGCTCAAGACAATCTGACCCGAGTTATTTGAGTGGATAGTTGGGGAGAGAGTGCTTTTCTCTGCTATCTGCTCAGAAAAGCGACAATAATCTGTCCTGCAGACCCAACAGAGGACCAACAGCGCCTCATTACCGCAGTCAATTACATAAATGTCAGCTGTTTGTTCAGCCTGAGTGAGTGCAGGTATGTCAAAACAACAGAGGCGCTGATCGTTTTTTTTGTGTTTTTTTCACAGCTCTTACATCAGCTCTGTCTTGTGTAGGTCCGCAATCCGGCGCTCCAGCTTCTCCGAGTGTTTCGGGAAAAACTGGAATTTGGAGCTGTAACCTTCAGGATGCTTCCCAGGGTCGTAGTCACCGATCTCAGCTGGAGGAAAGGGCCAAAGGAAAAAAAGAGAAAAAAAAAGTTAAATGTTAAACATATTCACAAACATTTCAGAGCAAATAAAAGTAAAAAAAAAAAAAAAGGATGTCTATGCAGTTCAGCACAGCGGTGCTTTTACCGGGGCTGAACATGCCCAGGATTATTTGTGTTCCTTCATGCCACGCTGCACTCCCTCGGATGACCCTGATGCTGAATTCTCTCTGCAAGGAGGAGCTGACCAGGCAGCCCATCTTTAATTCATCAGCTCCTCCTCTTGAGGACGAGCTTCTCCTCAAACATGGCGCTCGATCTGAGGTTAGCTGTGCCACTGTACCTCATGTGCGTTGTGTTTGTTTATGTTTTTTGTGTGTATGCGATGGTAAGATGCCAGATAACAACCTCAAAGTCTTTTGAGAATGAGCCTGCATCCTTGTTGCTAGTCACCGAACTAATCGTCTTACAAAGAACAGAATAACCTTTCACTCTGCGTGAGCTTTGGAGTCGATATCGGTACGGAAAATCACATCAGCATCAGCGTGAAATGCTTATTATACAGACAATCTAATGTGTGAATAAAATAACACTGCGGGCCTAATCTTATAGCGCGCATCCTCACTGTGATTCAGCTTCTTTTCCACATAAAAATCTATTTGCTCGGCTGGCAGTATTCAGAATGGTGAATACAGGGCACGGTAAAACAGAGGTCACGAACACAGTGCGAGGCAGAGAGTGGTGTAAGTCATTTCCATCTGTCACCTTCCATTACCTTGAAGGATGTGGGCAGCCAGCATGGCCGCATCCGAGGTTTTACACAGGAGCCGCCCGTGGTAGAGGTCTCTCTTAATTTGCAGGAAGACAAGATATCTACAAAAGAAAGGACAAATAAAAAACATTTAAAAAACACGTCAGGCTGTCTGACAGGCCCGCTCGTAAGAATGCTGATGATATTCATAAATACCCCGAGCCGCTCGCACAGCTACATTTCTCAGTGAGAACACAGCAGGATTAAAACAATAAGAAAAGGCATAGCAGGAGCAGCAAGACAACAAACCTGATATACCTCAAATGCTGGTGAGTTCACGTTCCCTATGGGTGTTTTGAATATTTCTTTTTGATTTAGCTGAAAGGAGGGTTTTGTTTTTGGGAGGAAAAGGAGGATAGGAAGGCCCTGAGGGAGAAGCTGCTACTGATACTGTGCTTCTCTTAAAGCCTCCAGCCTAGTTTCAGACTCACCCAACCAATCAGCTCCTCGAGCATTCGGATTTACTCTTAGACCTGAAGCAAATACCACGCTGACGACTATTATCATTATCATTATTACTATTGTTGTTAGAGGCTAGAACAACACACTCAGCCAGACATTTACAATTATTCTGTTGCGAACCTTGAACATTTATCTCATTTTTCACAATCAGCCATGCGGACCTGCTTCCCTCAATCTAGGCCATTTCCACACAGGCTAATAATGTTTCCTGTGCTTCCAAGGACGCATTAAAAAAGCCGCCTTCATTTCACATGTTCAGCAGCTTCCAGAGACCCTCCTGAAGGTGTGACGGGTATAATAAATGGGTGATAATTCAAGAATCATTTTAATGCCAATGGCTGTTGATGTTTCGCTTGTTTCACATCCATACGATGCATACGAGCTCACAGACACATACTATCTGAAGTAATTTCACTCTTTTTAGGTGAAATTACACCTATAAAGAGGGAAAATCAGCTAGTTAGCTAATGCCAGTCTTTATCAAGGTGCATTTTCCCCTGTGAAAGAAAGAAAAATGTCTCAATTTCAATTATTTATGTTTATTTTTTATGTTTGTGGTTTGCATGCACGCTGTATTTCATGATGAGGGATTAAAGCTGACACACATCAGCAGTTTTGTCGGCCTTTTACTTGACTAGGCATGAGCTGATATTTGTGCTTTTACTTAGTAGTTATCCCTAAATTTGTCTTTGAAAAACACATCAGGAAAGCACATTAGCAACACGTCCTACTTCACAGAGGACATTCTGGCTCTGTTTATACATGCCATTAACATGCATCTCTTGGGGGATCGACTCATAAGTTGCTGTTCACACCTGAGTGCGTCTCTGCATGTATTATGTGAGCAATTCAAACAAAGGGACACATTGAACTGATGTGTGACAGTTGCCGATTTTACAAGAAGCCCCAAATAATTAAGAGTTTTTCATAAATAGTGTTTCACAAACTTCATAAAGTTTCTCCCAACTCAACAACTCACAAAATTGCGTGCCTTTCTAAGGGAGTCTGGGGCCGTGACAAAAGAAATAGCATGCATTGGTTACTGCACACTGTATTGATGTGTCAGTAAAATGAATGATGGATAAATTCCATTTGGCTGCTTCAGTTTCAGCGTCCTGTTATTACAGAACTGAGCCACTGATAATCAAACAAATCGTTTGCTTCTCCTTCCGCGTCCAGTCAAATGTCTGCCGTGTACATACCTACATTACGAAAGTATATTTTATGGAAAGCTGTCTGTTTTTTTTGTATCTACAGAATTTCAGTGGTATCAACGTGCTTTCCAAACAAAATCCCGGCACAATATGTCGAGAGGGAACACCCACTGAATGAGGCTCGCGTGTGATTGATTATTTACCCTCTCCCTCCCTCTGTGGCCTGCCCTCTCCACTCTCATCATCATGTATCACTCCTCACCCCCACACCCCAGCCTTTCATTCCCCCTCCATCTCCTTCCCACTCTCAATCAGCACCCTTTGGCCCCCCATCTCCTCTCTCCACCCTGTTCATTATGTACACTCTACATGTGGTGCACATTTCATCTCATTACACCTCGGAGAAGCTTTCTCTCCCTCGTGTCAGTGATGAATACATCGGTAAGCTGTACATGCACACAGATACCAGCTGGCCAGGCAGTGTCAGGTCTTTCTGCAAATTCATATGAGAAAAACATTATGACAGGGCCGCTTTTAGGAGGTGTAACTACGGAAACATTTGTGCATTTACACTCAAAAATCTGGCATGATGTTAATTAATTCTCTACCTATTATCTTTTGGAGATGACGTACTAATGAAAGCTTTTGCATTCCTCTCTGCCTACCAACTCCACTTGCAAACTGTGTTCTGTGTAATATTTATCATAACGTTTGAGACAGTAAAGTACTCAGCGATTTTAATTATGAAGGGCCCATAAATAATGCTTAAGAAAGAGACATGTTTGCTCTATTTAAAAAATTTCAGAGCACAAATCTCTCCAACGGGGGAAATCAGGGTCAAAAAAACAAGTAGAAATCACAGCTGCTTTTCAAAAGGTGTGTCAAAGCTTTTTTAAAAAAAAATGTGCCCCACCACCCTGCTGTTAAACTGACACAAAGAGAAGCTGAACATGAAGTGTCCTTATCAACTCATGTGAAGTGACAGCGACAACAGGAAGTCGTACCGAGTGATTTCCTCCTTGAGAGCAGCGGGCTCAGGAGGGTAGAACTTGACTCGCAGACACATGGTGAACGGAGGCTGAGCTGGAGGAGACAAACACAAAATGTTTAAGAGATGGACGGGAACCCTTTTATGAGAACAGATCAAACAATCAACAGGACATCAGGGCTGCAACTGGTCCTCTGCTGTTCCTTTGTGTGTGTTTGTCGAATTCTTACACATTGATTATGGATTATGACTAAATATCTGTGTTATACTGTGGTAGTAATGGTGGATGTTCACTGCTGTTTTGCATACGTACTTCTCGGTATATATACACAATTTTTAAGATAGAATGTTTTATTTTATTTTCAGGGTGCTTTTTAAACATCTTGCAAACGATAGTTATAATAAAAGTGATTTTTCAATCCAGAGTCATCTAATTCTTAAATCATTTTCTCAATAAAGTGTCTCAAAGAATGCTCATCAAAGAACAGAATCCCAGTGTAGAGTCTTAACATTAAGTTAAGTTGTACTTTCGGAAGAAATATTTGAAGCATTAGCATTACATGGAACTTGAAAAAATTAGTTAAATTCCACTATTTGAGAAGCTGTAACCAGCAAATGTTTGGTGTTTCCTCTGGTTAAATGACTTAAATGATTAATCAATTATCAGTGCCTGTGCTGTTTAATGTTCCGTCATATATATCAAACATACATTAAGTCATGCAGCTATATAAGGTTGCTAACATGAATTCTATCTTCTTACCTTTCATTTGCTTTCCGATTGATTTCGAGAACTCCAACCAGTGCTGCATTAGAACAACAAACAGACAAATGCAAACAAAAATTCAATGTCACAAAAAAAAAGAAAAAAATCCACACATTGAATCATTCTGCTGACACTTTCGATATGAGTTGCCGTGATGCTCAGCTGCTACTGGCTACAGTTTTCTGGAAAAACGTGTTCGTGCCACGTATGGTGTTCCGACAGTGCGGTCGGAGCAATACGGCAAAGCTACATCTAATTTAAAGAGTTTTTTTTATTTTGAAAATATGTCAGCAGAGGCTGATTAGACAACTGGTTTCGACTTTACACTGAGCTCCTGCTGGTGGTGACAGTCATATGGTGTGTCTAAAGCCAGATTCAGATTCCTAATTCTCTCTGGGAGCATATTCTCACTCCATCTTTCTCCCACGTTGACTCCTCGCGGACCCCACCCACCCACAGCAACAACAACCAAAATAGTCCTGAGTGACAGCATGGGAAATGCAGCATCAGCAGGACTCAGCTCTTGTCTGCAGGACTACAACATGATCTGTGAACATGTGAATACTTCATGAATCAAGCAGTGCTCGCTACATGCCCCGCAGCCGAGGAGCCTGATGGAACAACCGCCAGTCTGAGAGGCGCCGTGAATAAGAGAAACGGAAGAACACAACTTTTCACTCTGGACCAAAGTCTCGCTCTCATTCCTCCAACTGGATCAAATCCAATCCATTTTTTAAATTATAGCCACGCGTGTGATTTTTATATGGGGCAATGAAGTCGTGTGTGTGTGTGTGTGTGAAGTCAGTCTGAGTTCGCATTAAACCACTCTACTTTTAAAACATCTCATGCAGTGCATATAAGAAGAGATGCTTCAAACAAGCCTGTGTCAACAAGGCCCTATTTTTGGACCTGGTAAATACTTTTATCACCTTGTTTTTTGCAGAGTTACGCGAGCAAGTCTGCACCAAGTGTACGCCTACCTTGACGTCACTCAATGCTTTGAAGAGGAAGGTTTTAGAGTCTTGACTTTGGTTTTACAGACGTCGCCATCTTGGTTTTCATTTGGATGATGAGCATACGCATTGCTACGCCTATATCTTGACTGACCGTCAACGTCAATCATGAGGTAACCCTTAAGCATAATAATTCACAATCAGCCATAATTTACCACGCATGCACACGCACACACACACACACACACACACACACACACACACACACACACTTACCCGCTGCTTGTCTGGATCCACATATCTGATGCCAAAATAGTCTTTCTCCAGGAGGTTGAGGTGGTGGCAGATGAGGTCAAACAGATACTGTCCCTTTGCATCCCGCTGTAATAGAAGAGAAGAAGAAACAAAAATTCAGCAAGCATCACCACGACAACGAAAAATCACAAACATATTTTAACATCCGACATCGTCCGCAAATAGAGTCAACAAAGAGAAAAGGCCGCTGTCCTGAGTTCAAACATGAGGAATAGTTCGTTCGAGCAGAATGTGCTTCAGATTTTTATAAACCCTGCCAGAGATATCTGAGATTCATCCAATATTAATACACAGCCACAGCCATCTGAAGTGTCTGGAATAAACCCCCCCATCCATATCTAAAAAGAGGAGCTCAGAGAGGATGGATTAAATATGCTGAGATCTCACTGGGGTTTTGCTAATACTCGGCAGCACAGATAGAAGCCTGTGCATCCTCCATCCACTGTGTCCAAATATCTGATACCCTCCTCCCGATTCACAACAATGTATCTGCATAACGCCGCTGAACGTCCTGGCTCAAAACCAGAAAATAGGGATCCGACTGGAACAGATTTTCTTGTAGAGATCCAACAGTAGCACATAATGCTGTTTGTAACGCTCCGTAGCATTTAGAAACTCGAAAAGATGGCAGGACGGAAACAAATTAAGTGCCGCTCCTCAACATTATTTGTTACTTTCCCTGAGGCCAATCTTACACGCCTGTGAGGGAGGCACATATATTTTGCATAAAGCACATGAAGAGTGATGATTACAACGAGACGCAGCGCTGCAGAGAGTCAGGTGGAGCAGTCACTGAGTTCCTCAACTAATCAAACACTGAAGAGGTGTCACGCCACTGCAAATCAGCGCCAGTCACTATGAAGAGCTGGAAACGAGTCTGAGTCTTGAAAACTCTCAAACAACTCAATAAGAATGCTTAAAATCTTACGCAAATTCAAAAGACAACATAACTTTAACATTAACATGACATCGTGACGCATATGTCTTGTATTGAGTTAGATGGTGGGTGTGGTTATCCATGATCAGGACGACAGCAAACATTAAGCCGAGAGCCACTTCAGAGCTCGCACTGTTCCCCGTCTCCCTCGGTGCCACGGAGACGTCAGGCCCACATGCCACATCACAGACTCTCAATGGGGGATTTTTCTTTGGAGGCCGGCTTTATTGGGTCAGTTTGCCAGTACACAAACACCTATGAGGAGTCACGCTGTTCACTGGCATCAAGCGGAAACTCTTTTTGCATCTTTGTTCAGGCTAAATATAGTAACTGTATGTCCATGCGTCTGTTAAGGCGGCACTAATCCAGACTTTTATGAGAGCAATCAGCCAAATGACTGCATATTGTGACTATGATCCCACCTGAATCTGCAGGACCCTTCAGCTCTATGACGCATTTTAGCATCTTTAAGCCCGTTGTTTACAGTTTTTCCACACGCACTGCACCCATCAACCTTGCATCCATCCTTGTCTAACAACACCAAACAGCAAAGAGACAAAGTGACCGACTGGTGAACATAGTTCAGCATTTAGCAGCCAAACAGTCAGATATTTCCTTCAGGAGTTGGTGGAGAACAAAACAGAGCTAAAAAGAGGGTAAATAGAAGGCTGCACATTAATGCTATTGTTGCTTTGTGGATGTTTAAATAGACAGTTTACTAAATGACTTTTTTTCTAATGGTAGAAGTTGGTCCCCAGCGCAGTTTTATCATTAAGCTTTTTGGATGTGGATTATTATCAGCTCTAACTTTTCAACTTTCTGTACACAGCTATGGTAATAATAATGGTCTAAATGATTTAAAATATAATTGAATAACATAACGTGTTTGAATATGTGCACCTGAACCTACTAAAGTTTAGGGAAAACACCGGACGTGTGATTCAACTTCAGGATAAGGAGAAGAAATTCAAACTCAGAATTTTAATTTGAAATATTCAGGATATTTATGATGAATCATTAGCAGTTCTCAAAGTTATAAATAAATAAGTTCCCCAGAACACTGTTTGAAGGTAGAGAGGTGGCAGGGTCAGCCAAATATAATATATATATAAATATAATATAATTATGTTGCGCTTTAAGGTAAGATTGTTTAATTAATTAATCAAATCAGTCCATGAGGATCTTTCTCTTGTGACTAAAATGTCTTCCTCAAAACTACAAAGTGCACCTTTAACCTAAAATGACCTAAAATGCATTTACCAAATATGTCCTATCAAGGATTAACAAACTCAACAGCAGGTATTTGCAACAAATGCCTGATCAGATTATTAGTCTTGTTCAGCAATTCTTTGATTTTCTGATCCAAATCCTAAAAACGTTGCTGATTAAAACTACTTCAGAGCGCTCACGCAGCTGTTTGTCTGAAATATCAATGGTAACAGTTGGGCAGAAAAAAACATTTATAGAGATTAAAATCCTGAAATGATACCAAGCCTAATTCATGTCCATGTTTAAATCACATGTCAGCTGCAGGCTAATGGCCGAGTCTCAACCCTCATAATGACTCATGAGGAGGTCAGCTGAGGTCAAGGTTGTACGGCCTCAGTCGACCGCCTCCCTCCTCCGTCCTCTCTCTCGCTCTCTCTCTCTGGTCGTTTACCCTCTGATGGCAAGTGGAAGTGTCACTGGCAGCACTCTCCTCCATGTCATTACTCAGGCTTGCAGATAAAAGGCACTTCATTAGCACAAAGGCCTGTCGACCGCCGTGACTTTCTGTGACCAAACGCCGATAGCAGCTCCGCCACTCGAGGTAACTGACCTTTCCGCGGTGAGACTGAGGGGCTTCATAGGCGCTCGCCACTGTCACTCCGAGATTATTCCCACGCTGTAGCATTAGCCACAGATCTGATGGGCCTGCTCACTCACAGGGCCTTTCACCACAATTATCTTTGAGATGTGCTCTTAGACATAAAAACATGTTGTACTTAAAACACAAAAAGAAGACGAGAAAAGATAAAAAAAGAAAAAAGAAAAAAAAAAGTGTTACACATTCTTCCCCCTGTGGGTTTTATCATCGGGCTGTGAAGGAGCCGCATCGAGTGACAAAGCCAACCACAAATTAAAACACGGTTCTGTGTGGAGAGGACACACTGAGTCACAAAAGACATCTGCTCTTTTGTTGCACAGAAAGAGCAAGTTTGTTAGTATTCAACAGCCCTCCCGCAAAACCGGCCTCCCCTCCACCTCCTTCTTGCTCCCCGGTGCCCCCTTCCCCAGTCTCTGCCCCGCACCAAGCACAGCTGCATTATCCCCCCGCTGGTCTCTCTAATTACAAGACTGAGGGAGAAAGGAAGTCCAGAAATTTCTAATTAGCACTAATCAACCTTTTCGTCGCCCTACACTGGCATCTCTGTACAGCCCTACAGGAGCCTCAACAGATCTGCAAAACGTTTGATTAGTCTGAAAAAAAGTTTAAAATCAACCAGGTGACCGCGTGTGACCCTAACCCTGTCACACCCAGACCTGCAGTGTTGGAGCTGCAGAGGCTCAAACCTCCCGTGAAAAAAAAGGCAATACATAAACTGTGAGAAAAGACTAAATTAGAAGAGTAAAATTGTGAGACTGAAGATGTGACACCCGTGGCCAGATGTGCTTCTTACGCAGAAAACACTGAAATGATAAATCTCAGGGAGCATTACTGAAGAGATGTCGCCTCATGTTGAGATAACAAGAGTTCTTATTAAAAAAAAACACACACACAATATACAGGATATCAATAGATCTTTGATTCTTCAAAAAAGCAGGAGCTCATACTTGTTCTGAAAAAAACTGAATTTATCAAGAATTTGATGCTCCGTTAGTCTTCATGTCTTTGTCAGGAAACACATTTTCGTACATTTGTGAATAAGAAATATTTAAGTAAGATGTTGATGAATCATCTTGTGCATTTTGATCTGATGAAACACTCACCATGTTCATATATTGAATAATTAGGACATAGTCAAACAAACAGAAAATAGAACGATAGAACAAATGAATTGGCAACTACTTATTTGGATGAAAGATTAATCATTTTTGGTCACCTATCAAGAAAAAAATTGCCATCATTTTCTGGTTGCAGCTTCCCCAGTGTAGAGACTAGCTGATTTTTTCTGTAAACTGAATATCTCCATAAATCTATTAAGCCAAGACGTCTGGAGACATCACCTTGGACGCTGGGAAACCGTGAAGGACATTTTTCATTGTTGCCTGATACAAAACAATTAACCTATTAATGACGAAGATAATTAACAGATTAATAATGAGCTGTAGCCCTGAAGTAATTATATAAATACATACAGACAAAATAACATCGTCTGGTATTATTAAGTATTACACCCTGCTGCTTTTACTAAAAGGTTTCTTAAACAGTCCTCGGATTCATTTTCGCTCTTTTCCATCCACATGATTATTTATCTCATATTGTTTTATACAACATTGAACACTTTGGGCCTCCGAATCAAGATGTAACAAAAGCAAAGGACTTTGTGCTTAACTGGGTTTTGATAAAACATTTGTATCTATTAATTATTTGGTATCTTCTGTATACTTGAAATGGATTGAGACCGATGCAGTCTATATACTGCGATAAATGTTTGACTAGCTCCACCGATGAATGAATTCACTCGCACGCTGTAGCTCATGGTATGTTGCAGACAACAAACACGTTTGCGTCTCTCACAGAGGAATTTAAAAAAGACGTTTCTGATGTTTCTGTGACTGAAAACAACTGTGGCTCGATCGCTTACTTCCTGAAGAGCCCCCAGTGTACAATGGACACTTTCCTTTCAGATTAATCATTAAAACGGTCTCTATGTCAACGCAGGAGCACAGACCATTAATAAAAGATTGTATCACTTTATAGTGGGAGGAGTGGGAACACGATGCCATTGACTGTGAGGGACTGTGTGTGTGTGTGTGTATGTGTGTGTGAGCAATGTAAAGCTAAAGGCATCGAGAACCCTGAGGTGAATCTGTTGGTTTCATAAGAAGATTACTTTCTTTTGTCCCGGGAGGCCGAGCAATTTTGCCGGTTAATGTGTCAGAGCGATTCAGGCTCCTGACCGAGCTGCACTGAGTTCAAGACATGACCCGGCCACTTCTGCTGGGACTGGGAGCACACAGAGGCCAACCCACAGCCACTTAGAGTTAATATGAAGCTTTCATGACATACAGTAGGCTGTAAATTCAAGTCTTAAACCTAAATGCTCACCACCTGGTTCAAGTTAATTAATCACACAGTGTTATAATTAAATGAAGTGTGTTGTTATGCTTTCAGCAAGTACATTAGCAGTTAGTCACCATGACAGAGGCCTGTTCACGGCCTGTGCCTTTATTCTCTCCCGTCGCTCTGCATAAAAGGCACGATGACAGACTGATGGGGTCATTCTTGTTTCGCTATTACTTCAGCAGAAGATGTAACTGAGTCGAATTAATGAGAAAGAGATGAAAAATGTTAGCTAGCAGGAGATTGCAGCTAGTAAAATTAATATATTAAATGCAGATGCTGCTGTGTTTCCCGTCACGCCTCCTTTTTCGTGTGAAACGCTGTCATCTAAAATCAAGGCATGATGCCGTTGTTGTTTTGTTCAGAAGGGTCTTCGTTCAAGGGGTATTGCACGATATCAGGGCGAAAAAGGGGCTAATGTCATGTTTTACCTCACCTAGACGTGAAAAATACATGCATGTGTGAGGGGGCGATAATTACATGAGCAAAGGACGAGCAAATTATGAGGGACAAAGTCTGCAAAGAGAGGACGTTGTGTTGAATGGATAATTCAAACAAAAGACTTTCACACAGGAGACTATTTTTTTTTTGTGTGAAACCAATTGTCAACATTCATTGTTTAAGGGAAGTAGTTATTCTAACTCCATCAAAACCACCATCTTTTCCTTATACTAACCAAGCAGCTTTGGTGCTTAAAGTTAACCAAACTGTGACATTCAACTCTTAGCCAGCTTTATTTTAAAAGTCTTACGAAACGTTGCATATTTATTATTGCTAACATGTTCTACAATGCCTTGGCATGAAAAGTACATGTTGGGCTGACATGTGTATAACACACTTTGGTGTTTACAAAGTTGAATTATCACTACAGTAGGTATTTTGGTCATTGTTATGTAATTTTAAACCAACAGATTAACAGATTGTGGTATTTGAGCGCTGATTTCAAACATGTTCTGGGAATCCATTCTCTGAAATGAAAATAATTGATATGGCTTCACAGCATTAGTTTGAAGCTGGTAAATCTGCTGCCTGAGTTCTGTGGAAAGAGCTTTGTTTTTTGTTAGTCACAGTAACGACACACATAGCAGGTGCTGCTGATGCACAAGTAGAGCTTCTGTTCAAGAGAAAGGGAATCGATTACCTACTGAAATTCATGGCACACTGCTTTGTTAAAGCACCAGACATCGTTGTGGCTGAATGATGAAAAACAAGAGCGGCGCGTATTGACAAACACCAGCTGAGTTTTTTTTCAGCCATTTATTGAAAAATCAATGCAGAGAAATCCGTGTTTTCAAATGCTGCTCGCGAATCATACGGCTGTGCGGAAACGACTGCTATCAGCTGCATTTATGGTGTAAATTCTTAAAAAGTCGACACATTACTGCAAATACACTTTACCAAGACAACTCCAGTGGCTAATGGGGTGAGAACGAGAAAGGCTTCAGTTAGAAATAAATCGAAAGTGTCTTTAGTATTAAACTCTGAAAACTCCCTCTCCCACTGAGCCACAGCGAGACTGAGATTACCGCACTCATTAAATGAGGAGGATAATATACGAGATCTGAGAGGAAATAACTTTATCAGCGACACCATCCTCGCAGGGATCCATGGTCAGAAGGAGAGTAAGAGAATAAGAGCTTATTCTGATGTCACATGATGCTATCCATGGCGCCCAGATGCGTATCTAAAAGAAATGTTGCGGCCAAACCCCCCATGAAACAGATATAAAACGAAATGGCACATCTCCCAAAGGTGTGGAACCAATTGATCAGCAGTGGTCCAACATCTGCCGTCTCTCGAGTAGCACAATGGTAGCTCTAAAATATGGTTATTTAGTTATATGCAACCATGGGCGATAAGAGGAGACACATAACACAAATAGATCGTGACAGAACATCTCATGTGCGATTAAAACGCTTCACTCGGACCATTCTAAATCATCAGTCATTTAAATAAAGATGCTAAAGGGGCACGACAACATCGACATCAAGCTGTCAGAGTGACGCCTCGGGGAGCGATTCAACATAAAGAGCAAAGGCACATTTTAAGATTTGACCAACACTGACCCTCAAAAGCCACAAGCGAGTGTACACAGACCGGACTGACATAATGTCATGCTGTTGTAATGGGTGTACGAGAGGATGCTGAGAAACACAGAAACAGTTTGCGGTACTATCTCTTCCAAGCTAAAAGTGGGCCATCAAAACACGACAGAAATGTGAGGAGGGATTTGCCCCAGAAACGTAAGGAATTGAGAGAATAAGCGTAGCAAAGAGGGAGCGCTGTGGATAAAGCAATACGGATAATTGCCTTTAAAGCTTCTCAACGGTAGAAAGTTTGAATGGGTGAAATGTGAGTTTTAATTAATGATTAAAAGTGGAATTCATGAGAGAGGAATGTTCTATTCAGCTAAATGCCAAAGGGGTCTCTTCACAACCACGTAAAATATGATTCATAATTGATGCTGTAACCCGGCCTGACACTGTTGGAGGGGCATTCAAAACCTCCGCAGCATTATGACCAATGCTACTGTACTTTGACGCGGATAACAGCAGAGAAGAATCGATTCAGAGAACCGACGAATGAGGCCGAGTGTGATCTTATTTTCCTCTCATGTGAGTTTAGTGGTTGTCCTTGTCCGCTAATGCTTCCAGATACAAGGATTCTGAGTAATTATAAGGGAAAAAGAGAAAGTAGTTCAATCAAAAACGATGATTAACTATGTTGACTGAATGTAAAAACAGCAAAACTCAAAGCAGCAGTATGTATATCTTAGTTGCCTTTAATGCATATTGGCAAGCGGACCTAACAGCTCAGACCAATCCCACTGCTCTATAACTACTGTAACATATATACCCGTTCACACTGGACAAAAAGTCTAGTGATTGATGTTGATTGGATCCTTTTCCGATCAGCTGTGACAAAAACAAAAACATCTGGGTGGACACGCCAACTTTCGGCCATCATCAGGCGCTATATGACGTGTTGAAATTAACGACGCCGGCTTGTTAATACTTTTTCCATCCGCCTCGGTTCCAAGCGGCACTTGAACTGAAGAGAGACTGAGGTAAAAAAAATACTAAATGAAATCTCGACTTGATGGTTACGCTATGGAAAAGTCAAGGGATCACCAAAGTTATTACAATTCATCCTGAGGTGGACGTCAATATTAGCGCCGAGTTTAATGGAAATCCACCCAAACATTTGTAGAGATATTTACGTCTAGCCCAAAGCGGTGGACTTGTAAAAGTTCACCATGGTTTGAAAGGTGACTGCACACACAAACATTCACTGTCATTCATAAAAAGCCACTGCAGCACACTGCGTGCATACATGACTACCGAGATACAAACGGAACTTATCCTCAGCACCTGACACTTTTCCTTTCCCATGGCTATGGATGTACATTTGATGGAGAGATGCTTGTGACATGTGCATAGACGTTGCTGCGTCTTAATGCCTGCACGAGGAAATGACGATTTCTGTGTCATTAGTCTTTCAGCCCCACCGGTGATGGATTTCACTGCCTGTCTCGCCAATAGATTTTCTGTCACATCTCTCAGCTGCACGTACAGCTGAGCATCGTGGGTGCAACTATTCCAAAATATACCCCCCGTGCAGAGCCAGGTTTTAAATAATCAAAGCAAGGGCAACACGAGAACCAGGTATTGGAGTCACGTTTCATTGGCCAGCTACATATTTATGTTATTTTTACTATCCACATCTCTGTTTGATACATATATTTCCAGCGAGTCTGGTGTTGCTCCCCTTCTTTACAACAGTTAGGACTTTCTTACTAAAAAGTGTGACAAATACCCCCCAAAACAGAATGAGCAGCACAATTGGTGTAATGCTCGGGATTAGCATATAAACAATGCTTCATTTCTTGGCATTTGCACAGCCCTGGTGCGCCGGTTCAGTCTCCCCCAGCGTAGTGAAAGGCTGTCGGGTCTGACTCAGTGTCGCTAATTCACACTGTATCAGCCCCTCAGACCTGACATTTATTCTCACGCACTGTTAACCTACAAGAAATGAGAACTGTGCAGTCTTACAGCATTCGGTATTATCATAACTATGTCTAGGTTTGGCCCACAGGCACGATGCGTTGTAACACACATGCACAGTTGAGATGCTGGCGAAGATTTATTCACGCACTGACTAATGTCTGTTTATCAGTGGAACTGCACTATTGGATTTCCTGGCAGGGTCAGCGGTTAATGCCCCTGAGCCTTTAGTTGATTTCCATCCATTTTATAAATGCCTTTTAAGAACATTAGACCTCAATAGAAACTATTCCCAAGCAGGTTCAGTGTGAGAAGTTGTTAAATGCTGCACTACACGGTCTCGTAATTGGTTTCAGGCTATAACTTCCACAGTGTGTCCCGACACGGGCTTCTCCTAAACAATGGGCCTCATCCTCATCAGGCGAAGGCAGCTGGGGCTTCACCACCGGTTCTTTCTCTTTAGGCTGCCGTTTCTAAAATATGCAAGGTACAAGGTTCATTTATTTATCATTCTACCACGCAGGGTTTTATAAGGAAATGTTAGGGTTAGGGTTAGGGTTAACCTAAAAACAACAATTATATAAATGGATGAATGAATAGAAGTCCTAAAAATAAACTATTTCATGGTGGAGTAGAGTGTTTTTCAGCCAGTAATCTGGTATATGGCACGAATACTTCTGTATCGCTTGCCAGACAGCAGCAGGGAAAACAGAGTATGTGTACTTGTTCACAAAACGTTCTGTTTGGCATGATTATCAGTGATGCCATGCTGATAATGTGAACCCCCTGTCTGTGAGGGCGATCCCCTCCTGACTGCATCCTGATGACCTCCGATTGCCTTCCTGTATCTGAGCATCTCATGTTTACCGACATTACGTCTAAATGAGACTTTCCTCCTGTTTTACACACTAAACACTTTGCTTTCAACACCTGTCACTTTTGCTGCTACTTAAAGCAGGTGTTGACACAGCAACAAAAACAGGCTGGTTAAAGCGCCATGTGTCTCCTTCAATAAACTGCTTCCGTCTGATCTTTAATGAAAAAAGCAAGACTGCACGAGATAGAGGGCAGGAAGACAAAGGATTTCTGGGAGAGTTAATTCACTGAGACACAGTTCTCTTTTGACTGTCAAACTGTAATTTCCCTTCTGAATTCTTGGTCTTTCTCTATTTTTATTGAAGAGCGATATTTCCCAGCCGCAGCCTCTCCTATTATTGTCAAGTGGGCTGATTGAATCTGAAGTCACAGGAGGAAACATCCGTTGGGATCAGCCCTTTTGTCGTCTTACCTGTACATTTGATAAAATTCAAAAGGATCATGATCTCGTGGTGAAAGTATTGCATCTTGAGGATTAAATCAAGATAGAAAATTTATATTATACCCAGGAATCTTGAGTTTGAATACCTGCGAATAATAGTTCTGCACTTCAGAATCAGTTGGGTTGGCAGTATAGAGAAGAAGCCGCAGGGCTCCATCTATGGAGATATTTGTTCCTGAGATTCACTCCTCCTCTGTCACATTAAGTTAGACCAATATGAGGCTACGTTGTCTAAAACAGTCAACTCGTCTGAGAGCCTAGAACCAGTGTTGACCACAGAGGTGATGACAGGCACATCACCTAGTCGGAAATAGCTGCAGAAGAGCATAATGGAGCTGAGACGTGACCTGTTTGTGTAGTTTTTCTTGCAGGTAGGAGAATGTGAATGAGGAGGAAATTATAAGGAATAAAATTCCAGGAGAAATTCTTTGTGACAGAGCCTTTTATTTGGGGGAATGACCTTTTGATGCCATTGTTAGCATTGTTTGCTCACAAGGAAACCAGTTGAACCAATCAAAAAGCTTGACTGACACCTGCCAACATAAGCGGCGCTTTCTTTTTGTCCTCAGTATCTCGAGTATATCTGCAGATCAGGGCATGGTGAGAGCCTTTTTCCCTTTTGCATAATTAAAGGCTTTTAAACACCTCTGACCTCAGCATTTCCACAGGTGGCTTTAGAGACCAAAAACTGTACTGCTCCCTCGAACCCAAAGCACACTCGGGTGAAATGGAAGTAAAATGATCAGTTGCCAGCAAGGAACAGTGGTAAGACTGCTGCTGTAAAGTCAAAGGCAACACATTAAAGTGAGCAAGAAGAGGCAAAGGCAGCAGAATCGTTTGGAGTGAATTCAAGCTTTTCTGTAGTGAGTAGGCGGAAGCTTGATTTTTCTGGCTCGGCTAATGAAGTCACTTCCAGACTTTGCAGTGAGGACCCACTGAGGACGTCATTGTCAGTCAACCAAAAATAACTTGTCGGAAATTAAAGATGAAATCCTTTTTCTTGGTTGTTTTCTTCGTATCCGCAACCTTGAAACACGAAGACTGTAGATCTAGTGTTGTTATGTTAACTGCAGAGATAAATCATCTCTTTGGGCAAAGACATTTTAATCAGTTTGATAGCTGGACAGATCGATGTGAGCGCAAAGGATGAGAACATTGAACAAGATGTTCTGTTGCGTTTATTGTAGTCAGAGGACTCATCAAGAGGCCTTGATAAGAAAACATATTGTTCTATAAAATGCCACACAACCCAGTTATGAACTGCTGCTTCTGTGTAAACTGCATCCAGTTGCCCCCTCACTGTAGTGAAGCCTGAATTTCACTCACTGTGCCTTTAGTACTCATGATGACCTCCCACATATTTTGTAGCTGCGTCTGTCTCCAGCATGCCAGAGGCACTCAGTGTACTGTAAATCAGACTCTGCTTATCCCTCTGAAGTGGTTCGCTGCTGTTACAGAATCTCTGAAACAGCTACCACAATTGGTTGTCTACTTGACGGATTTACTTAAATGTGAACTTATCTGTACACGGTGTAAGAGCAGTACTTGTGTGACTGGCAGACAAGCTGAGTGATTGGCAGTCTTTTGCTGCTTTAAACAGCACATAGGGTGAGCCGAGGGGCCCCACCGTGGTGCCACTTCACCCTTTACATTGTATCCAAAGCCCCGGGAAAGATCACTTTCTAGTGGTGAATCCAGCCATAAAAATGCAGAAAGCTGTTTGGCCCTGGAGACTAGCTGCCTGTGCACACAGGCGTGAAAAGACCCACCACTGCCCCTGCGTGTCAACACTCGAATGGAGGCCCAGGGGAGATGCAATCTTCTCAATAAATGATTCAGAAAAACAAGGTTTTTCATGGAGGGCAGTGCCACATAGTTATAACAAGGGTAAACGTGGCCAAAGTTGGGTCATCAAACTTCCTGCCCCCGGACCTTAATGTGCCCTGAATGCTTTGAGAGAAGACTGACTAGATTCAGTGGGGAGGAACAGTTCAGCACATGGAGATTACTGAGCTGTTATTTCAGGAGCTTTAAGATTTTATCATTTTATTTTTTCTTAAGTAGGGTATTATTGTGCGTTACAGAGCAGACTTTTCAGATCTTTTTGTGCTTACACCTGCATAACATGACTGTGACGACAATAAAAGCAGACATCATGCTCACTAGTGCTGCAACTAAAAGTAGATTAATCAGTGTAATAGCAACACTTAACCGTTAACAATTCTCATCATTTCATCAAAACTTTATAAAACTCTGCAGCTTGCTTCAAACAGTCACCAGTCTTGAAAGCACCCCCGCGTGAGAGCCCCCTCGAGTCTACAACTATTGTGCTACACTGAGGTGAAGTAACCTTCAAAAGTTAGAAGCTAGCATTAAAGCCAAGTAACGCCAGGCTCCACTGTAATGAAGGGGAATTAGGAAATTATCTGATTGGTCACAGACAATTGGATCGCCTACCGGGAGACAAAGGGCCATTTCAATGTCGCTGAGCTCTACAGTTCCCTACAAAACTGAGCTGTCTTTGAAAACTCCCAGAGGACACAGCAGCAAGTCCTCGTGCTGTAGGCGATAAAGACATCAAACCCACTGCCTCACCATCAATTTCAAACAAAAACCTTTTTGTTAGAATTGCAACAAGAACAGACCTATAAGTACACCACACATTTAAAATACGCAACATTTACCAGAGCAATGTTCGAAAAATCTGTAAACCGTGTTTTGTGTGATCTAATCTGATATGATGTAATATCTGGCTACTTTTCATGGCAGGCACTCCAAACTGTCCCGAGGAGGTTGCTGAGGGCTTTAGGGGGTGGGGGAGTTGGACTGAGTTGCACAGCAGCTCTCTACTTACTTTTCACCATCTTACAGACGCAATGAAACAGAATCATTTCTTTGAGATTGTGTTATTTTCGTAGATTATTTAGTGTGACAGCCGTGAAGAGTTTAACTATGAAGGCGAGGGCGGCTGCTGTCTGTGACCCACTGTGCTGTACTTGGCAACCACGCAGCGAGGCAGGACAAGCAAAAAAGTGCTGTTGAGTTGTTGGCCGGGGATTTGGAGTGACAGCTTATTTGAGAGATTTGCTGTGGTGTCACTTAGGAGGCTTCAAGACTGAGTCTCTGATTGCCTAATCCTTGATAGTGTTACAGCTAAATTGGACACACTGGAAATATTTTTCTTTGATCAATGTTTTAATAAGGACTAAAGTAAACAAAGTGGCCATCCATGGAACAACATAGGAAAATGAACTCAATCCCATGACAAGTTTGTGTTACCTCTTCTTTAACAGGACATTGTACAAGTAAAATCATTAAAAGGTCTATTTTTGAGAGCTTAACACCCTCTTGATCTTAATTTCAGTCACACCAAAGAACAAAAACTGCTCCTGTTAAGGTCTTGAATGACATCGAATTAAACACTGAAGGTTAAAATCTCCATCTTGGTGTTATTTGATTTCAGAGCCACATTCCATGGGATTCACAACAAGATACTACTAGGCAGATTGTAAAACTGGATCAGACTTTCTGGCGCAGTGCTAAGCTGTTTTTTAATCCTATTTGAATGACAGAGGCATTCCATATGTGAGCATACAAAAATGATATGGAGTTCCCCAGGGCTCCATTCTCGGGCCACTTGTGTAATTGCTCATACTAGGGCAAATTATTGAAATTATGCAGATGACACACCAGTTTATTTTACTATATCATCAGGGGTCATATTCTCCCTAATAAGCACTGAGTACGTGCATTCAACACATCAATGATTGGATTTGCAAACTTTTCCACTAGTTTTAACAAGGTTAAACTGTAATAATTGTCTTTGGAGTTCAAATCAATATCATATAAGACCACCATCCAGGCTAGACATCCTGATGAGGTCATTGACTGAGACATACATTTTGATATCCACATTAAAACAATAACAAAAGCCACCTACTATCATCTTACAAATATTTTGAGAAATAAAGGACTTTGATCTGAGCAGGATTTAGAAAAACATATCCAAGCGTTTATCTTTATTAGGCTTGAATACTGACTAAAACTGCTGCTGCCAGAGTCTGCAGCAGGACCAGAAGTTCTCAGATCTTTATACATACTTTTTTGTGTGCCACAGGATTTTAAAATACTTCTATTGGTTTCTATTGGAGACGACTGAATTTGCAATAAGAACACGATGGCTTTCAATGGGCTGCCTTAGACTCTGCTTGTTTACTTTAAACTAGAAAGGTTTTATGAATCGGAGCACAAACTCTGTGATAGTGGACACCTCTGCAGCTAACCTTGTCTGAGGTTAACCACAGGGAAAATGAAGAAGAGCATAACTTAATTGGTTTGCACGCTTAATTAAAAGCTGGTATTTTGAGAGTGATCTGATTGTACGGCTAATATAAATTAAGCCTCTTAGGATAAATTTCCCGAAGTGGAGCAAAAAATATAACTTTCAAAGGCTGCCGTGAGAACTCTTTTAGCCGACTTTCATTTTCGGACTAGCTAGGCATCTCGGCTTGTCCTCCTCATGGGAGACATGGTGCTGATTGTCTTAGGGCCCCACAGCGACTGAGGGCTAAAAAACCTACCATGCAATCATACGGGATCCATCATGTGGTAAGACAGAGAGACTGAATATGTTTCAAAGCATTCCGTTTTTTTACCAGAGAATGACAAAAAGCTAAGCAGGTACAAGAAGGATATATTAACAAAACTGACACACTGGGGCACAGGTTGTTAAGCATTGTGCCCTTTTCTGAAACATCACTGAAAATCTGACTCCTCTCCTACAACCACTTCCCACAACCTTCTAAATCTTGACACAAACCTGGAGAGACAAACACAGGCCCTTTTGTCTCCTTGATATTCATGCTGTGTGAAAATAGAGAGGAGCTCAGAAGAAAACCTAAAAAATATAGAGTACTTTTACAGCGCCGGCTTATTATTCTCACTGCTTTCAACGGGCACATTATTGCATGTTTCGTAGCAGAGGGCTTAGCATAATTCTGGTGCACACAAGCCTAAGCATTTGGTGATAAAAATATTTTAACTTTCCTCGAAACAGAGCTGTGCTTCAAACACGCTTTTCGACAGTCTCATAGCAACAGCGGTATCCATGAGCAGCACTCCTTACAAGCCTCTCTTACGCAGGGCCTTACTCTTCAATGCATGCCCTTTGAATGAATGTAGGCGACTTCTTGCAGAACATACACAATGTAAAGATAGCACTCAGTCTTCTTAAGTAACACAGTCACAGATTCATCTTCAGCTGTCTCCCACACAGCTTGCATAAGGTATTGATTTGAGTGTGCCAGACTTCAAATGGAAAAACAAGTGAGTAAGACACAACTCCAAATAGCTTGGTAAATGAAATATTCAAATCTTATCAAAGACAATCTGTGTGATTCAAAATGACTGCTTTCGACCTCAACTGTAAAATGACAGTGAACTGACGTGTCGTTATTAGAAAGACTGAGCTGAGAATGAATCTTTTGCCTGATCCAAAACAATGAAACGGCCTCCTGATCTGGACGTGTGTTTACTAAAAAACACAGCAAAGGATTGTTATTCTAGATGCAAGTGGGTCAAATGCAAAAGAAGACAAAGACCGGAGGTTACAAATGCTATGAAAGAGAACAAACTTTTGGTGGAAACAGAGCAAGCAGAACAATACCAACAATAAACTAGCAGAGGGTTTTTCCAAAGTTCTGTTCACAAATTATTGACACCATTTTGAAAACCTGAAGAGGTAAAGTGAGCCTGTATTTATATAGCACTTTTCTGACAACTCAAATTGTCTGCAGCACTTGCCACATTCGCCCATTCACACACACATTCATACACTGATGGCAGAGGCTGTCGTGCAAGGTGCCAACCCTGCTCATCAGGACTGACACAGCTCTTCCCTAACCAAAGCAACCCAAGATATTTCTATGCTTTCACTCATACATCGATGGAGCAGCCATTGGGAACAATTTGTATGGATATGTCAACATGCAGCCGGAGCCGGGTAATAAACACTGACCCCTCTGATAATGGAGACAACCAGCTACATTTGAAAAATTTCAGTATTTGACAAGTTGGGAATGAGCTATCTTTCCACAGGTGCCTTAAGCATTGCAGCTGGAGATGGAATAAAAGACAACCTTACAGGAGAAGCGTGAGTTTATTCACCTCATAATGAGTTCAAGCAGAAATGTTGAATAATGCCAGTTAAACTGTATTGAGAAAGACCATTTGAATTGATATTCAGAAAGCAGAATGGATTAGCATTTTTATGTATAGGGGTTTTATAAGAGGTAAGATAATATCTGCATTTGAATGAGCTGAAAATGCATCAGCACATTAGTGGCATTAGCACAGCCATAATGTGACACTGAAAGAGCATAACATAGCAAATGTCTTGGATGAGAAAGCAACATCTTAAATATAAACCATAATGTGAGGCATGCTCACTTGCTGCTCATGAGTTGAGGGTATTGCTGCAGTACACTTACAGTGCATACACCCATTCACCATTTCCTCCTGACACACAAATAAAGCCCACATAATACCCTCAAAAACTTAAAAGTAAAACGTTGACACATCAGAGCAAGTCTGCACATGCTCTTCCCATGTATTTACAAAAACCTAACTAAGAAAGATGCTGCTATTTCAAAAACTTCCTTCACCTCAAGTCGCCTCCTTCAGTTTACTGTAAAGTAAAAAAATTATTTGGCCCAGAAAATAACTAGTCGACCATTTAAACAAAAAAAACTGACTGTAGCACATCCTTTCTCTGAAGAGTACTGAAGTTGCATTTCTGTAACAATCATGTTTGCCAGTGACAGCAGACCGTCTCTCCGCTCAGCTTCTGTCACACTTCAAGTACCGTCACGCCCATTTGGCTCGGCCCATCTTTTAGAGATGCCGTCTGTAGCTGACTGCTGCTTTTCAATACGACCTGGCATTGTGCTTGGGGAGCCATAGTACACATCTTAGTGCCAAATACACCATACAGTGAACAGGACTGCTTGTTATGGTCTAATAATAATACAGAAAGCTGATTGTGGACAAAACATTGTTGGTGGGGGGGCACTGAGTGGAAGGGAGTTTCAGTTTGCAATCAAACATACTGACAAGGATGATGGTTTCCTTTTCCCCCTAAATTCAGTATTTCACAAGCTTCTGAAATGCATGCTGAATTTTAAGCTTACATCAAAATAAAAAATACAGTTTTATGAGCTTTATTTTTTTTATTTATTTAAGGTTCCTAATGGCAAAATAGGATATAATATTACAGCTCAGTAATAACATAGTAATAGTGGGAATATAAAGAGGTAACAATCAAGTAGTGCCATATAATTACCAGTATATCTCAGTGTGAGAGACTAATGGTCTAAGAGACCATCAACAAGAACGGAAATACAGTTAAAGATATCAACAAGGCAAAACGATTTAGTAATAGTACAGTAATATTTTAACTATAGAAACCTGCTTAATGGTTGAATCAGTGCAATAACTAGTATAGAGAAGTGTGAATATGGTGGCATTAATGGGATAATAACCGGATAATATAGAATTGTATTCAAATATAAATAATTTATGTTTTTCCTCTTATATTCTTATTGAAAACCTATTTCTAATACATGTTAAAACAAACACATAAGATATGCAACAAGCACTGGTCAGGTTATATATTTTACCTGTAAATGCCCACTATCCTTCAACGAATATTGTCTATACGCGAAGATACAACAGAGACTATGCATAGAAGAAATTTAGCATTACAGCTTATAGAAGTCAAACCCTGAAATGAAAAGCAATGAGCATCATTTGTACGTCCACTTTGCTGTATTGTCTCATTCTACTCTCAACACTCAGAGCATAAAAAATCTTCAACTTCTTATTAAGATAGCTGCATGTTCACAATTGAAAACAAGTGTCCTTACAAGAGCCTTCTACTTGACTGGGTAAAATTAGATTCTTGCCCCACAGCACTGTATAGTTGTAATAGCACTGTGGAAAAAATAGGTTGCCAGCGTGACCAAAGGTGGAGAGCTCCTCATATTCCCCTTTTCGATGGTAGTGCTATGAAAGAGTTCTCACAGACATTCGTTGAGGGTTTAACCAATTGACCGAAAACGCGAAGCCAAATGAATAGAGTTAACCTGACTGATAATTTGGTCTCGAGACCCACAAAGATAACAAAGTGTTGATGGCGTCAGCGCAAAAACTTCACCAGTAATTTATTGCCGGATCAGTCTTTCTTTACGCCTTTAAAATGCCACAGTGGATGCGTCAATTCTCAGGGGAATACAAATAAAAATCAGAACAAGGTTACATAAGTCAGGGTTTCTGTTCCCCGGTCTGAATTCTTCAACTGAGAGAAGTGAGAGCAGTGGCTGATGAAAACCAACAAATCAATACCCTGAGAGATACATCTTACTCAGCTATTGATTATTATTGCACAGCAGATGAGTAACACATTACCTGATGATAAGGGGAGAGATTGGGAATTTAACACTAAACAACCTGCTAGTGGAAAGAGTTTAGCGTCTGCAGTCACTGCTGTTCCAAACAATGGATTTACTAATCAGACATGATCCTGACGTGAAATTTCCACTTCTTCTCCTTTGTTCTTATTCGCTAAATTCCCCTTGTTCCTGTCTAATCAAAACTGATACTCCTTCCTGTGATTTTCTTCTAATGCAAACAAAAGCTTCCTTGATAACCTTAAAAATGTCTTGAGGGCTCAAAGGCTTTTAGATTTTGTAGGTCGAGGCTTCTTGAGCACCTTGACTGCTGCAGACAGTGACTGAATGAGGCCAGTGGATTGATGCTGCAGGTAGAAAGAAATGGGAGCCCACTGACTGACAGAGTAGAGATCTGACATCACCCCAGAGGGCTGATGGGAGTGCAGGTGCTGGTCCACACTGCCCAGTCCGGACTTTGTCATTCAAGCAAATAGCATTCTGGCCCTGAAGCATCTTAGACCATCAAAAAGGAAGAAGAGCTTCCACCAGGAAAGTCACTCAGTATCAGAAAAATACCTCCAGCTACTGTTCAACTTTCTCACTAACAGAGTCCACATCATCGATGGCTGTAGGGCTGCCGGACATGGACAACATATGTGATGCGTGGTGAATCAGATTTCCTACCTTTAACTTACTAACGCAGCAAAGTTACATCACGTACGTAAAGAAAGTCACTCACATAACACATAGTAGGAGTGTAGTAGTAGTAATTTAAACAAAACCACAATGTTTTCCAGTATAAACCCAAAGTCTTTTTTTTTGCCTCAACCTCACCAAACTGCGACACAACAACAAAGTACACCTGACACTGGTATGCTGCAACAAGCGTTTTGGGAATGCTGATATGTTGTTCAGGGAGTCGCTGACAATCAACCTATTCAGTCGTTTTGATACGAGGAAGTGTTAAACAAGTAGGTGGGTGAATTGCACTTTCATTTCATTGTTCTCAGCCAGGCAGAAGACTGTAACATGCTTCCTTCCTTCCAGAGCCTCTTCTTTCATTTTTCTTGTCAGACAATCTGTTCATTTTGGTACCTGATATCAATTCAGCTTTCGCATTTTCACGAATCTTCTTCTTTGTCATTCATTTTTAAATTTTAATGTCATCTTAGCATTTTAAGGCTCCAGCTGTCATCATCTTTTCTTATGTACAGTTACCATGGTAACAGCTCTCATCTATTGCAAGGTTTTTGGAAAAGACACTGTTTACTTGTTCACACAAACAACGGCCATGCCACTCTCGTTGACGGAATCATAAAACTGCAGATAAAGACCATAATCAAGAACATTTTGGTTAATTGCCAGTTTCGTTTGATACATTTCATAATGGAATCCAGTGGACAAGACACATGTCAGAGAATGATTAAAATGCACCAGAGTGCCTGAAAGTAATGCCCCCCCATTTTCTTCAATTTCAAAAACCATTCTACTTGTCATAGTTATGCACGCTCATGCTTTCCTGTGCAATGAGGAACAATTGCTGCTGTGTGGTGATAAGATAATAAGGTGGTAAACGGGGCGTCCATTAGCTCAGTTGGTAGAGCGGGCATCCCATGTACAGAGGCTTTGTCCTCGCTGCAGCGGTCCCGGGTTCAAGTCCGACCTGAGTCCCTTTGCTGCATATCACATTTGTTAGTGATGTCACTGCAGAGTTACTATAAGAGAAATTGTTGTTTTCACTTATTTGCTGACTTATTAGTTTTTGGTTTGTTTTTTGAGGCTATGGACCATGAACCTATGTCTCTCAAATCAAAACCCACACTGAACACGCTGATGCTACAGATACATTCAAAAGCAGAATCAGCCTGGCTGGTTGAGCGTTGCACAAACCAGTAAAGCTGGAGCAAGGAAAAGGCTGGGTCACTTCACAGTGAGCAGCCAAGAGGAACAGATTGCTTCTGCTCTCCATGATCACAGTAGGGACTGGCCTGAAAGGGGTCTTTGTTTGCCCCAGGGGAAGCTAGAATGGCATGGCTTGGCTGCACAGGGTGGCATGTGGTCTGGTGTAACTGGGACCGGGGTGGCGTGGGAGGCTGCATTTTTTACTGCAGGGCTTTCCCCCAACCCTGTCTTTCCAACCACTTCTCAGTCATGCAGCTCTGACAGCAATGATATCATCCAATGCTGCAGGCAGTGGGCAGTCTCCCCGAAGATATACTGTACAAAGTCTGAGATGTAAAGAAAGGCTCAAGCATTCCTGTGCTCCGATGCTCTTTGTGGTTAAATGAGAACAATTTGCTGAATCATCCTTAATGTCAGTTTGTGATGCATCTGTGGTGTGCTCACATGCATAAACACTTCCCTCAAATCCCAGCGGAAGATGGTCAGGAAAAAACAATTAACGCCATCAACAATTGCCAACAACTGAGAATTTAAACATGAGCTGAGTCAACTAATTCTATTGATTACATCGATCTATAAAAGCAAAATTTTCTTCCACACACCATGGCAGGAGTGAGCACTGAGCTGAATGTGACGTTTACGTTGGTGGGTTTGGAGGAGAGCATCTATCACCTCAGACTGTGAGCAGCATGAGCAGAGTGCGGAGGTCCCAGAAGCAAAAGGTGTGTCTTAACATTATCATCACCTCTCTTGGCCCACTGTGCCGCTGCTGCTGCTGCTGCTGCTGCTGCTGCTGCTCTTCTGCTGCAGATGGATGAGGTGTTGTAAGATGAAAATCTCACAGCCCATAAAACGAGAATCTCCCCAGTCAGCAAAGGAAAACTGCAACTGCAAAGTAAGCTGATTGACTTGTCAGCATACATGAATTTATGGCTTGGTGGCGACTCAGTTTGCATACCATCAAAACGTCAGGGATAGTGACAGGAGAAAAGGGATTCCCTGTAAACAATTCAACGGGAGGAATAAGGGGTTTGACTTTCAAAAGAGAACAGAGTTGTTTCCGTCCCACAGAAACAACACAGCCACTAAATCTGTTTTAATCCTGCCAAACGAGGCTCTTGCTTCTTTTGACTTTCCCTAATTGATAAATACTTGTAATCAAATTGTAATCCCTGTTCAGGGATGAACAAGGGCGCATACATCCGTTCGTTTTCATTATTTAAATTCAATGACAAGACAGAGACAGACGATGTGAAACTTGAGGAGAGGAATGGAGAAAAACAAAAAAACACACCTATGGCCATGCTGTGGTCAGAAAAGACCATAGGTAGGCAAATTCATACATGATATGCGCGGTTAGCTTTGGTCCAGTGAAAACGCAGTGAGGGTTGGCTGCTCAGAGGGAAATCATTGACTTGCATGAAGCACACACACACATCAAACATCTGTAACTGGCTGTCTGATCAGTGACAGTGATGAATGAAGGTAGGCTAAAGAGCTCTTAAGGATGATGCATCGCCTCTTTAAATACCAGTTGTCGTTGCTTCATTTGATTCTGTGATAATAGTAATTAAAACAGAAATAACAATAGACTGTTACTTTACCAGGAGATAATCACTCATTCTGAAGTCAGTTATTTTCAGTATTACTCATTACTAATAAGGAGAAATGTATTTTTATTATGCATTATTCTGTTAGAAGAAGATGAAAAAGTAGAAGATGAAGAAGAAGAAAACGAAGAACAAGAACAAGAAGTACATTGCGCTGTTGTCTTTATTACCCTCAGGTGCACACAAACTACAGGGTTAACTTCTGGGTTATCTAATCTGTATTGGACAACAGAAGCAGGTATTGGTTATCAGTATCAGTTGAAAACCCTAGTATAATTATCGGCATTATTCTAATCTTCATTTATGCAGTTATGCATAATATCAAAAGAGACAATTCTCATACAAAGCAGCTGACCTACAATCCCAAAATGGGATTTGACCAGTCACGAATGAGACTCAAAAGTAACGTTTTCTTACAAACTGGACCTTCAATCTTAAGTTTTTTGATCCCCAAGCAAAAATAGCAAAACACTGAATCCCAAGTTGTTCCCAGTGTGGATACATGGGGAAGAAAAGTAAATTCCTTTGGCCAAAAATAACACGCAAATTAAATGTTTCATAAAACGAGTTACAGTTTATATCTAGAGATGGGATTTTTTCTTCTGATCTTGGTTAATGAGGGGAATGTAATGACACAATGTGCTCAGGTTAACGAATTCCCTTCAGAGACCCACGACCTTGTGAAATTCACTTGAAAAAAGAAAAACAAAACGTCTTCTAAGACAGAAGTCCTCTAAACTGTGCTGCACAAGCCCAGAGAGAACTGGATCTTCCTCAAACCACCAGCCTTGAGCCCAAAATGCTGATCTCATTACCACCATGTAATCAGCCTTTTTTAATGATCAGGGCCCCTTTTCAGCCTCCCTCGGATCACGTCATCCATCTGCTCCACTAGGATTCAGTCCTACTCTCCTAGCCCTGAGCCCACTGGAGCACCGGCGCTGGATTAGCAGAATGCGCTAATGCTGCACCCTTCAGGCACTAATTACTGTACCAGAACAAGTGGATTTTCATCTGCGGGCTGTGTTGCTCACTGTGATGTGCCGCCACTTGCTGTTGTTTTTTTGGAACGCTGCAGTTGTAAATACAGGAAGAGAAGGCAGCAGTTTGGAAGGCGAGCCAAGAAGAAAATCTCAAAGATAACAGGTCTGGTACCAAGCCTGCATGTCGACTATGGTGATGACACACAGATTGGGTGATAGGGTGCGAAAACAAAAGGAAAGGCTTCTCGTAAACATGGGATAACCAATAAATCATGAACATTAAATAACAGCGTCTGCATCACGATGGAGGTATACTTAGTGTTACGCGAGGTGAAGTTCAACATGAGGTGAGTCGTAGCTGGCAGCAGGCAGAGTTTGGGTGCACATTACACGGAACACCTGGGGAGCAATGAGGAAATGAAGCAGTTGCCATGGTAATGAGGCGCTACACCGTCCCAGAAAACCAAGGACATGGAAAAGTCATTTTTCCTTGGCTGCCACTCAGGAACGCCAAAGACGGATGAGAACACAAATTACAACATAAGAGCTTGTTGAAGTTGCTGTACGTCAACTTGAGTGTCGACCGTCTCTGTGAATTTAAAGGTGTTTCGGTCGAGACATCAAGGCGAGTGTCTTTGGACGCGATAATTCTTTCTTAAATATTTAAAGACATGTTCGATGTTCGGCCTTGGAGACATTAAACCCGTCGTGATTCACACCAGAGGGATTATTATTCACATATAACATACGATAGAAAGTAGGGCCGCATCTTCATGGCTCATTGGACTGAATTCTAAAAGCGGAGTGTTTTTTCTATAATCCCCTCAGGCTAGTGGTTACATAAAACATCTTGATTGAGAAAAATAATCCACTACTGGATATCAGAACAGGGTCACAGAGAAATAAACCTGCAGAGCGGGTTGCGATCTAAACATATGTGCAGAAAGAGGTGGAGATGGAGCCCTGGATTAGACCTGCACAGCTACAACTAACTGACCACAACCCTCTCTGCTGTTCAACAGCAAGGAATGTCCAATTTATCTAATTTAGAAACCGTCTACTTCCGTGGACAGTATGAAAAAGGGAGATTGCAGTAAAATATAGATCCAGCTTTTCAGTATCAGTCATGTTTAATTCACTTTGGATTCAATTTCTGCTGTGGCCTTATTCTCCTCCATCTGTCTTTCTCCAGTGTTGACACACTGAAGGATTTGTGACCGTGTTTAAATATCGTTATATTGTCATTTTGGCAGTCTGCTGTGCCCCCTCTTCCTTTCTCTCGCTGCCTCCCCACGGTGACTCATCAGGCAATAACCTTGACAAATGACCTTCAACACCCACAGTCAGCATCGCAACACTGATCAGATTTACAAAGCACTTCAGAATTGGCCTTCATTTCCTTCCATCTGTCATTGTCCCAATTATATAGGTCTGCAAGCATTTATACACTCATGATTCACCTTCTGAACATCTACTAGGGAATTTAATGGAACCTGTGGGTTGATGCACGATGGAGATGTAATATTGCCTGCCTCAGTACAGTATTAGAGGCAATTTCATGCTGTGCCCATTTGGTGCAGTCTTGTTGACAATCTAGTCAACCTTGTGTGTTTGAGACATCTAGCTTTTGTATATCTGTGTTAAAATGAATAAGGATCCTTGTCAGTCAAGAGGAAAAACAAAACCGGCGCTATCTGTGGTGTAGAGTACGCAAGGAGGAAAAGTGGAGCAGTGCAATATGCCAAGCTCTGTCCTGAGGGACAAATGCAATGTGCAGCATGTACATTACTGCCAAAAAATGCCTGTGCCCGTTTGAATTGGGCCAAAGAAACATGCTGGTGTCGAGCACCTCTTGTAGTTCAGAGGAAATGCATGTATTCTAAGGACACTGGTATTTTGAGTACAGTAGGAGGAGGTTTACATTTTTATTTATATCAAAGAGCATAAACCATGTGCAGGATTAGCAGAGAGGGATGGTAATGCACATGCACCACCGACACACGAGTAAGAAGCGAGAGACACCTTTCCAGCCAAGGCTATCTGCTGGCTAAGCAGCTTTTACTGGAAGGGATGGACTACTCAGCCATATTCCATCTAATGTTTAATACATCCACCGAGTAAACATAATGTACATCATAGAGCTGTGACCTTGCCTGAGTAATTACACATAGACGTGCATCAGTCTCCAGAGAGACACACATAGAAGGGATTTGTGTTGTTTGGCAACAACCGTGCCACTGAAGAGAGATCCAAACAGACCTTCAACACAGCAGATGTTTTGACTTGTCATGCATTTGTGGAGGGGCAGCTGGTATTTTCTCCTATTCTCTATTCACATTTCAAAGGTTTCTGTAAAGGTCCCATATTGTAGAAAAAGAAATTTCCTGTCTTTTATGAATATAACACAGGTCTAGGTGCTATGTAAACACTGTGAAAGTATCACACAGTCCTAACACTCAATCCACAGAGAAACGCACACAGCTCGAAGAGTTATTCGGTTCGGTTGTGAGGTTGTGATGTCAACTATACAGTCTCCGTCCTCAACCATGACCCCAGCACAGCTATATTGGCAAAAACACCAGCAGAGCTTGTGAAGAAACACAATGGGCAGTGCCTGCTCAGGCCCGTGAGAGCTAACCAATCAGCGCGGACTGGGTTCTTTGAGAGGGCGTTCTTAAAGAGACAGGAGCAAATACAGCGTGTTCAGACAGCGTGTGAATAGAGGTACTGCAGTAATGGACAAAAATAATGTATAAACCTGAAAAAGAGCATTATATGGGACAATATCCTCACCATGCTGCGAAATCATGTTATGAAACTGATTCTGATTCAAAATGTAGTAAGCATTGTAAATGGGAAACAAACAGCAGTGTTTAAGTAGCTGAATTCATCTAGAATTGACCCAGAAATTGCACTTGGTTTAAGGTTGTAAAATCGGTTTCCTTAACATTGTAATTTTTTGCTTCCACCCTGATGTAACAGAAGCGTAAGCTCAATGATTTGATATTTCTTGCCAACAAACACCAACAAACACTGGAAGTGTTTCAACTTCTTCAGCTTTTTGTCAAACAACCAGATATTTTCTGACGCCGTTGTTAATCTTCTGTACTGATGATTCAGCCAGGAGAAGCGCTTCAAGTGTGAGTCACAAAACATTTTCTATGGGAAAAAACAAACTGCACTTTTACTTTTAGGTACCATACCAGTTAGCCAGCATGTACAATTCCAGAGCAGTGCCACTCGCAAAAAAAGTTATACAATAAGAAACGAAAGGTTCAAACATACCGCACAATTTTGCTGATCCTCAACTGTCCTCAATTCAGGGACAGGAGTCTTAGCGTTAAATCAAATCAAGGTGATGTTTGCAGTGAATGAAGCGGGCAGTGAAGTATTGACTGCAAAGTCTGGCCAACTGTCACGGAGCAAACAGGGCCTGACAGCTGGGTGGTAATTACTACACCATTCGCAGAAGGATGCAGCCTTGGCAAAGACTCAAACACTCGTTTTTTTTGCCCACACTACAGTTCAAAAAGATTGAAGTTCAAAACTTGTGAAATATCAGAGACAGGCAATATGCTGATTTTTTGCCAATTAAGCAATGACCAACCTTGGCATTGGTCAAGGAGAAGTGGCCCACATTTAAATTCAATCATGTATCTGGGAGTGCATCATCACTTTCCCAGTCAAGTAGAGTAATATCTGAATGGCACACATCTGCAGTGTTCTGTAAAAAAAATTACAAAATTAATATATTCAGTCATATATCATTCAGCCACTTCCGACATTAGGAAATGGTCTGGCTGAAGCTATGATACAGTTGATGCAAAAGAGGGATGCACTACATCATTTTACAATTTCACCACTTCCCTCGTGGCTGAGATGGTGACTGTCAAACAGCGTCAAAATGTTGTTTGTTCTTTAATGATGTCCTTGAGTACAGGTAAAAACGTATTTCATTGTATGACTGAGAATTATAGAGACCGGTGACCGAGGGATGAAAAGGTCCAAAGCTGATGCAGTAAATATAAGTAAACCCTCTATTAAAGAAAAATACACGCACTGACAGGAGTTTCACAAGATTTGTAGAAACAACAAAAAATAATCTCAGCTTGATTGTACCTCCTACAGACAACAGCACTCCTCAGCCATGACTGCCACCACAAAACATCATTACCAAGCCAGCAGCAACAGTCACAGTCTGCTCCCACCAGGGGAGAGGGGTAATGGGATGTCCTGAAGGGCACTCCTGGGGGCTTTCCATAAAGCTGTGCTGCCACTCTTCAGTTAGCTACCCTCATTAATTATAGAGGACAGTTAATGCCTACTGTATAAGAGGCATTTTCAGGAAAGCCCAAAGGAGCTGGGAGTGAGAGCGGAGTGGTCAATGAAGATGATGCAACGAAACTTAGCCATTCACTCGGGAGGAAACTCTGTCCCGCTGCTACTTGTGCTAAGAAAGTACAAGCAACAAAGCAACAGAGATAAACCAATTATCCAGGGAAAGATCGACCGAAATATAAATATCAGTAATGTCTAGGGGAGATATTACATCTATTGTTTGTTTTGCAAGCCAGACTACACGTCGATCATACTGCTAGACTAGCCTCTGTTTTCCATACAGCGTCATAATAGGCTGTGAAGCCAGATGGATTTACAAGCTCATGTTTCAATCGCCTTGGCGGATGTGTCCGGTGCCTTTACAGAACAGTAATAGCGTTTTGTTGTGTGAAGTAGGCCAAAGTAAAACAACTGACATTCATGAACATGAACTCATTTCACCCTGGGTGTTCACCGAAACAAATTTCAAAATTTGTTCCAATTTTTGTAAGGCAATGGTGCTGCTGTACTGCTGTTCCTTCTGTCTCTTTGGACAGAAGCTAACGTGCTAGTTGTTGAAGTGTTGAGTTGACAACATTATAACAACAGTAAAACGAATAAAAAAGCAGGCTGTGATTCACACAACGTATATAATAGCTCACCAGCCTCCCTACATTATGAGTGGTTACAAGCTTGAGTATGCTCCTTACAAACTGAAAATGAACTGAGAGATTCCGAACTAATTCTTGTCTGTTTGTCTATTGAACGAGCAAAACATACAAGCAACTTCAATGGCTCTCAGCAGCTTTCGATATACAGTACTTTTTCTAAACACTGCAGAAAGGCATTATTTGCAATTGCCAGTGTAAACATCTTATATCTATTCTTTTAACGTCAGACAGAGCTCAATACTCTGCAAAAAAAATAAAAGAAATACCAGCATATAAAGAGGGCATCTTTACTATTTTGACAAGGCATATTTTGGATTCATAAAAAATGAACGCAAATGCATTTCACACAAGCAAAAAGAGAAGCATTTAAAAATTTGAACAAAAAAAGCACATGCAAAGCAAAGAAATACATGGCGGATACATAAAACAAGCAAACACAAAAGCTACTTGTTTAAGCAACACAACACATCAATAAAACAAACTGACATGCTGTTATTGGTAAAAAGCTTACAGTGGGTGTTGAGTTGACATGTCCAATAAAATCAGAATGTTAATTGTATATTCATGTCACATTTCTTTTGTCGGATTTCTGAGTGGCAAACGTTTTTTTTGTTTTTTTGCAGCTTTACTGTTGATTGGATGTTCGCTGTGCTGCACCTTATTCCTGTTGTGATGTTATAATTGGCGCCACCGGATCATACCAAAAAGCAGCGACTAGAGCATCTGCTTTGAGCCGTGTTGTGAGAATCCTCTCAGAGAGGGCTACACATTATGCAACGGGGCTAACTTTCTAAGACTCCTTCGGCTTGAAAAGGCAATAAAACTGTAGCAAAGTATGAGAAACACAATCAATCCAAGATATATCAGTGAATCTTCCCAGAGCGTTTGTACGCAGGGCACCGACAGATCAGATAATGATAGTCACAGAATGTGTTCATGATTCATTAGCTCTGCGTTGTGCCTGAGGCAGCATGTGGGCGGAGGTGGCTAGGTCCAACTCCTCTGTAGAATTTATTCTCTGTACCTGCGCTGAGGAATGACTTGTGCTAAAAATAGCTAAGCTCACCACAAACAGGACCACAGCATCGTCAGCATCATCAGTGTCCCCCACGGCCCACAGGATACCCAATCGATCTCCGTATTGATTGGACTGATGCACACTTAATTGGATTCCAATTAGGATAGCTCCTATGATACAAGGAGGGATTGTTGAAAACTCTATTTGCCTCACAATGATCATACCACCTTTGGCATATCACGTATAAATGATGAAACAATTCTCAAGATAAGAGAGCAAAAGCTTAATATTTCATCTAGTATTATATCATGTAAACAGAAACAAGGTTTTTTTGTAATGTCCTCTTTCTATTTCCTATCACATGAAACTCTACTGAGATGGCTCTGGCACTGTACAAGCAGCCAAAGGGGCCCGGGGCAAACAATCACTCTTCCCTTCCAAATGAGTTGGGAGTCGGACGTGCTGGGTAGCTGTGCAAACAGCCCTTTATTCCCTTCAGCGGCACCTGTCCCCCACCCCGGGGACAGTGGGGAGCTCCATGAACACCATTTATTGAGAGAAAAGCACCACTGTTGAAACAATCCCCTCCAGACTGCCATTCTGCTGCCATATGGCACACCTCTGTCTGTGTGCTCAGCCAAAACAAAGACACAGAGCTGCGACCAAAGGCTTAAATTATTTCCCCAGCTCCACTCTTTGTTCAGATTCTGCAGTTTTGCAGTACTACCACAGCAACACACAACGGGAAAAAAAATAAGGAGACAATTTCACTTGAAAGGGCCATAAATGCAGCCATGTTTTCACCTAAAGGGCATTCTATTTAAAAGCATAATTTTAGTGTTTCGTTCCTCATTTGTATTCAGTTCTGTTCAGACACTAGAAAGCACAATAGACTGAGAGTGTGCAGGCCACAAAAATGAACACTCTCAGGATGCTGGTGTTATTTTTGGTCATGCTAGCAACATGGCTCTAGGGACGGCAACGTTGTTCTGATGATCTGTCCATCACTTCAATCCGGACTGAAATATCTCATCAACCTTTTGATTAAATGTCGTGATTCTTTTATTGACATTCATGGTCCCCCATGATATAATTCCCCTTCCATCAATGTACGAAAATACTCACCAATATCCAAACACTAATCTGAGTTCTAGTTGAGCTGGTGATGCTCCAAGCTAAAGCCCAGTTAGGAAGTGAAGGTGGGTGTCTACAGTCTACGTCATGGTTTACAAGAATTCTCAGACACAAACAATGAATATGGAGTTTCTGAATATCGTCCCTCTGGAAGAAGATTTCCAAAAGGTCAGTTTTTGGTGATTTAAAACGCATGTTTAGGAATACTAAAGGCCAAAACTCATTAAATTGGCTTAAAAAGAAACACCCATGTACACGTGGACAGAGGCACTAGCCTGGCTTTAGACTCTTCCGACAGCATGCTACAGTTTGAAAGAATCTTACGGATTCTGCCGTGTTGTCAATGCTACAAGTTCCCTTATTGTTGGGTTGTTAAGGTTCACCCTGACAACGGACGCTGACAGAGATGGATTCTGACAGAGATGATTCTTATGGACAGTGCTGCAAACAGACAGTGGTCACTGAGAGCTTTCAGTGTGATATTTGGTAAGAAACAGACAATGTACAAGACAGGACACAATAGCAGCAGCTCATCTATGGTTTTACATAACAGGAGAGCAGGAGAGAGCATCTGATTGCTCAGAAGATATCAGATGCTCTTTTTACTCAGTCATGACACAAACATCTCCAGAGAGACATTCACTGTGACACTCATGTGCACGCTTGTTAAACCTTAAAACCCATGTCACTACTTTGGCCTGAAAACCCATTTTCCTCAAGACAGCAATGCAGGCGCTCAGCGCTATAACACTTCTGATGTGATTTTCTCGTGCTAGAAGTGGGAATAGTCTCCTCTTACAATTACAAACATTACAGAGCACAGAAAGTTTTCTGAACCAAATGAAAAGATGCCTGTGATTGAGTCCGCAATGTACTCACTCTCTACTATAGTCAGTGAGGCATTCAGAGGAGAGGAGAGGAGAGGAGAGGAGAGGAGAGGAGAGGAGAGGAGAGGAGACACCCAAATAACAAGTCTCTATCTCGGCTTGTTGTCTAACATATACAGACACAACCTAATGAACCAGGAATAATGACAATGTTTTTCCTTAACTGATTTTCAGCAGCTGTTGGGGCCGAGGGAGGACGACACCTGGGAAATAGGATGTGACAGGCAGTGGTTGTTGGGGTCATTGAGGCCGGCCTGGCTGGTTTTCAGGTTGTCCAGCTAATCGGAGACTGAGAAGATGACTCATTAAGACATTCAACAAGAATAATTCAGATAAATAAAATGATAGAGGGCTAAATTACTTATGATTTCTCTTTCTAATGCTGTCAACTGTGGGCTGGACCAAGCCTGATGTAAAACAGAGCTGCAACATTAGTCGATCAAGAGAAAAATTTGTTCCATATTATTTTGATAATCGATTAATAATTAAAACAAAACTGCTGCTGGATTCAGCTTCTTAAATTTAAGGATTTCCTGCTGGTCTTTGTGAGTTATGATAGTAAATGGGGAGTCTGGGTTTTGGACTGTTGGTGGGACAAATGACGCAATCAAAAAACGTCTCTTTGGGCGTGTGGGGATGTGAAATAAAGTGACAACTAGTGCTTTAGCAAACCGACTCCCATAATCAATTTAATCTATTTTCTGAATTAATCAATATTTGTTTTGTTTAGGAAAAAGGTCACAACATGGCTGTTACAACTCCTTGAAGTCCAAGGGGACATCTTCAAATTGCTTGTTTTGTCTGATCAACAGTCATTCGTCAACATTTTTTGGTACACAAAAAAGACAGGGGAAAAATATTTGGCATGTTTGTTTGAAAAATACCTGAAACGATCAATTGATAATAAGAAAATAATCTCACTGACTAATCACTTCAGCTCTAGTAACAAAGTTTTTTCTGGTCATAGCTGCAGGCGGTGTATGAGCCGGACTCAAGAGAAATAAAGAAGCACCAGCAGCATGTTTGCCAACTGCAAGTCATATTACAAGTCATCAGTTTTTTCTATTTGACTTCAGCACCAAGACAGCCAAACAACAGCAACAATGGTTTTAACGGGACCGTCACAGAAAGAATACAAATCGCTCAAAACAAGTCCACATTTTTTAAGTTTGGCAAAGGTTCACAAAGACTCCAAATAACATGCTGGTTTAGAAATACTGGAACAACAATCTAATGGTGCAAAATCCAGAAACCAAAGATCTTATAATGAATTAACTTTTCGGCAATGGAATACATGCAGGACCGCAAGTATTTTTAAACAGCAGAAAAATGTCAAATAAAAGACGTCAGCTAATGCAGCTGAGGGAGACGTTTGGCTGCAGCAGAGGCAGAAATTTATGGTACATCAGCTGAACTATATAAAAAAAAAAAACACTGATGCAGACACACATGTCAAAAAGGAGCTAGCGAAAAGTGAAAGATCCCTCAAGACAACAGAAAGCTCACAAAAGAACGAAATAAAACTGTGTAGGAGAAGCTCTACCCTCATTTATTACATGAAAAAAAAATACTACAAACCGGACTGAACAATATTTTAATGGCAAACACTACGCTACTGTTTCTAATCAAAACACACTTGCTGAATTGACCCACAAGCTGCAGGACAGCTGGCTTTGTGTCTGAGGCTCATGCGTTTCCAGTGGCCAGCCTCTTTGTCTCCGGTGTGTGTTCATCTATCTCCTCTCCAGAGACACTCATCTCATCTGACTGCTGCGCTGACACACACACAAAGGACAAGGAGACTGATTGCATGCACCGATGACCGTTAGTGTAATCTGCAGGCCCAGACACACGTGGAACAATGGACGCCACCCAAGAATTTATCTGATTATAAGATGGAGATAAAGCATTGACCGATGGACGATATGCAAATATATATATACATATATACACACAAGCAAACACAATGCAATCATACACGCACAAACACAAATAATGACTCTCATAAAGCAGCTCAGCCTCATCTATCTACCCTGTTGGAAAGCACAACTCCTTCTCTGGAGGAAAATTATCCAGCGTGGGTGGCATATTAGACTTAGATGAATTAAACATTCAAAGGGTGATTTTCAAATCTAAATACCAAAAAAAAAAAAAAAAAGAAAAAATATCCAGCACCGTCTCAACGTCTCGCTGCACCAATGCGCACGCCTCCCGTCGAGCTCCTCCGCTCTCTGCCTTCCTCCATTTTTATAAGTGGATTTGTTGAACTGTGTGCCGTACACACCTGAGAGACGGCGTGTTTTGTCACTCGTTTGAACAGAGAGATAAAAGACAGAAAAAGGAGAGCAGGAGTGAGACCCACAGTGGATGAGCCAACCTTGTACTCCCTCAGCGCAGCTCGAGTAGCCCTCTTTACAGCCTCTTAGCCACATCTGTATGAAGATGACAGGAGCTCCCTTGGAACTAGACACTCATTTGTGAGAGTCCTGCTTTCCTTCATGACCATTTTACCATGATGCTAAAGTTCAGCCACCATCCTCCTAATAAAGAGAACCAATAAGATAATGACTTTATCCTTATAAATATAAAGTAGAACATAGAACAGTAGAACATTGGGGTTATTATCTCTTTTTAATATTATTAAAAAGAGATAATTACCCCAATTAGATACATTAGATGCCAGCGAGTTTTCTCAGTGCTTAAATCCAAGTCTGATATCATCATTTCAGTTCAGAGTAGGGTTGCAAAATTTCAACAACGTTCAAGGTGGGAACTTTCCATTTGAATAAACAGGAAATTATGGGAATTAACAGTAGACAACAAATGGGAAATAACAGGAATGAAATGGAAATTAAGGGTTGTTTGCTCAGGCTGTATTTACCATGTCACAAGCACAAACCCTTTACCAAATCATACGCAGACATAACTATAAAGACTTTTAACAGAAAAGTAATAAATAAGCAATTCAGCTGAGTCCCAGTTCACCCCTTCCAAAAAAAAAAGACATCTCTCTGAAAAAATGATTTCAATCTCAATCCTCTATACTGTCTCCATGGATTTTCTCGTTGTCACACTCGGACCAAGACAGACCCATTGTGAAGCGTAGTTCAGGATTTATTGGATCACTTAAACACTAGGCACCGATGCGACAATCTGATGCACCCGATCATCTCGCCAATATTGACTCAAGTAAATAGACTGCCTTGATGTGAATGCACTACATTACATTATGTTTGTTTTTTTACCCCCACCACACCTGGCAAACAAATACAGTGCATCACATCTCAGGACATCATCTAAGAGTCTGTAAGCTTGTTCATCATCGTATTCCATTGAAAACATTGAACTTGTGTGCACTATTTAGTCCGCTGCTGAACTTCTCAACCCTGTCTGCGTGCTTTATACTGATGTTTCATTTATTCATGACTCACTTTCTGGTTAAGTTAACTGCTTTTTAAAGACAGAGAGATGTACAAAGTGGTTACTGAGGCTATACAGATACAGTGCCGAAGCACTGTTTATATAAGGAGAAAATAAGCTGTTATCAGATTCTGTCTGCTGAACACGGAGCCTGAAGGACCTGACAGCTCTTCGTTTGAAGATCTTTTTTCCCCTTTTACTGAATATATTGTGTGTGACATTATCCAGTCAACACAAAGTCACCATCCTGTCAAATCAAGACACCGTAAGTAATACCTCAATCTTCTGAAGGTACAGTGAATCCCAGAGGGACGGGACCCATGAATCGAGCAGCCTTATGAAATCAAGTCAACCACAAATCCAGTTTATGTGAGCACTGAAAGCAAGAGGCTACAGCTGACCTTGGAATAAGCCTGGGGTTTCCTTCCCTGAAGCAAAAAATACTGTACACAGTATTTAGAACATACCCAGTCAGAATAAAATCAATACCAATCCAGAAGGGTTTATCTATTGTAAGTGTGAATGCGTTCTTGTTTGTTTGATTAGCACCAGCGTAGCAGGAGGTGTAGGATATATAAAGGCACAGTTGGAAGTCTACAAGAAACTGGTTGTCACCAAGGGTTTAACAACATTTGGATATCCCGACATACAAACAATAACAGTAAAGCATCTGTTTCTCGAGCAGCAATGACCACGATGAAAACATTACAGAGGCGAGACCCCCACAGAGCGTGCCGAGTAGGAAAATCTGCTGAGGAGACAGATAAGACACGAGAAGAAGAAGGGGAGGTACAGCAATCATTAGCTCAAAAAACCCTGCCGTGAGGCTGTGTGCAGCAGAACCACAAGCCTGGTGACATAAACATAGAAAGAGGTGACCCGTGGAGTAGATGAGGGCGGGATGGACGAGAGGAATGGCAGGAGAACAAAGGGGAGATGGATGTGTCATAAATAAAAACGGCTCAATCTCATTCTTGAGAAAATGCCCCCTTGTGGGACGTCAAAATTAAGAGACGCAATGAAGACTAAACAGAGAGCTGGAGATGAAATTACTCTCTACACCTCACTGGTCGTTCTCTGACTTTCACCACTCCGTTGGCCAACAGAAGAGTGTCGTGGCTGTCAGACCACGTCTGTTTTCAGCCCAGCACCTGGCCTGAGCTGCTGATGACACACACATTAATATTAATCTCCATCACAAAGCAACTTTTGTATCGGGGAAGCGTGACCGCCGTTTATGCACAAGCAACAACACTGTTGGTAACCTAACCCTAACCCTGTTGGAAAACAAAATCCAACATAGCCGATAAAGAGAACAAGAATCCGAACGCACACAGATATACTGCAGATCATTTAATTCCCCGCATGCTGTGGTGCAACCTGAGTCAACGGAAAAGTGCAGATCCGCTGTTTTTCTCTGTGAGCGGAGTAGAACGAGCATATGCCTGTGTTTCCTCATTAGTCTGCAGAGGCACAGGGCCTTGAAGTACAGAGCGAGACAAAGGATGGATTCTCTCATACAGCAGAGAGCCCAGAGGCCCAAAGACAAACCGGACCAGAGCAACAAGCAGGACTGACAGAGGAGAGGACAAAAAGTAAAGTGTGACTGTGGATAGATCATGATGGTTGATGCATGTGGAGTTTACATACTTACATACCAGCATTTTCTCATTGTTAGTATGAAAATCTTTCTCACTGCTACTTTATTTATTATATTTTCCTTTTGATGATGTTGTTTCAATGACTGTATTTTTATTTGAAAGGAGGCTCTACACACGATCAGCTTGCATATGTACATGCACGCATTTTTCACTGATGGTATGTATATCAATTGGCAGCTCATCTTGGCACTATTCACCCACTATTTCACTTGCATTTGTTTTTTGTCGATGTTGTTTCGATGATCCGTATCAGTTTTTTGTTCGTCATTGGCAGGATCCTGGCAGCTGTTTAAAGGGGTTACACCCACAAATGTCTCAGCAATGCTAAGGAAAGCCTCGGGCTAAGAGTTTCCTACTGCTGCTGCGCACTATTAAAAAGTGTTATAAACTGCGGGTGCTGACGACTTCACTTGTTCTGATTTTGGTTATACTCCAAAGACTTTTGAGTTTCGTAGACATCACATCCAAAAAAAACTGCAAAAAATCAGAATCAATTCCTATTTCAAAGTGATAACTTATTGGAGAAAAACCCTCCTAAACAGCATATTCTGTGCTGTGTAAAACTCTAAAAATTAGGTTACAAAGACAACATCGGCAATAAAATCGTTCCTCTCTTTCGTGTAAATGTGTATCTGTTACAACACTGTATAATAAATAAGGCAGAAAATGTATTACAGTAACATCAGTTATCAGTTGTATCACATTTAATATGAAATCACATATTTGTGCCCTCTATTCCCAGCTGCAAAAACTGCAATCGGGCACGTTGTGCTGTGCATGAGGGCAGTTCCTCAACATTAGGTGTCTCATTATTAAACACAACTCCATATCCAACATTAACCAAGGCTGATGTGTTGTCCTCCTTCAGTTTATGCTGAGCCTGATATAACAGGGCAATTAAAATTCTGTTTGATACCGAATTGTGCTCACAAACTTTTGAGGTCAGCATCTGAAGACGGCTCTTAACTGATAAACACTCTGGCTTGAGGTGGTGCATCACTCCTGCGTGTCATAACTGCAGGTTACAAACGGCCTTCATTATCTGATTAAAGCTTAGCTCCACACTCTTTTTAAATTAGTTAAGCTATCGGAGGCTCTCCCCTTTCTGCGATCCCCAGCAAGAGCTTCGGCGCGCCGCATTAACTCATTTATGAGGCCACTGAAGTATATAAATATCAACCAACAAGCTGTGCAATCTGTTTGCATTACTATGGCTGTAGGCTGTCTCCTTTTAAAGTGAACCTTTGGCCTGGCTGGGGAACGGGATCGTCAACACTGCTCCGCTCTCGTCCACTTCTCTCATTAGCAGGCCACTCACCAGAGGAATATATTACTCTGGTAGGAGTTTTAATATTCATGCTTCCAGGTGGAGGATAACCCCAGACCCCCCCCCCCCCCCCCCCCCGTTTCTCTTTGTCACACAAAACATCCCAGGCAGCACAATGGAGGTCTCAGCAGACTGCTACCGACACACTGACAGACTGCCTGCCTGCTCTCCATCCAGCCACACAAACACACACACACACACACACGCACACACAAAGAGACACTGGGGAATATAAGAGGGCCATTTGATGAAACCCAAACAAGCTCTACACCCACATTTGTTGGCCCCTGCGTCCAGATACGACGAGAGCTGATGACATTTCTGCGAGAAAAGTGTAAACGTGCGAGAGCTCATGTTTGCGATGAGTGCCTAACAAAAGAGTCATTTGCCATCTCGTCTTCAGCTAAGCTCATTCTCGAATCCAAGGTCAGGCAAAGTTTAATTTCTCTGCAACAACCTGTCGGCAAATCAGAGCTGTGACTGAGAGAGCAATGAAACACAAGGGTGAACACTAAGGACCACATCCAAAGGCAGCGACAGAGCTAACGCTGCCCTGTGCAACCTTGACACGATGCATCAGCCCTTTCATTATCAACAAGACGTGACTGATAGAGCGTATCTGGCAAGGGGCTGCTCCCACATTTCAAATCCCCATGAAAGAGATCGGGGAGGGCTGCAAGCCGGGTCCGTCCTGCACCGCTCTGCTGTGTAGATAGACGCCACAGTGATGTAATCCTTAATCGCAACCAGCCATGCGCCACAGGTTCAGCCAATCGTGATGCCGGTGCGCAGTGATGCTGGTAAACATAAGTGACGTTCTCCTGAGGTTACTCTTCATGAAACATTCAGACCTAGCACACATTTTAATCATTCATATGAAGAACAGCAACAGTGTGTCAGCCGCTGCGAGTTCAGAGCGCACACACCTGCACACAGAAGCATGCACTCTTTCAAAGAGGGCTCACGTGTCTCGTGCCCATCGGCCCCCACGAAGGACACCGTGGAGAGGTTACGTGTCACTGAAGGTCCTGACAGTGTAAAGTCAGCAAAGATCTGCAGTCTCCAGGGAACTCTCAAGCGTCACACTGGACACTGCAGACAAAACTGGGATTTCTATATATTTCTCTACATCTACATTCATCACCAGTTTCCATTTTTCATCTGAATGTACAAAAATATATATTAATCCAATCTGTAATGACAAAACTCGAGCAGTGAAAGTAAAGACGTGACTATCAACTGCACTGAGAAAGACACAAAATGTTCCCCGAGAAGCAAAAACTGTTAAAAAGACAAAAAAATCTACCACTGAACGTCTGAACTTGAACTTTCGCTATTTCAAGCAAGGTTTTATTGAGGCAAAGCTCTGGGCAATATATAACTTTGGTCTGTTAAATGAAAATAAGGATTTTACAAAACAAACAAAAAAAGTGCTTGTAGTTGTCAAAGTAGGCTATCCCAAGAAAAGAATAATTTTGTTACAATTCATAGCAGACACTTTGACTTTGTCGCAACCCAGCTCAGATGGTTGAAACAAGAAGAAAGACCGCAGCATAGTAGCCATTTAAATAATATTTTACTAAACCAAATTGAACCAAATGAGACCAGATGTAAAGCAAATCTAAATGAAACCACAAACAGAGCCAAACTTAAACTTTGCGAGCTGGTAGAGACCGATAAAGAAATGAAGAGAGATATCCGGAACCTCGTGTATGAGTTGGAGTAATCAGGAGGATTTCTCTGCCTCTAAACAGAAACAGGTAAAACACACACAAAAAAAAAGCCCGCCACAAACTGTAGTGGGAAAGGTGTTACTAACACTAATGATGGCTTCGTTCTATTCAAGCGCCCATTAGGCAATGAACGTGTGAAAGAGAACCAGCATGCACAATCCCAGGAACCTGAAACTAAAGCGGTAAAATGGAATTCATACTCGGACATGTTAAAATGTCTTCAGTAGAAAAGTCCTCATTGTACCAGAGCTTGTGCATTGTGTCTGCATGAGCACGAGGGCTACACAATATGGTAAAATATATATTTTTACTGACACAATTGCAATATCATAAGTTTTGCATCACAACTTTCATTTTCACTATAAAACCGTTTAAAATCATGAGGATGTGACATTCGTCGGTGTCTGTGGTAAACAAATGTGTTTTCTTACAGGATTTGTAGGCCAGGGCATCTCTGTTGCACTACTTCATTACAGTGCTTGGCCATACTCCAGTTTCGATAATGGATTGATTAATTGTGCGGGCCTGACTAGTGCCGAAACATTTTAAATGGCGTTAGTTCTCGAACACATCTAGGTGTTGGTTTAATGGCGTCACAGGAGGTAAAACGCTGAATGTGTGTCAGGGGAACAGTGGGACAGTCCCAGGATCATCTTGGTCGGCGTGGGCATGGCATCACGGTGTGTCCTCCAATAGCATTCGGGGAATTAATTACCATCCTGGAAGCGCTAACGACCAAGCCTTTGTCAGGGCTTTTTGGAAGGGCAATCCTGACCAGTGAGTGATCTCATATTTGGTTCGAGTAACTGTGGAGTCACCGCAGCAACAGCTGAGAGCCTGGCACCATGCTTCAGTGTAAAGCACTCCTCAATGAGCACAAAACACACACGGCTCCCCTCCCCCGGCGGTGTCCCCCCCCCCACCAAGATGTCAGCAGACCTCAGGAGAACTTGTAAAGCATTGATTGTGGTCACAGCAGCAGTGACTCTTTCTTTTTTCTACCTTAATACATCCAGAATCAGAGTCAGGTTTATTGCCAAGTTTGTTTTTCTACAAGCGAGGAATGAGCCTTTATGTTTTCTGGTGCATAACAACAAATGTAACAAGTAGAATATAATCTCAAAGTCTAAAAATGTCGATATGGCTGTTATTTAAATGAAGGAGCTTTACGGTTTTCTGCAGGAATGTGCAAAGTTTTCGAAGAGGAATCTGCCAAAAGCTCAGTTTGATTGAGTTTGAGTTTGATTTTGAATCAAGAGGTTTTTTTTTACTGTGGGGTTCAAAAGTGACACTGCCCTGAGAGCTGGTGGCTGGGGTTTCCATTAAACAAAACAGTTATTAGAGAGCCAGGGGTAATCACAGGTTTTACAGGGTGTAGAGTAAGCTATAATTAACTATTTGTGTGGAGCAGAGTGGGCCAAAGCTCTGTGCTGACAGTCATTCAATAAATCTTTTATTAATTAGAAGCACAACAAAGAAACGCTGGAGGTTTTCAAGAGTGCGTTACAGATTTTCTACCGGCAAAGGAGAAATTAGGTATGATCTCTGTCTTCTGCAACATTGTCCTTGTTTGCATTATAAGCATTCAAAGAAATAATAATCAGCAAAAACATGAGAAAATGCAAATCCTCGGGTGGCGGGGAGCTCAAAACACGCCCCACTTCTTCTTTGTAAAAGAAAAGCACGCCAATCCTTATAGGCATAAACAATAGTTTTCTTTCTCACTCCTCACCCCACACACAATTCACAGCACATAACTGTGTAACAGTGTCATCATCAGCGGGGCTCCTTCATATGCATAAGCTGGGAGAACTTTTAAAGCTAACCGGAGACAAACAAGCTGCATTTACCCATCAATAATGCATCTGGCGGAACTTAAATTAGAATAATGCTCGACTTGTGCTTCAAGAGCACAAGCAGATGAGAGTGCATGTTGTGCTGCAGTGGGTGAATCCACTTAGTCTCGTCTTTGATTAACTATGGTGTTTTCTGTTATCCAAACATGTTAATGACAAATATGTGAGTCCCAGTCGGTCTCTCTGCTGCAACACTGCACTAAAATCAAGAGAGCAAAAGAGGCCTGAGGGCAACCGAGGATTTCGGGCACTTCCATCGACCTGCGACTGGATGTGAGCTAAATCTACAGGACTGTGTAATTACGGGTGCTCACATTTTCCTCCATAATTCATTAAAGCAAAACTTAAGTCCTTGCATTACAGCTGCCACTTCCTTTAAAAAGGGTGGACATGTTTTCTTCTGAAAGACCTCAACGCTCAGCCGCGGTTGTGTTTTCCTTATTTCTGCCGAAGCTGGTTTTATCAATGCAAAAACACCACGGTGACGTCCACGTCACATCTGAAGAAGTGGGCACCTTGTTCAATGTCAGACGAGAGGATGGAGGCCGACGTCTGTCAGGGGTAAATCTGAGTTTAGAGCCATTAAACAGTTTAGGGAAGGGATCAGAGTGTAATGGAAACAGGTCTAGTGGGAATAAAAGCTCAGCATAAGAAGGTGAAAAAGAGAAAGAAAGATAGAAAACACAGGGAGGCAGAGAGAGCTCATGAGAGACTGAGAATATATGACCTAGTTATGCCTCTTACTTTGCATTCCCTAGTCTAGGTGTCCTGGTATCCAGGGTGATTTTGGTTTTTGGCAGGCCTGGAAGCCAGGAAGGAAGGAAGGAAGGGCAAAGTTTGAACTCAATGAGGAACACGCTCCAGCGGTGTGGCCGGTCAGGTGAATTAGCCTGCTCTCTCTCTCTCTCTCTCTCTCTCTCTTTCTCTCTTTCTCCCCCAGGTGCCAGGTTAGAAGGAGAGAGAGTCAGGACGCCAGACAGCCACAGCAGAGCCGGAGCACTCTCCTCTTTCACTCCACTCCCCTCCTTCCAGCCCTGCTGACGTCAGCCACCCAGACCACACGACTCTGCTGCAAACAGCACACCTGCTGGCTTCACAGTCCATCTGGCCCGGCTCCATCTCTGGCTCAGCTCTCCGAGCAGAGACGCAGGTCTGTTTACAACCTGGGCACACAGTCACGATCCTACAGTAATTGCAGTAACTATTTCACGCTTTGCTCGTGGGAGAAAAAAAGAGGAACGGTGGCTGTACATCCTGCTGATGATAAGGCGTATCAAAAGGGACGAGAATCACACACGTCTTATTAACGTTTCACATCGCAGGTTAACGTTGTGGAGGGGCTTTAATGCATCTACATGTTGCTGCTAGTCAGGGAAGTCCCGAAGGATTTCCTTGCGCACCTTTTTCCTACAAACACAGAGAAAGGGAACAGTTTTTGTCCTGCTATTGAAGTGACAGGCCCTCTCAGACACTTTCTTCTGAAATCAAAACGGAGCTATCATCAAAGCATCGCTTGTAGAAGAGAAGACATTTTACTATCAGGGCCTGGCTCTGTTTTTCATCTTTACAAGCAAATACGCTTCAGCCTGCAAAATATCAATAGTTTGTTTCCATGATTATGGAAGAACACACACGTCATTCCTGCATCGACATGGCACGGCCCATGCTTCCACCTGTGCATTGTGAGCCACACTGCATGTTCACCAGGGCGGCAATGGGATACCCCATGTGCATTATTGATGTCACAGGTTCAAGGGAAACTGCATGAGCAACAACCAGCCCAAAATGAGGAACCAACACGCTGCTGACAAACTGACAAGTAAGAAAAATAATCCTGCCTTCCAGCCATACATCTCAAGAGTGCAATGTGCTTTTGACACCCCCATCTAGCGTTGTCATGTCTGTCCTCCGGAGCCCCCTGACGTCTCACAGCCAGGCTTGTCACCAAATTCCAATCATGTGGGGTTTTTATGTTTGTTTGTTTTTTTTTCTGGCTGCTTTGGGGCACGTGAGGAGGGAAACACATCCTCCCAGAATACGCCTTTTCTATTATTTAAAATGACAAAAATAACTCCGCATAATGCTCATTCAGGGTGTCCTCTTAGGTTAGACAACCAGCAGGCGGGACATGCAGGCAGGCAGGCAGGCACTTGCTGTCCCCCCCCCTCTCTCTCTCTCTCTTTCTCTGCTCACACACACTCTCGCCTCTTCTGTCTGCCAGGTCAGACGCAATCGCCAAAAACCAGAACCCCGGCGGTCGACAGGTGACTAACCTGAATGGTGCACGTATATTCCGTATCGTCCAGCAGTCTGACGGTGCAGCTGTATTCCCGCTCAAGATTCCTGATGCTGCCGCTCATGAATCGGCTCAACATCTTCTCGGAGAGTCGCTGCTGCTCTGCGTCTGTAGGACCAGAACAATAAAACTCAACACCACAGCGTTGCGAGTGAATGTCACATTGACCACAATCCCACACGGTCCCCTACACGACCAGCAGCCACGGATTCACCCGCCGAGGCGTGCACCATTGTTGTCCCGTTAAGTTTGTCTTTTTTTTTCTTTCTTTTCGTGCGCTCGGAGGGCCCGTGAGAAGAGCAGAATCCGAGGGATGCCCGCATCCAGATCCAGAGGCAGCTCAGCCCTGTTGTGTGTCTGTGGCGGAGCCGAGGATTATCTCTCACCATTCACCGCCGCCACTTGAGCGGAGCGGGCGGGTCCCAGAGAAAACTGACGTCAAATTGAGCCAACGGGAGCGTGTGGCGTTTTCTCCGCACTTTATCACCCAGTATTGTTTTTTTTGTTTTTTTTCTTCTTCTTCTTCTTACACCGCATTTTTTTTTTATCCTGACTTGCAACCGTCAGGGTCCAAAAAATAAGAATAAAAAATAAAAAATACATCTGAATCCTGTTTGTGAAACACCCTCAAGAGACTTTACAATTAGGCTAAATATATAGGGTCATGTTTTATTTATAATGCAAAATCTAGTGGGGAAAGACTGCAGTGCCTTTACCCCATTTTTTAAAACCATGATAAAAAAAAGGCATCAATTAAGACATCACTGACAAAACTTCTTTAGGATGAGAGCTGTTAATAAATCATAAATGGTGTGATGGAGCCTAAATATGATAGAAATCAGCAGTAAAATAATACACACTGTAATACTTGATTTCTTGACTAAGTGTTTTTATGGAAATCTTTATAAAGGAACCAAAATCAAGACAGACTGACCTAAACCACTGTCCTCAGGTGTCACGTCGTGTCTTGTAGAACTTAAGGTGAGCAGTGTACTATTTTTAACAACTCTTCCTGTCTTGGTGAGTGCGTGGTGTAAATGTGTGTTTTGACTGCCACCTGCAGGCCAGTCAGCGTTAGTGCGATTTAATAAACAGCCACCAGTGACCCCAGTGTGTTAAAATCATTAACCCAAAGTGGTGTGAGAGGATCCTCTGGGGTCTTTAAAGGCATGGTGGAGAGGATATGCAGAAAAATCAACAGGTTTGATTTGACTGCTTTTTCATTCCCACTTATTTCTGTTATGACAGCACAGCTACAGCCTACAGGAGAAAAATGTCTGGCTGAATGTGATAAAAAATAAAAAAAAATCCAATATCTGGATTGCAACATAAACATTTTTCACCTCAAACATACTATGTTATTGTTGTGTTTCATAGATAGGGATGTTGTAAAGTTAAAACAATTAAATCCAAAAGTGGGCGAAATCCAAAAGTGGGCGCCACTTGGACATCCCTGCCGTGACCCGGATTCGAACCGGGGTTGCTGCGGCCACAACGCAGAGTACTAACCACTATACGATCACGGCGAGCTAGCCGGGGCTGGTGGCGTGAGGTGCCATTTTCAGTAGAAGAATGACGAAAACCCCCGAATCTGATTGATTAATGGTTTAATATAACGTCCTTGTTAATTAACCATATAACAAAAGAGGCTTACAGTGGCCAAGTGAAGCGAGAACTGTAGTTCTCTATGTAGTTAGCTCCGCTTTGGTAAGTTAACTATAGCTAAAGTTTAGCTAGCGCTTCTTAACTTAACGTTACTGCCTGATGACGTCAATTAACGTATTTCGGTGAACTTTACTCAATTAATTCTGTCGTGTAACTAACGTTACTTCGCCAAGCGGACATTTTGTGTACATTTCCAGGCTGTTCTTATATTAACTTTACCTTAATAATAACTTCTCACAGAACTTCTCTCCTGGGTTTTTGTTCGAAATAACGCAGAAGTTAGCTTGATATTTTGCAAGATGCTGTAAGTATGTACGCTGTTTCCAACGTAACGCTATACCATAAGCAATTGAGTTAGTCTGTGTATAATTGTATTATCTCTTTACTCTAAAGAGTACACTGAAATTCCAGATGGGAAGTACTTCATTTCCCCTTTGGCTTACATATCATCATTTATCTTGACAGGATGTAATGTTTCTAATCATATACATTCAGGTATCCTTCACTGTAGCAGGGTAGGAAGTTTAGTCTTTACAGGATAAGTTCATACATCTGACCCTCATGTAAAGTCAGGTGAAGTTTTTTAGTCCAAGATACATTTTCTGGAGTTTCACATGAAAACAGCGTTGCAGCATAAACGATTAAAGTACGTGGGAACGTAAAAAAAACAAACAAAAGAGGTTAAGAATGAAACATAAGATGGCCTCATACAGCTCTACTGAGTCTCCAGAATAGGAGATCCCATAATGAGTTGAAAATAGGTAATTTACACCCTTACTAAAGCCCAAATCTTTACTGTAGCAGCTAAGTTAAAAGTGTAAACGCGCACTCTGTCTGAACATCTTTTTCAAATTAGTTTGTGATCTCCGGGCGTCCGGATACTTTTTACTTTTTAAAGCAGGTCCCAATATACTTTTACAATTATTGTGGAAAATGCTGTGATGCTCCGAAACATTTTTGTGGCCTACAAAACCTCACAAGACTTTCCATAGGCATTTCCGATGAACTTATCCTCTAAGCCATGCAGTTTGGTCGAAGCTAGTATGACTAAAAGCTTGCATTTCTCAGGTTTTAATAAACAAGGTCGCAGCATCATAAGTGTTCTATTATTTATATGTGGTCTATTCAAGCACATTCTTCAATCCAATAAAGCTGTTTATTTCCCAGAAAGACAAAAAAAACATATTGGAATGTTAAAAAAAGATTGACGATAAAAACAGTGATGAAAGTAGTAGTCTTTATTTGATAAATTACTGGAATAGTCTTTAATAAGTTAGGCTAGCCGGCTTGCCACTGATGAAAAAGAAATAATTTTAAAGTATTACACAGTTTATGATGAAATCAGTGGTTTGCAAAAGCATTGCTTAATGTTTCTTCAGTGTTTAATTAAGGATTAAATGGTAATACAAACCAAACACAAACTTCTGTCATTCCCTCACTCATTCATCATCATCACCAACCACAATCAACGAAGATGCATGATCAGCAACTAGGAAATTCCTAATCACATCAATAAAAATGAAACGTGTCAGACTCGTATTTACAATAGCAGGACCAGAAAGCCCTAATGTCGACGAGCAAAGCAATGCAGTTCGTTCTCATCATTCTCTTCAGGTTCGTTGCTCCGTGTGGCGGCAACTTTAGCAGCACACACTGCCTTTCTGGTGAAAGGGCGACATGGACCAGCCTGAGTGTGATGCAGTGGTGGCTTGCTGCTTGAAATGTTGCCCATGCTTTGAGCACAGGCACCTTCTTGTTTCTTGGCTGTTGTCGATTGATGATTCCTCCTGTACAGTTTCCAAGATGCCGCCAGAGGCTCTCCTATGTCCACATGTTTGCTTTCTGTCTTGCGCAGTTTACTGTCCTTGTGAGTATAGTGTAGATCCACCTTTATGTGGAGGGACTCCTAAGATAGGCAAATGATAAACACACATTTTCACATTAATTAATTATACAGACTACTTCTACCTTATTTTTAAGTAAAACTTCTCTGTAACAGAATTGGGACACACATAATGTACTGCATACCTTAAGCTTTTGAAGGCCACAGAGTCGTAGAGTGCAGTCTGGATTATCTGATTTCTTAAAAAGTAAAGAGTCCATCTCGTCTGACCGTCCAGGGCCGGAAAATATGTCCTCCATTGGCTAAGGATTCAGAGCAGAAAAAGATTGTGTCAGCATCATCAAAATTTTTAACCAGAAACATCAAAACATGAATAAATTCACTTATTTAATCGTCAGCCTCTACACCGATTCTCTTATACATAGGCACTAAAAAAACTGATGCATTCATAAATCAGCCACTAGAGGTCAGTATGATCCCAGACTCTGTTATCACCAACAGGGTGTGCGTCTTAAACTGCAGCAGATAACCATTACAAGTTCCTGCTTTGTCTGTGGTTGTGGCTGGCTGGAAGTCCATATATGGACAGAACTTCCTCAGACATGTGAAACGTGGGGGTGATTGGTCATTATTGAGAAACTCCTGCTGGCTCATGGAAACTCACTGTGCTTCTGTGCTGAGCAACATGGAATGTATGATGTAGATACAACTTGCAATTTTTAAACCTATTTTTGGGTTTAGTGACTCGGACAAAAGGAACTTCAGTGGGGGCCAAAACAATTAAGAACAATCTCTACTAGTGAGAGGTTTGTTTGACCTATAATGTGTTTTTTGTGTGCCTTGTTACAAGCCCTATGGTTCTTGTATAGATTACAAAAACACTTGACAGGATGATAGTTTTAAGTAAAAAAAAAAAAGAAGATATTTACAGGTTTGCTACTCAGAGTGACCGTGCAGTCCTGGGTCTGTGGGCCTGTGGTTTTCACAGTGGCAAACGCAACCAACACGTTAGAGAACAAAGCCGAGAAGCTGACTTCCACTTCCACTCCGCAATCAAACGTTAGCCGCTTCTTCCGTGGTAGCTCTGAAAGGAGATATGAAATAAGTTTTACTTTTATTGCACATCTTATGGTAATAAATTACTAAGATAGAACAGCTGATTTGTCTGATCCTTTTATTAACCACATTAGGGACTTTCAGCCTCGCTGTTATTTTAGCTGCAGATTAGCCTGCGGGGAAAAGCAAATTTGAGGAAGTTATGACATGAAAATGCACTACGTAAAAATAACCATTTCCCTGTTTTGATCAATTAAAGAACATGAGGGGGCTTCTTTGAATGTTTCTGCAAATATCACCTGAAAGCACAATGTCTGGGTTTGGTTTGTCACATGCTGGAGTGTAGGAGGTGTGAGGAAGAGCGATAAAGGACCATCTCTCTCTTTCACTCAAGGTGACAACAGATCAAATGAACAGAATTGTGGTTTAAGTACTGGAAAATAAACTATATTTTGAGTGTGGATGTATTTCACATATCCTGTCCTCAATGTAGTTTGAGGATTTCCTAAACATGGCAATAAGAAACATATAAGTTTAGGACATTTTTCCTCAACTCACCATTTGCCCGTTTCCAGCAGGCATCTCGCAGGTGTAGCTCTCTTGTGTGGCCAGCGGTCTGAACTGGGTCTGCAAGGGATCGGGCTTCCTTCAGGGTGTGTTTGATCTCCACCACCTGCTTACCTCTCACAAGAGGGTCTTTGCTCAGATCTGGTGTAAAGAGAGGGAGAAAATGCAGGTAATTATGATCAAACTCTGCAGCAACTTCACATATAAAAGTCCAGGGTGTTTTCCCATTTTTTTACTCAGTCCACTTTGACCAATTTAATCAAAACCACCACCTCAATAACAACTAAAACCTGTATAACATCCTTAACCACAAGAGCCTGTGGACTCACACTCATTTGATCGCGGGACTGCCAGAGTTTTGCAATAGCAATAAAGAGGAGAATGAGTGGATTTACAGAAAGTTTCATTAGATCCACATGGCTGGCTCTGAAGAATATAGGGAACTTTGAAAAACGAGATGGTTAATATTCACGGTAATTGATCAGGCTGGATTAGTTTTGGAAAACCCCCCTGCGCAAGATTTGATGAATGCAAATGTAGAAACCATTAAAAGGGTGGAATGACTGGCCAGTAGTGAGAGCATGTTCAAATCCTTTGATGTAGATTCATGCTTGGCTTTTCAGAAGATTTGGCGTCAGGGATATTCGGGGCAAGCTGTCGTCACTATGTTGACATAATGGATGAGCAAATGGCACCTTGACTCTTTTTCCATCTCTAAATATGTCCCAGAGAAGATGAGCAGATATCGAAAGGCCTGGGAATTTCAAGTTACTGCCCATATTGTGGCTCTGGTATTTTCAAATAAAAAATATAAAGAGATTAAAGTAAAAAAAAAAACCTGTTGTCAACGTGTCATAACCACCAGTTTTATTTGTCATGTAACTATGGCCACATACACATACAGACACACAGAACACTCTCAGCAGGGCGTCCTGTCCTGCTAGCGCTGATTTCTTGAGTGACCCATGAGAGCAGTAGCAGGGGTGCCCAAATGGCAGAGCAGCTGTCCTGCAATCTGCAGCTCTCAGGTTTCTTGCTGTTCTCTCGCCAACAGTGTGAATTTCCAGAGAATGAGGTCACATGCTAATGGTACCTCTAAAAATTATTTTACCAGAGACCCATCAAACAGACAAACAACTTGATAACACCCTACCCCGGCTTCACTCGCGGCTAGACTTACAGCTCCTGAGAAAGCAACACTACTAAAACGATTTGCCAACGATTATAAAACTTGTCCGCGCTCCACCCAGCACATTGAAGAACACCCTGCACCCTTCAGATCTGTTTACACTCAGTCTATAAAAATAATACTGACAAGGTTTTTGTAATCTTTGACTAGATTTGAACTTCAAACACTAATGATTTTAGTATTAACCATAAATGTGTTTAGTTGAATTGACCACAACCTCTCTGGAGCACACGTGTCCACTCAGCTTCTACATAACACAGCACGGTCAAAGTACACAGATTTATTATCATGTACTCAAAAAAACAAATGCTCACCCTCAGACACCCTCTCCAAGACGTGTGTGACTTTGTCAGTCTGTAGGATGTGATCGTTTAAGTACTTAGTGAAGATTCCAGTACTTTTGCCTCCGTCCTGGACCTCAAATGCCTCCGCATCTTCACATCTGCATTAGTTAACAAAGAAAATGTTATTCAAGAACATATATCAAAAGATTTAACTCTCTCTTCTACAGCATGTTGACTAATTTGAAAAAAGATTCTCAGCTTACAGGTCGATACTAATTGTGCTTGAACTGTTAAATGCATTTGCCGGTTTGGGCATTGGTTTCTGCATGTGTAATTCAATATTTGAAAAACAATGAATCAAGTACATACGTGGCATAACCGTAAACAGTATTCCCTGTGGGTCCCAGTGGCATGATGCCTGAAGGAATGCAATCCTGGTTGTACCTTTTAGAAATTAAAATACATTTTTCAGAAGAATGAAGCAATCCAAACAAATCCTGGTTGTTATAACAAAATCATCTGGCAGTACAATAGTTTACATTTGTATAAAGCATCTATAGTCATCAGTTTATAATACATTAGAAAATGCATATGAATTAAATCAATCAATGCACCTACCACTTTCTACAGGTATCCAGTAAGATCACACTCAGTGCAGTGTGTCTTCTCTGCATGCTGAGCATGACCCTCTGCACACACACACAGTTTTCAGGTCGATATGGCTGTGGAGCATCAACAGCTACCAAGTAATTCCTCCCAGCATGCTCATACCCATGACCCGCATAGTAGCAAAGGCCTGTAAGGAGTGATAAAAACACACATTTAGTATCAGCTGCACGAAGAATTGTAATCATTGCATTTTGTCTCCACATATTCTGCCACTCTGGGAACAACTGTGAGAGAAAGGTCACGATTTCTATACAGTTTCCAAACGTGATTTCTCAGTTTTCAGCCAGTGTTTCGTTATTAGCAAGAGAAAGTAGGCGAGGGAATTGTCACAGACTGTATCATTCTGACACAGCACGACATCGTATTAGAGCTCCATTATGAAAGTGTGTATCTGTCTGGTGTTTATCAACAATAGTGGTTAAACTGTTAGTTCCAGTTAACAATATGACCAATTGTAAACTACAATGGCACCTTTCTTTTTTGTTAAGAAAAAAAAAAGATTTTAAAAAATTGATTAAAAAAAAAATTAACAATCACATTAAAATAAGAAAATGAAAGTTAATAGAATCATGTCAATCAAATTCTGGTGTGCACTGGAACTATTTTTTTTTTTTTTTTTTGGTCCACTGTGGTTTTTGCCTGTACCAGCTGCACCCATGAGAAATGTGTTTTTTCTTTTTCACTGCATTATGAAATGCAGAAAGTTGGAAGTGTATCTACCCACTCAGCCACTCATACGTGTAAAGCGATATACTATAAACCACCCGCGGGTTCATGACCGATGACAAGTGGACAACAACAGATAAGGACCACAAAACACGACAAAGGAAGTTATATTTTAGATCGATTGAATAACTTTGTCAGCATTTCACTAAGGAAGGTGAAATCGCGAAATGGGGAAATTTAGCTAATAAAGAAGAAAAAAAAGGATTTATACGCAATTTATACTAACCATAAACTCCCCTGTCAAGGAGCTGGGTGAACTTCTCAATAGCGGCCACCATCTCCTCCTTGGTGAGATCCAGCAGAGAAACAACCCTGAAGCCGAGCTGCTGCAGGAGGTTGGCCAGCTCATGTACATCCATAACGGGGGCCATCAAGTTAGGGTGGTTTGTGTAATTCAAGTTGCCGATAAGGAGGGCAACTTTATCAGTGGCTGAAACAAAGATCACAGAATAATTCTTATTAAAACATGTAAATACAGAGCATTGTAGTTCTGGTCTGTAACACAGTCAAAGCAGCGTGGGTTGACAGTGACACTGAGGTTCTTTCCATAAAACTGTGGCCTACCTGTGAGTGCTGCAGGAGGAAGCTGATCAGGTTGCACTGAAAGGAAAGAAAAACGACAAGCACAACATTTTTAGTTTAACAACAATCAACGGTAAGATGATTCTTTCCAGAGGGAACCTATGGGGCAGTACAATTTAACAATTTGACGACCGTTGTTTTTTTTAATGCACCACACAGGACCACAATGTGAGTTTCATACAGATGAAACACTGCAAGAACTAGTTTCACTTTACATCATTTTCCTGTTGTGCGTCTAAGGCTTGGCTCAAGTAGTACTGGAGTCTAACAACTTCCTTTTTAGTCTGTAGAAATGGGAAAGTACCTCGAGCATAATGGAAATAGTCCAACTGCTAAATCAGTGGAATCAGTCTTAAGAGTGATTTCATTGGAAATAAAGGAAGTAAACTCAAACAGTGAAATACAATAATAAAATCGGGAAAAGATAAACTTTTACTGAGTAGCTAGAAATAGTTTGAGATGTGACTTACCTATGTCAACGTCAACTGCTTCAGTCCATCTCTCCTCTAGCACGTTAGATATGGAGCACAGGTATGAGCCTCCATGTTCGGCTGTTGCGTGGTCAATCTGCAAGTACCACAATGATTAACTTCTCACCACTGTTTGTCTTCCTTACACATGTTAAGAGTACACAACCATAAATCAAAACTTGGGATGAACCTCATTTCCCAAATGAATTGCATGGTTGGTGAAGGGTGCATGATTCAGAGTTAGTGAAAGGAAACAGTAAATATAGCTCTGTGTAAACAATCACTGTCAACACTGAGGTAAGTAAACACTGGTGTGTCATTCTTCCTTACCTGCAGAGTGTCACCAGTCTTGTCCGGCAGTGGCTGTCCATTTCTGTACCACTGATAGTGAGGAGTGGGGATGCCAAAGGCAGTGCAGCGGAGGGTGAGTTTCGTACCTTGTCGGACTGTCTGGGGTTTAGGGTTGACAGCAATGTGTGGCTCACCCTGCCACTGTACGGGCAAACCTGATGACGTTTGAAAAGAAACATCAGAAAACTAGCAATATTTGTAATACTGATAATAAAGTGTGGCAAATATGAACAAATAGCCGTCACACCACTGCAGTGTGAGTCAACATAAGAACGGCTGATGCATACCTGACTTATCGATGTCTAACACCTTCACTTTCGCCCATTCACTGAACTCGTAGTTACCACGGTGGTCATTCACTCGGCACACATAGAGCTTAGTGTCTTTAGCTTTGATGGTCAGGTCTGCCTCAGTGCCACCAAGTAGCTTGAAAACAGAACAAAATAATAATTAAGAGTTAAAGCACAGAAACATTCACGATGATGAGAAAAAACAAGGTGCTTAAGATGAGTGCAAGATTATCAAATATTTTCTGAAGGACTTGTTTCGGTTGTTATTCTAAGTAGCTGATTTATCCTGTTTGAAATGAGTAGTTTCAGTGAGACTAAAACATCTGGGCACCAGATCAAACCTGTGCTGTAGAAGCACAGCTACACACACTCCTCACACACTGTGGACATTATTTACACACCAAATAAAACTATAAATATACTAACTAAAAATAATGTAAAATGTTTGGGCATCATTATACATTAAAAAAGGTAAAATCCACATACCTCTTCATCACTAGTGAACCACTGGTATTTGAGGATACCTGTGCTCTCAGCACGGACACTCAGAGTCACCTGATGGTTCACAGGCACACACACAGAGACAGGGTGGCGCACTATGACAATTTCTGAAACAAATCAAGTGAGAATCTCAGTCAAATGAAATCACACTCTGTGTATTATGAAACATTGCTGCATATTGACGAGGTGGCGTTGAATGGAGACATAACATACCTCTGATCATTATTCGACAGGGTTTGGGTCGGGATCCAGTCATCAGTGCATGTTCTTCTTCTTATTCCAGACTGTAAGAAGTTGATGAAAAGTTTTTAAACTTTAGTATTTTTCAGTCACTTCCTATTAGAGCGGACCGAATGGGGTAAAAAAAAAAAAAACAGAGCAAACTGCGAAATGACTGACGTCAGGAAATCACGGTAAAATTGATGACTAGACTCATCCACTATGTTCTCATTTCTGGTGAAATGAGCTTTAAATGAACATCGAAGTGATCAGTGCTGAAGATTCACTTAGAAACGTCCTGATTTAGTTCAGAAAATAATCCGTGTTCAAAACATCCATAAACACGCATGTTTCAGTGCATACCTGCCGTCTGTCTCGTACCAGTTGAGCAGCTGTCGGACCTCGGCCAGAGTATATAATGTTTGTGTTCTCTCAGTCTTCATAACTTCCATTATATCGACTAAACTCTCCCCTTTCCCGGAACGAGGCGGCGGACACAGACATTACCGCTAAGTGCATAATATAGGAGCATCTAATATAACAGAAAGAGTCTCTCACAAAATTGTACATGGGGAAAAAAGAGATGCATGTTTGATTTTAAAATCATAAAACGTCTTGAATTGAATAACATCCAAACAGGCGAAGTATGCGACCGTTCAGTTCGTAGAAATCATGAGAGACAGATGCAAGTAGTAACACTTTTAGTAACATTACGGTAATGAGCAATCTGGCCCCTTTTCAGGCGCATCACAATCACAACTCAGAGCTGAGTTCAGGGAGGCACACAGATACAAAATGTGCCGTTACAACTGGACAAACACTTACTGAGGTAGAGAAATCATTGGCTAATATATATTTATATCTATATATAGCCTGGCTCGTGTGATGAAATAGAGATAATCATCACAATAGCCTTACAGAAAGGGGACGCAGAACAAATCCTGTAACAGCCATACGTTGCTCAACTTCATTGTACGTGACCTTTAAACTGTATATTCACATGAATTGTGTGTGTGTGTGTGTGTGTGTGTGTGTGTGTGTAAAATATGAACTGCATTTCTTTTAAGTTTCCAATCGAAGAAAGAATTAACACAGTATAATGTGTTATGTCTTTAAAAGTTTTAAAATCTATTCTTCAAGTCATTTATAAGTTTACTCATAAATTTACTCATCCTTTAATGACATTTTAATGATTATGTTAATAAACTATATTCAAGTAACATGCTTATTAATGTTGAACTTTTCTTGTATACAATTTGTATATACCGGTAATGTAGAGCTAGCCATACCGATATACTAGTAGGCCAATTTTATTGGCCAACATATATCAATATCAGCATATATGCATATATTTCATCTAAAATGTGCCTATATGTACTTTTTTTTCTTTTTTCTTTTTTACAGCACATAAAGCAGATCATTAATAATTATTTAATTTCCATCAGAATTTACTGTGTTTTTGTTAAACTTTTAAAAATCCTGCCTCTGTTCCACAGGCTACATGTCTTTGTCACAAGAGTTTGATAACCACGTTTGAGGGATTATTGCAAAAAATGTGTTTATACGTTATATATTCTGTATATCCATATACATTAGTTTACTTGTATTGACCGATATATCAATATCAGCATTTTTCATGCCCTAAAACATCCAGTATTGGTCACACTGTAATATTATTGAATATTTATGTTCTTTAAGAATCCTTTTCAAATTGAAGACAAAGGCTATATGGCATTTTTACAAATGTGCATGTTGTTTAAATAAAGATATGTGCTTGATTTGAGGGTATGTTTTGTTTGTTATGTTTGCATTGAAGCCAAACAAATTTTTTTTAATCTAAAAAAAAAACTTTATTAATACAGGGAAAGATCTTGGTAAATATAGAAGATGGAGTTCAGTATTAGATAGATTATAAATGTTATGTGTTGTAACACAAGAGCATAACAGAATCATTCTAGAATCAAAGTTAACAACAATGTCTAAAACCATAAACATAAATAAGACCGATGTAAAACTACAGCAAACACATTCATGAAATACCCTTAGGTCTTCTGATCAAAGCATAGATTTGTCAGTCAAGCCTTCTCTGATGTGAAATGTGAGCAGCAAGTGGGTCTCTATGTTATGACCATGTGTTGCAATACGAAGTAAGGGGGCCTGTCCTGTAACAACACTTGTGCAAAGCATAGGACATAAATCAGTGGTCATCAGCTACGTCATGAACCACATTCTACAGGCATGTTTTTCAAGTCCACATGCACTGTCTCACCAAGATGGGACACTATTTTTCCAAATTTTTAAGATGGATCAAAACAAAGCAATGATTTATTAACAGTGTTGCCATTAAAAAAATTGAACATTTTTAGTTCTGGTTTAAATAGCTAGCTTTTACTCTGAATTCAGTTTAGCTTTTAGACTTCTTCGCTAAGTCTAAAGTCTACTTTTGGAAAATCTGATGTGCTCTTGCACCTATTTGTAGGGCTGCTATAAATAGGCCCCTGCTGGCAACACATGCATGTCTATGATAGGCAGTTACAGAGATTTTCTTCACACACTCTGGCTCCAAAGCAACCCTGAAAACACCTCGATGGTAAGTTGGAAAATTTACAAAGTTTAAAGGTGACCAAGAAACACCTGAATCTGAGTCCTAAAATGTACAAGTAGATAACATGTCTTGGATTGGTGTTTGACCACTAACAGCCCTTCCACAACCTGATAGCTGATCCTATTTATAACCTGCTCCAATGTAAGTACTTTGCTTGGTTAGAAAGGACAAGCACTGAGTCTGAACTGTGTCTTTGAGTTTTCTACAGCCAAATAACCCAGTGTGTATCTTATACCTTCTTTAATTAACTTCAGACAGGTTTTGTTACCACTCTAAAATGTTTCTATTTTCTTCTCCAGGGGCTTTTACATGGATACCACCATTGAATTGGAGCCTTGAACCCTGAACAAGCTGTGGACGTAGTAGTTTCATACAGGCTGATACATTTATTTGGATTTTAAGTTTTTTGTGAATTGCTTCAGTGGACAATGACTTCCAGAAGGACTATGACTCGCACTTATTCCGGCAATGGCAGGACAAGCAGCTTCAATGAAGAGGACGGCAGCTCTTCCAATGGCCGCCCAGAAAGTCGTAATACTTACCTCTCGAATGTTAGGCCCGAAAACAGGTAGACAACTTCATCTATAATTCATGTATATTCAGAACATGTGAATCTTTGTTCCTCTTGAAGTGATATATATATTTAAAAACATATATATTGCATGGTGGTCAAGAAAAACACCAGAAAACAGACAGAAGTTAAAACAACAAAAAAACATAACTGAAATTGTCAGAAAGATTTTTGTTTGAAAGAATAAATGATGAAGCTTTCACATTGTCAGTCAAAGATCATATTTATCACATGAATAATGCGTGTTACTGTATGTCATCTACAAAAAAAATAAGAAGTGAAGGAGGGCAGATATTTATGTAGGTAGGTTCACAGATCTTAATGAATCAATGACGTCCCTTCATTTGCCTCCTTTCTGAATAGCTATTCAAGGTATTCTCACTACAGACCAACGAGGTAATCTTTACTTTTAAAACATTCCTCCCAACTAACATCTTAACCACAAACAATGGTTTACCCCAAGAATGACACCAACAGACATTTTAACTGTAATGTAAGTGTCCAGTTTGTCCAGTGATGCGTTCTGTTTTAGTGATAAACATCGGTTTCAGTGTTGGATTGACAACTTTGTTTTGCCTGACATCTCACACGTCTGTGTCACTTTTTCCCACTCTCGTCACTACCAGATATTTCCATTAACATCCTTTCCACATGATTAAGATCGTTTATTTGAATGTACTGCACAGAGATGAAGAGGTCGCTGAAATGAAACAAAAGTTTAAAACTGTCTATTTGGAAGCATGGAACTGACTCTCATGAGTGTTTGTTTCCAGGAGCACGTTGTGCAGCGTCATGGCTCAGCTGACCGAGGACATCCAGCCCTCCTTTGAGACCACCGTGAAATCAAAGGCAGTGTCAGAAAATTGTAATGTGAAGTTCAGCTGTGTCGTATCAGGTAGGACTCCTCTTAACTTCTTCTTTAACTTGCATGCCTTCTTGGAGTAACAGAAACTTTCCAAATGGTTAGTGATGTGAAGAGGGAGGATGTGAGTAATGTGGAAACAAAGGAAGGAGTTCACCTGGAAGGTCTAAATGAACTGCTTTATTCTTCCTGACCTGCTCTATAAAAACTCATCAGACAGTGTTTTATTCAAGCTGGTTTTTCCAGGATTTTGTTTTTGACTGCAGGCAGATTTGAAAGGTGGGCGCACCCAACAGCAGCAGCAGCAGCAGCTGTTCCTCTGTGACATATCACAAACATGATGCAAGAGCTACAACACAATCATGCCAAAGCATGTCAAAGCTTCAGAACAGTGATTTGTTGACTGCATAATTACATCCGGCAAATGTGTTGGTTGGTCGATTATTGGTTGGTTGGTTTGGTTGGTTGGTTGGTTTATACAAATCTACGGAATTCATTTCCAGGAATCTTGGCTGGGGGATGTGTCTCAACCCAGAATTGACCCCCTATTAACTTTTGGTGCAGATCTGGAGTACAGTTTGATACAGATAAAGGGGACTGTTGGGCCTTGGTGGAGGGATGCTCTATACAGAGTGCCATTCTAGTTTCCCAAATTAAAAAAGGATATTAGTACAGACTACATATTAGGACATGCATGTAATAAATGTTCATAAATAGTGCTCTGCAGTACTTGGAATGTAATTTTTATAACCCAGAGACAATCAGTTCATTGCAGTTTATCCTTGTCTGTAGGTTATCCAGCTCCGGAACTGAAATGGTATAAAGATGATATGGAAATGGACCGATATTGTGGACTCCCAAAATATGAAATTCGTCGTAATGGAAAAATCCACACCCTTCATATTTACAAGTACGTAACACAACTTAGAATGATCTATCAATTGTTCAAATTATTAGAAATGCAGCATTTTTTGTGCAAATATCAACACTAAAATATGAGATGTTTCTGTTTTCAGCTGCACATTGGATGATGCAGCTATCTACCAGGCCTCAGCTAGCAATAGCAAAGGTATTGTTTCCTGCTCGGGAGTTCTGGAGGTTGGCACCATGAACGAGTATAAGATCCACCAGAGGTTCTTTGCCAAGCTGAAGCAGAAAGCAGAGAAGAAGAAGAGCGAAATGGAGGCGCACACCAAGAAGGACGATAAAGAAAACATTCAGAAAGAGAAACGGCAGAGTAGCCCTGAACGTCCACCAAGAAAGCGACACATCCCCCAACCAGAGGAGCTGTCAAAGGTCAAGGAGCCTGAGGCTGTGGAGCAACTTGGAGCTGCTGCAGAACCGAATGGAGTTAGCGCCGAAGTCAAGGAAACTGTCCCTGTGACACCCAAAGACAGTGACCTTGCTGCCAAAAAGAAACTAAAGATCACAAATGGTGTAGACGCTGGAGTTAACAGCGGCGGTACAAGCAGTAGCAATGGCAGAAGCCATATGATGGGGAATGGAGGTGAGAACTGTTATGATGGAGGAATTGGTTTAGCACAATTTCTGGCAGAGACCCTCCAGGCCCAGACTGCTGAAGAAAAACAGAACTCACCTCGAGGGGAGAAACCTAAAGAAACTGATATACCTGTCGCAAGTGCCAGTAAAGAGAAAGAGAGAGAGAAAGAGAGGATGCGAAAAGAGAGTGAAGACCACGAAAAAGCACGAGAGGAAGAGTGTGAGAGAGAGAAAAGGAGAGAAGAAGAACTGACCACAGATAGGGAGAGAGAAAGTGAGAGGCCAGTGGCGATGTCATACACGGTGCCATCCACAAAACATGGCTCAGAGGTCAAACAACACAGCAAGGCTCATAAGGATCATGACCACCACAACATCCAGGCATCCATCTCCTCTATGCTCCACTCAGTCAAGGACTTCCTCTTCGGTAAGGGTAAGAAGGACTCTCATGATTACGGTGAGAACAAGGAGAGAGAGTTTGACCACTTGCCTTCTCAACCAGAAATGCCACCCTCCTTTCAGCTCCAACCAGAGCATAATCAAGTGTGCAAGCCCCTTGCAGAGGAGGTTGTGCCTATGGAAACAGATGAACCAAAGCAACCTTCAGAAACTGTGAATATAGAACAACAGTGGGACCTAAAAGAATATAAGACAGCTGAGAGGGGAGAGGAGTCCAAAGGCCAGAGTGTCAAGGAGGCTGAGGATGGTGTAGAGGCCATGGAGGTGCCTGTTGGGCCAGGGGTCGCAAGTCCAGGTGAAGAAATGTCATTGTCTGGGCTTCAAGTTCTCACTAAGGTACGTGCAGTGGTCTTTCTGAACAGCTGACTGCCACTTCAGATTTAAATATAGGCTGCATTTGTTTGACAAGATAGTACATGATGAGCCACGTCAGGGCCAAAGCCTGAACAATGTCAACTATGACACAGTTAAGGATTTGAGCTGCTTGCTGTTTGTGGTGGATGTGAAGCAAAGTTAGATGTTATATTCATGGCACAATATAAGACAGTCAGACAATACACTTACTTTGAAATATACAGTATAACATCTGTGATAAGCAATCGTTGGAGTGAGTCATCTTTGCCACGTGAGACTGTGGTTAAACTGCACCAATATCTCTGAACAGCATCGAGCCAAACAAGATAGTGAAGAGGAAACAGGGAACCATAAGAACTGGGGCAAGTTGCATTTAATATATGTGGGGGTGGGGGATGTTGTGTCTATACTGCACACTGTAAGATTGGATGGGGAATATCTGAGATGTTGGCTGTGATGAGTGGGACACCAGTGCGTCAGAGATCATGATGAAACCTGAATGTCAGAGGACGCTCTCACGTTACAAACAGGGCTTTGCATGACAGAGTGACAGGGAGTAGATTTAGTTCTGCGGCAGGTCTCAGCAGGAAAGGAGGGCCTCGTCACATCAACCACATTCCTCCTGCCCACACCCCTTCCTCATTTAAAGAAGAGGGAAGAGGGCAGTACTTCTGTCTCTCTCTCTTCTGTCTGAACTCAGAGTTCAGTTCGAGAATGGTTCCATGTCTTTCATGTGTGAGGGATTAGTACTATCATGCTATGATTAACAGGCTGTACAGTATACACCCATACAGTTAGAAAGCTGATAAGCATACTCAGTGATGAATAATTGTTGTTATATTTGGAGTTGAAATGGTTTAGTGCAGTTCGACCACTTTAAGACACTTGGCGTTTGAATATGGGTTTGTTTTATGTTTTTCTATGAAGTGAAAGACTGAAACTCTATTATATGCTGTAAATACGAGACCATGTAACTTCATCCAAAGCCATGCTTTGTTTTTTTCCCATAACGCTAACGTCATTAAAATTCTTAAATTTTACAACAACAAAAAAGTGTCAAAGGAGCAATTTGTAAGATATGGCCAGATCTTTGTTTGTTTGTTTGTTTAAAACATTCAAAAAATGAACTAATACTATCAACAGTGAAGAAACAACAGTGTTTACATCTTTTACTGCCACATACCAGCAAAGATGCATAGAGATATGTGCTGGCAGGTATATGCTACCTCTTAGCAGAACAAATAAACAAAATAAACTCACAAAATATCAAGAAATTATGATTTTTCACCCAAAACAGAAAAATAAATCTGCTTCTGAATTCTGACAGAGTTCTGAATTTAAGTTTCTTTCTTTTACCAAACTCTCAGGTCAGGCAACCAAAGCCGGTTGAGATGTTGTTTTTGAGGTTAGCTTTGAATTCTGGCAATATTCTACCAATCACTCCTTTTTATATAAATCACTTATTTATGTGAGTGTTGTAATAGTTTATGAGAGCAGTTAATTATAGTGGCCATATTGAATTGAAATCCACTGAAGTGCATGGCCAAACCTTTAGAGCATACGTTTTTTTTCAAAGACTGAATCTTGGTTTGAAGTAGTTGACAGATGGTTTAAGTTGCACATATCATAAATCAGTATCAATATTACAGCTAATATTAGAATGTTATTTCCGCTTCTGCATATCTTATTCAATTTGCCTGCTTGCTTGAGGAGATGGTTGGGAAGAATTTTGTGAAAGATTTTGTCGTTATTTTTATCCCATCAATCCAAAAATGCTCCTGAAAATGCAATAATTGTTATCCCTAATAGACAATCCTATGATTGGTTAAAATCAAGATATATTTAGCATCTATGAATTGTTTTGGGCACTTAAACAGCATGTGTATTGAACTTGACATTGTGCCTTAACATTCACTTACATGGTGCACAATGAGATGACATGTGGAAAAGGGAACTGCTACTTTTACACATTTTCCACCTGCAGACCAATCGGTCCATAATGTGGAACTACCTTTGTTGTGATGATGGAATATTCTTGATGAATGGCGGGTTGGAGGAAGTCAAACCATGTATCTGAACAATTTTTTTTATCACATGAGTACGTTTACACACAGAGGTGTTGCGATGACCACAGCTTCATTTTTAGACCGAGTCTGACACCAGTTCCCTTCCATCGAAAGCAGCAACTTCTTTTTTTCCTGGTAGATGCTGCGAGCCAAACATGTTGTCACGAGGCGACATGTGCCTTCATTACTCTTCTGCATTAATTGTCACGGTTTCAACGGCCAAAACTGGGGCACTGAGGGGGAAAACCCCTGGTGGCTTACTTATACATTTTCTCTTAACTGCTATGTATGTCCAATGTAAATTAATTTTCAGGAAAATCTGTTGTTTTTTTTAATGTCCCATCAATCTGTACAACAGATTTATGTGAATCAGGCATGTTAGGACTTGTATCCTGCTAAGGGAGAAGTTGTCATTCATTCACTGCCCAGCAGCCTAGCAGTGTAAACAGCACACGTGTGTCAGTTCTCTGGGATTTCCCCTGTCTGTGTTTCACCATCAGATGCAAAAAACACAAGCACACTCTCTGAAGGCTTAAATTATTGACATAAAGGTTTGTTTAAAATGTTCAAAGATTTTTTAACAAAAAAATATGGACCCTGTTTGCTAAGGGTAAGGCTTACTTCAAAATTTTATTGGACCACTGCTTGTGCAAACACCTGGTTTCAGCCACCTTGCACGTGACATGAAGTAAAGCAGTTCCTAGAATAAACTGACAGACCATAAAACCCAAGAATGTATTGACTTACTGTAGTTGTTCCGCATATTTTCAGAGCTGTTGATTGTCTACCTAATAACCAGTGCTGATTAACTTTGTCAGCAGACTGACAACAGTGTTGTCCCTCTCTGTAGGAGATATAACGGTGCAGTACACTTAGAATCACACATCTGTTGATTTATGGTCGGAAAATGGTCTCATTCTAAAAGTGGCACACTGTCAAAGGTCCCCACAGTAACTTCCCCATAACAAGCTTCTTAAAAATCCTTTAAACTTCTCAACATGACACTTAATGTTTTTTCCTGTTCGGTCTCTTTGCTACTAACAAATTTGACTGTTAATAATATTCTGCATGCATAACATTCAAATCAAGCAGTGTTAGGCATGTGCTTTCTTGGAGCTCTTTGCATAAGGTAGAAACTGGTGTATCGAAAATGTTTTGTTTACTTTTCACCAGGCTGAATCTCAAACAGTCTCTGTTGTCACCAAGGTTCCTGTTCACCAGCAAGTGCCCGACTGCCTGGTAGTTATGCCACAATCTATTCACCCGGCTGCAGCAAATGAGTCTTCTCCTAAGGAAGATATATCTGTCTTGCCACAAACCCAAACCCCTCCTGAAGAGGAGTCCTCCCCCACAGCCACCCTCGCTAGTTTGGAAGAAAGCTGGACTCCCCCCCACGGTGTTATCTCAGGGTCAGACATTCACAACCCTGGAGAAACACCCACTGACACTTTGAGAGAAGAGGAAAAGAGCGGTGATAAGATTGGCAAAGATGTCCAACCAGAGGAAGCAGAGGAGGGCCTTTCTTTTAAAAAGTTAAGCGAGGAAGAGAAAGCTGAAGTGAAATCAAACAAAGAGCCACACTCAGGTATAAACAGATCTGAGATTGCAGAATTAACGACATCTTCACTGGAAGAGAGAATAGAGCTGTGCGAATCAAAAACGCCGGATCAGGTGCTTTTACCCCTGTCTACCGTGGCTGCGTACAGTGTAGAGAGTGATCATGTAAAAGAAGAAGCTGAACATACTTCTCTGATTCAGGAAATGAATATAGGATTTCCGCCCACTGCCGCCCCGGAGAGTTTAGAGGAGGGTGACCTAAAAATACAGCGAGAATGTGCCTCTTCAGTACTGGAGGGAAGTGCAGAGGGCCAAAACATCAGTACAATACAGAGTCCTAACTCAGGTTTTAGAGGCAGTGAAGAGAAAAGTGAATTGAAAGAGGTATTGATTTCTGCTTTAGAAAACGATTTAGATGTTAGTTCATGCAAGAAAACACAAGAGCCGGCAATTTTAGAAGGTGAGAGCAGTGAAACAAGGCATGAGAGACTACCATTTGAAGTGGAGACAGAAAAGGATCCAATGAAAGTGGAGAAGCTTGATGAATCGAAGAGCCTTTCAGTAACACAAAACAAGAAAGGCAATGACAATGTTTTAAAGAAACACAGTAATGTTGCAAAGCCAGACAGCGGTGAGCGACCACAGGATTGGCCTTCAGAGAATATTCCACAAATCCAAATATCTACTACTGAAGACAGCCCAGATACTAAACCAGCTGTGGCAGATGTAAACCCAAATATACAAGTTGTAATCCCAAAAATTGAAATAATGGACCCTGAGCTCAAAGAATGTACTCTACCTCTCACTATTTTGTCACAAAACAAGCAGAAATCAGAGGCTGACGTTATGCCAAAACATGATGCAACTCGAGTGTCATCGGTAACAACTCAAGACCAGGGCAAGGCTGATTCTCATAGTTTGTTGCCCACACAGAAAGGTATGCCAGACGATTATATCAAACCAAATGCACCGGATGTAAATCCCAATGAACATTTTGTAATCCCACAAATTGCAATCATGGAGCCTGAGCTCAAAGAATGTACTCTACCTCTCACTATTTTGTCACAAAACAAGCAGAAATCAGAGGCTGACGTTATGCCAAAACATGATGCAACTCGAGTGTCATCGGTAACAACTCAAGACCAGGGCAAGGCTGATTCTCATAGTTTGTTGCCCACACAGAAAGGTATGCCAGACGATTATATCAAACCAAATGCACCGGATGTAAATCCCAATGAACATTTTGTAATCCCACAAATTGCAATCATGGAGCCTGAGCTCAAAGAATGTACTCTGCCGCTCACTATTTTGTCACAAAACAAACAAAAGACAGAGGCTGACGTTATACCAAAACATGATGCAACTCATGTGTCAGCAGTAATAAATCAAGACCAGAACAAAGCTGATTCTCAAAGTGTGTTGCTCACACAGAAAGGTATGCCGAATGATTATATCAAGCCAAATGCACCGGATGTGTACCCCAATGGAAATTTTGTAATCCCAAAAATTGAAATCATGGAGCCTGAGCTCAAAGAGTGCACTCTGCCACTGACTATTGTGCCAAAACATGATACAACTCATGTGTCTGTGGCAAAGATCCAAGACCAGAGCATGGCTGATTCTTCAAGTTTGTTCCCCACACAGAAAGGTATGCAGAATGATTATAACCTGTCATCCACAGGGAAAGTAAAGGAAATTGTGCAATTAAATGACAAGACAGAAACATTTGAGCGAGATCAGGCTCGCATGAAAAGCAGTGAACAGCTCCCTCAGATGGACTTTGCATCAATTCCTCTTATAAGTGTTTCATGTACTGATGACAAGGAGGATGGTGGTTATGTAAACAGCCATGTTTCAGATACCCCACAGCCTTTTGAAACATCAGCAGTGCCTTCGTTTGTGGTCCCACCGATCTCTGTCACTTGTCATGAAAGTGATTCTGCCCTCAGACAGTCCACTCAAAGTGAGTCAGAAACTGAAACTTCTGCTGCCACGCGAAGAGGAACAAAGCAGGATGTTGAAAATAGTATGACCATCAAGCCTGAAAAAACTCTAAGCAGAAAACAGAACCAAGAAGAAATTTCAGAAAAGATTATAAAAGAGAACACTTCCTCCATGCTATTTGAAGATTTAGCACCACAGGTTGGTGAGAATGGGCCATCATTCAGTAAAACAATAGAAGATAACATTGTCCCTGAAATCCTGAAGACAAAACCCCCCAAAGAGCCCAAGATAGAGAATTCTGTGTCTGTTGAGGACCCTCAAAAAAACAGATCATCCGTTGAGAGACTCTGCTCTAAACCTCCGGCACATCCATCACTGAGTCCGGCCAGTCTCCGCAAGTTCATGTCCAGATCTTCCCCAGACTCAGACACTGTGGGTGACCGTCAGAGTGATAAGGTGGATGATGATCTGAGTGGAGGTTCAACACCAACATCATCCCTCTCCTGTGAAAGCAGTCCCCGGCTGAAACGCAGAGACAGTCTGTCACTCATACGCTCTGCCACGCCTGAGGAGTTGGCCTCTGGAGCCCGACGCAAAATCTTCATCCCAAAACCTAAAGAAGATGTTGAGGGAGGAGTGGTTGGTGCACTTGATACTCAAGGCAAGAAAGAGAGCCCCTACATGTCACCCAGCCAGGCTCGCAGAGCCACATTACTACAAGCTCCCACAGGGCAAAATACCCCACCAATGGAGAGACGCTCTCCGCTACTGAGCCGCAGGAAGGTCACCTTGGAGGTGCCAAAAGTCGTGGCGGAGACTCCCACAGAAGAGCCAGTCAGCACCAAACGAGAGGAAAAACCAGCTGAGAAGAAGCTAGACCCTTTGAAAGGTAAATAATCAATCATTCAGTCCTAAAGGATGGAATTGTTCTTTTATCGTGATGGATATTGTGAGAACAAGTTTTGCATGTTTCCCAATAAGTCTGCAGATTGTAATGTGACATGACAAATGAGACCTTCCCTGTCTCTCTCAGTTGCTGTGTATTTTTTTGTGAAGGACTCGGGTCAGATTTTCTGTGACACATTCTCTAGTGCCTCATCTTAGTGCATCTCTCCAGTCCACTAATAGAGAGGAACAGTGGCTAACATAACATAAACTAGCTATCACACAAAAAGTTCAACAGAACTTGTTTCATTTTGTGAAGTTTCCACAAAATATCACAATACAAATGGTTCTATGAAATACTCCATGTTTTGTTTTTTTATGTTTACCTAAACACATCAGTGTATTGGTGTCTGAGGAGGTGGAAACATTAGAAAGTCTCTACTCTCTCGAGTACAGTATATATTTACTTTGGCACCCCCTCTCTCTCATGCTCCACCAGCTCCGCAGGTCATCCGTAAGATCAGGGGGGAGCCATTCCCAGATGCCTCAGGACACCTGAAGCTGTGGTGCCAGTTCTTCAACGTGCTCAGTGACTCCACTATAAAGTGGTTCAGAGATGAGGAGGAAATACTAGAGGTGAAGAGAAGGTAAATCCCCTTCTTGCCTTACAACACCCACACTGCTCCAACCACCTGTAACACAAAGTATCACATGGAGTTCACATTGCATTAAAATAATTACTTGTCTCCTTTTTCACTGCATTTATTCAGAGAATTTCCATCCAGTGTGACTGATAAAAATGGGCAGGTTCCAAATGTGAAACAATGTTGCTTCAGGATGTTTTTTGGGGCCTCTGAGTGAATCCCGTGTCCCTCTGTCATTCTCAAATTCTCAATGCAGAGAGAGAGCCCTGCTCATGTGACTGTGAACCCCACAGCTGTGACACAGAGAGGTGAATCTCTGGCTAGACACAGAAAGTGTAACCTGACACAATATTTTTCTCATCTCCAGGGGGCATTAAAAGTCTATATATGTGCTACTGGCTGCTGTGTCAGCAGACATGACCTTCTTGTCTTACAGTGACACCTTGTGGGTCCTTGTTGAATCTTTCAAGTTTGGTACAACTCTGATGAGCCAATCAATTTGTATATGATTGTGTATTTTTTACCTTTTTTTCATTACCCAAGTGGAGGAGATGAAAGCCAAGTAGCTCTGGCTATTGTCCTAGCGTCCAGCAAAGACTGTGGGGTATATGGCTGCTCCATCAGTAATGAATATGGGACTGACACCACTGACTTCCTGCTCAGCGAGGACAGTAAGTGCCTGAAGACATCAAGTGTGAAATCTACATCATATGTTTTCAACTGTGCTTTAATAAGTCTGTTGTCTTCTGTTTTACAGTTCTGTCTGAGATATTACTAAGAGATGATCTGGAAGGTAATTTTTCCAGGAAACTGCAATATCAACTTTTTTTTGTCATTTTGTATGAATTATTTCTCATTATAAATGTTTGTTTCTGTTTTCTTTTAGTCGGAGAGGAGATCGAGATGACGCCGCTGTTGTTCAATAGAGGCCTGGCCGACTCTGGCAACTGGGGCGACAAGTACTTTGGTCGCATCATGACCGAAGCGGCGAACATCGGGGAGGGCTGTGCTCACAAAACCTGCAGAGTGAAGGTCATTTACGGCCTTGATCCCATCTTTGAGTCTGGAAGCTCCTGCGTCATCAAAATTCAAAACCCCATCCCCTATGGGACCAAACTGGAGAGCAACCTTGCCGAGAGAAACATAGAGATTACTAAGCAAGTGAGTATTTAACATCCACGAATGTTCAGTTAATTGCTGCCCATAAATTCCTAGTGATTGTAACTGCTGCACATTTACTTGCTCTGTTAATTTGTTTGTGTTGCCAGGAATGCAAAGTCCAAAACATGATTCGGGAATACTGTAAAATCTTTGCTGCCGAAGCAAGAATTATTGAGAACTTTGGCTGTTCACTAGAGTACGTACCAAATGTTTTATACAGTGGCTATGATAATTGACACTGCTTCTTGTGATCAACCCACTATTTTTTTGGTGTTTCCCAAAGAGTGATTCCTCAGTATCTGATGTACCGGCCTGCAAACTCTGTGCCATATGCCACCGTGGAGGCTGAACTTAAGGGTGCCTTCCTTAGCTATTGTATGATGGACGCTAAAGGCAAGCTAATTACACGAACCACTTCCGAGGTGGAGCAGAAATGCAGCACCTTCCAGCACTGGATCCATCAGTGGACGCATGGCAATTTGTTGGTCACTCGGCTAGATGGTAAGACACATACAAAGTTAGTGGCCATTTTTCTTTCTATATACATTATTAATAATCTTCCTCCTCTTTCCAGGTATTGAAACGAAGATTACAAATGTCAAAGTTGTGACCAAGTCTAAAGGGTTTGTATCTAGACCTGTACATGCAAATGTTATTTGTTTTCTACTATAATAGTTGGAATAAAAATGTTTTCTTTTTCTTTTAGATACCAAGGACTGACGGAGTATGGCTCTCCTGAAGTATTCGAACAGTTCCTGACACACCATCAGTGCAACTACTACTGTGGACTTCTCTGCCTGAGGTCACTTAAGACTATGGATAGTCTGCAGCCCACCAAGACGAAGGGCTCCAGGAGCCCTCTGCTCAACCGCAAGTTGGGCTCTAACAGCCCACAGCTGCAGCGGAAAGGACAAAGCCCTCAGATGATAAGAAAGGCAAATTCTAGCCCAAAGGTACCCAGAAAAGTTCAGGAGACCGAAGACAATAAATCAGGTGCCAAACCCATGCCTGCAGAAACTGTTGATGTTCTTGAAATGAGGTAGGAAAAACCACCTCTTTTGTGTCAAGCAAGATTGTTGTTCTTTTAATGGTTTAGTATTACCTGTCTTTCCCGTTACAAAAACCAGAAGGACTTGAAGAATTAAGATTGTAAGAAAAGGAACGGTTCGTTGACCTGACTTGCCATAAAGAATGGTTGTGACCTCAGTCACCATTACAGTTAGAATATAAAACGTATGTCCTCATGTTTATGAGAATGTTTTCAGCATTGGGCACAGGGTTTTTGACCTTATAGCTCACCAATGCTATACAGCAAAATCAGTGTTTTTAACTTTAACAGTATGAAAAGCTGCACTGGGCCACAAACATATACACTACTGAATGGTTTGAAACATTTGTTTCAGAGTCATATCAGCTCTATGAGTGGACAAAACTCTCCAAACACAATTTGTCTTTTATCGTCAAATCATTTGAATGGTTTGATTTAAAAAGATTTAGCAGATTGAAGTTGCAGCCACTGAGGTTAGTTGAGGTAATGTATCCACACTATATGCCATATGTTCATCTGTGATGTACAGTATGTGTGTAGGGCATAAAGTTTATTTTGGAAATGGTATTTAAAGGTGGCATTTGAACAGCATTTCTTTTCATAGCTCACAATGTCGAAGTAGAGCACCGTTATCAGGTCAAAGATGTTTGTGTGCACTTTGTTTTTGGCATTCATTTTTAGTAGTTTTTGAGTACTCTGTATCTGTCTTAGTATCTGTATCTGTGTCTTTAATAATTCCTCTTCCGGTTTTTTAGAATAACCGCTGGTGAATGCTACTGTCAAATCCACGGGCAGTAAGGGGCTTATCAGTAAACTCTTTAACTACGGTACGCTCACACTCATTGACATGCAAACACACAAGTGTGTTCCCAGTCACATGGAAAGCTGCTAATTGAGCTTCACACAGTCATTTGCACCTGACCTATGGACTGTGGGGATGAAAGCCCACTGAGCAAAATAACCGAAAGTGCAGAATATTGATCACCAAGTAAGGTTCCCTGCATGAAATCTGTGACATTTCTTTCCACAACTAGAAATTACTTTTGAATGAGCAAGAGACCTGAGTTCTGCAGTTGGTCAGTAGTAACATGATCAATCTTAAGCATCGCCTGTTCTTTTTATTCTATTCATTTTTTTAGAGGTGCAATGCCAGCATGGACTGAATACAAATTAGAATGAAAGCTTTTCAGCTAACTCTTAACTATCTATGAGTTAGTACAGGTATTCAGGGTAAAATTTTAACAGGAGTCTTAGGAACTTCAAATAATGAGGAACTTCCGTAAAGGATTGTTGGTTAATGATCAACCGGCGTCTACAAATGAGCCCAAATAGTCACATTAAACATTAGCTACCCTCACAAAAAAAACTGTAATTGCATGAGTTTTTTTGATGATTGAAAACCCAAATTCTCAAAAAAAAAAAGAAGACTGTTGGAAATGAGGATGACATAAGGTGTGGTGTCATGCATCAATCTGTATTTATGTGTACATAAAGTCAAAGCACTAAATATCTGAAGTAGTGTGAAGAAAATGCAAACGTGTAAGGGAGTGTGAGTGAGTCAATGAATGAGTAGTTAGGAAAGAAGCATAAATGTGTGTTTACAATGTGTGCTGTCTCATTCGTGTAACATCATGTCGGCTTATGTTTTTTTTAAATAAATATGTAAAACAATTGTGTCCAAGCGGAGCTCACGTTTTCATTTTCACAGAGTTTTATGTAGTCTAAAGGTATTACTGTGTGTCTCATTAACAGTAACTGTTAACTAATATTTGGTTTTATTTTGAAATATTTACATCCATCAACATTTGTGTCCAAGCAGTGCGTAAGTTTTCATTTTAACAGAGTTTTATATAGTCAAAAAGTACAACTGTGTGTATTATTATCCATAACATTATGAAATAATTGGTTTATTCTTAAATATTTACATTCATCAAACTGGTGATGCCTTAATACATACTGAGGTATATTTCTAAAGGCGTGTCCTTTGAATCCTTGGCATCAAATAAAAGCCAATATGTGAATTAATTTACAATATAATACATGAAATTTACAGTCTTTTTGAAAACATGTGCATGTACATTTTTACATGAAGTATGACACTAATTTACAAACATGGAGAAAGAAATTAACCACAGTATAAAAATAGACACTGACATGTATGTTTCTCCTCTAACTACAAACGTTCAGACCAGGAAGCTCACAACACTGACAACATTTAGACAAATACATAGTGGCATTTGCTACTGTGCTCCATGATCCTTCAATTGTCCCGTTGCCCAGAGTGCTGCAAAATAAATGATTTAAGATTTAAGTCCAAATAACCACAAATCAGGTGCATATCAGAACCATTTGAGTGCACATTTAAAGGTGACGTATTCTGCTCAGTTTGAGGTGCATACATTCATTTTGGGTGTTTACGAGAAAATGTTTACATGCATTAGTGTTCAAAAAACCTCGGTTCACCCTCTGTCTGAACGCTCCTGTCTCTTTCAGACCACCCTCCCAAAAAGCCCACCCTGCTCTGATTAGTCAGCTTCAATAGGCCTGAGCATTTTGATATTGACATAGCGCTAAGTTCTGTTTGATAATCACAAAAGTGAACTGAAGAATCCTCTTGAATGAGAGGTGAAACGTCATCAAGAAACTAAAAAAAAGTCTAGTTGCCTTCGATACAGCACTTAGAAATCTCACTTTCTAAGATCTGTGAACCTTGAAAATCTACTGACCCTGTGTGTAACCAATGTTTTCTCAAAATGATCCCAGCCACCAGAAAGTATTGTTGTAATGAAAGTGCACACGCTCACCTTCTGAAGAGGTCTTCACAGCAAGTTTGCACATCTGCATTTGTGGCATTGAAAGCAGATACCTTGAACAGCTCCACACAGTCAAGTGGAGGAACAAATAGGATGCCTAAGAAAAAAAGTGAGAAAGCTACTCAGTTGCAGCCCAATAGGAAAGAAGCTCAACTGCACTGCTAGTTCAGTTTAAAAGCGCTTACCTGCAATACAAGCATTGACAAGAGACACACAAGTCCCGGTGAGCATAGCTCTTAGCACCAGAGACGAGACATCACCTCTTCTGGATGGGCATATAGAGGCTTTGATAAAAGAAAATAGTCTGCGTCAAAAGTTGTTACTGAGGGATAAACAGGATCATTTATTTATATTTTTTGCCCTGTTGTTAAAATACTCACACAGGCCTCCAATCACAATGCCTAGTGAGCTGAAATTGGCAAAGCCGCAAAGAGCATAGGTGGTGATGATTTCTGATCGGACCTGAAAAAAGAAAGAACAAAATCCTGCAATGTTAATTTTGCAGTGAAATTTCTCCCTTTCACTGTGCAGTGCTCAGGAGTTTATACTTGTCGCACACCCACACTGACAACATTCAAAGTCCAATGAAGAACATTTACTCACAGAAATCGATTCTTCACCAAGTCCATTAATTCTGTTGCTGCTCAGTTCAGATAATTTCTGATAAGCCACAAACTCGTTGAGGAAGAGCTTTGTGCCGATTAGTTCAGCCACAATGAAACTGTCTTTATATGGCACTCCCATCATAAAGGCAATAGGCATGAAGATGTAAGAGCAAATCAGCTGTGGACACAGAGAGACATACGGTTATTTGAACATTGTGAGACTCACTTGTTAAATTAACAGTAGAAGCAAGCAAAATACTTGAAATGTGCCTTTAAATAAATATATGTACAATATATGTCAGAATAATTAATAAACATGGTGAAATAGCATCATAAATAAGAAAATACATAATCAAAACAAGTGTTTGCATATTATTTGTCCACTCATTTTTGGTTTTAACAGGAATTATAATTTTATAAGCTCTTTGGATATAACATTGGGGCCAAACAGATACATCGGATTTCCAAGAAAGTATTTGACGTTCTTAAAGCATCCTTCTTGAGTTATCAGTCTTTAGCTAAAACATACCTGAAATGTCACTTCAGGATATCCCACCATACTTCCAAACCAGCTCAAAGCTGCATTTATGAAACCAAGGATGGCGAGAAAGGCGATCAAATTTGCTGCAATGTTGGCAACGAGACCTATTGAAGCAGATGCTCCACTGCTTGCAGCCTCCAGAATGTTCTGTTCATCTCTAGGGAGTTAAAAAAAAAAAAGAAAAGTTAAATCACAAGAGTATAAAAACCATTAAAGGGAAGAGAATAAACCAAGGGACAGATTTACACACCCACAAGCCACTTTGATATTGCCCTCTGATTTAAAGGGACTCTCTTCTGTCTCTGGGTAAGAGAGCTTGGAGATGGCCAAGGCACATGGAGCAGCCATCACAGAGGCTGATATCAAGGAAGATGCATCTATCTGCAAAGTACAACAAAATGTCATTTATTGTTAGTGCTTTTTGGCTCAATTTGTGCCAGGTTCAGAGGTTAAATAGCAGAATGAAACTACTTAGTTCCCACTTGGGATACTGTTTAGAGAGAACAAATATTTCTTGAGGTATACCCCAAAGTACCGTCCTGGGCCCCATTCTTTTCTGCCAGGAGGCTCAATCATGCGCAAACATGGTATCTTAAATCCACTTCTTCTTCACAGCACAACACATGTGTTTACAATAACTGTATTGCACTTTTTACAGGCCTTCAGAGTCTTATCTTCAACTGATTCAAAATATTGCAGCCAGGAGCTTCACCACCATAAAACCAAAGGGCACACCTTGTCCCCGGGCTAAAAGCTGCCCACTTGGCTGCCAGTCACCATAGAAATAATTGAAGGTGCCTCTCACTGTTTTATATTCAGTTCACCCTCTCATTCCGGATTAAATCACTGGTCTCCTCACAGTTCATGTTCTTAACAAATCTCTTATTTGTGCTGACACTCCCTCATTAACATTTCCTCCCCTCAGGAACTGAAGTTGCTGGCAATGCTGCATTTTGTGTATACAGCCCCAGACTCTGGACTCTCTCAATCAAGATTTAAAACTTCGAAAAGAAAAAGTAAGAATAAGATACGGTTTTCCACGTACAATATATAAAAATTATATTTCAGTAACTAGTGATTTTCTTTCTTTTTAAATGTCTCATTTATTTGTAGTCTCAGTTTAATGTTCCTATTTTTGTGTTTTTTATGTCTTTTTGAGCTTATTCAATTGCATCTTTTGCATGGAATGTGCCATATGTATTATTTGAAGTTGTGAAAACAGCTTCATCTCACCCCAAATGAGATGAATGCCCCCATGACACTGCCTGCAATTGTGGCAAAACCGCCAGTCAAAACAGCGTGGATCTCAGATTTGGTCATGTTCTTCAAATAGGGGCGGATCAGCAGCGGAGCCTCCGTCTGAAGCACAAAAAACATGAAGCAAAAGTAAATCAGCAGAATAACTGTAGAGTTTTTTTTAAGTAGCTATTAGTGATTGTTTATGTAAACATGACTGTAAAGTAGTGATTGATCGGAGCTCATTAGATATTAAAGCCAAATGTAGTCAGACTAGTGACAAAGATATCAAGCCAGCGTACCTGCCCAACAAATATATTGCCTGCCACACTCAAGGTCTCTGTGGGAGAGGTTCCCATCGTTATCTGCATAACCCATGAGATCTGCGTGCACAAAAACACATGGTTCTTGGTCGTAGTATTTCACTGCAAGTGTAAGCAATACACACCCAGACCAACAGGAACACACATTGCTGTGAGGTGCACGTTTGAACCTTCTTTACCTTCAGAATGAGCCACTGCATAATCCCCAGAAAGTAAAGGACCGACATCACGCTGCTGAAGAACACAACAATGGGCAAAGCCTGAGGAAGAAAACAACACTCACATTCAACACATTTACTTTCAATGACTTAGAGTGTTGTTTGGTTATGAAAAAACACATCATCATCCACTTACTTGAAAGGCAAAAATGTCTGCTATCAGATCCCCAAAAACAAACGATGACCCTTGTTTGGTGTAGTCAAGGAATATCTGGAATTATAGCGCAAAGAACAAACATGGGTTATTTTATTTCAAATAATTATTTATTTCTTTTACCTGTTAATTTATGATGCAGTTACTTATTAATTTAGATTTTAATGAAGTGGCAACTGCACATTACAAAGTGATTAACAGACCACAAGCCTGCACTTTCTCAATCCCGAGATAACCCAGGAATAAGGGTGAACAGCATAATAAAGTGCTCTAAAGATAAGCATGTATGGGCATATACATGAGCGCAAAACTGAGTTTATATAAGCGTAGGTTAAGAATATAGTGACATGGCAGAAAATGGACACTGTGCACATACATGTAAAGCCTGTTATGCAAACTAAAACCTTCAGGGTCACGCAGGATGTGACTGGTTCAAAAGGCCGAATCACACCTTAAAATGTACATTTTAGATGTTTTTGATATTATACAAAATGAAAGGTTTTTGTAATGAGGTTCCTGATAAAATAATTGATTTTTAAACATACAAACACGTGTTAATGTCATGTCTGCCTATTGACTGGGAGTTGTATCTTGTATATTTATGATGACAATGAAGGACGGAGAGCTGATCTTGTGTAATAACCATATTGAAGCTGAGATCTCCTTGTGCATATTTTTCAACAAACAAGTCTAATACCTGCACTTGTTGTCCAAGCCATTCGAATGCAATAAGTCCAGGTTGTGTTCTTATGACAAAAAGGCCGATACAGAACTGCATCCCGAGGCCCCAGAACACAGGCCTCCATCGTACCTAAAAAAGATTTTAAAAAGGAAGTAGGAGTAATTAGACCTTCAGTTTATCAGGGAGTCTCTATAAAGCTTTGTGTTATTGCAAGGAAGCATTTCTGCTAAACCTTATGATGATAGGGGCACAAGGCCAAATGATATCCAAAGTCTCAGCAAAACAGACCAGAGATAACGTGAGATAAACCTGTGACGTGTGTCAACCCAACAATAATTCGTCTTTGAGAAGCGACTCACCGCTGTCCTGTGTGCTGACAAGATGAATAGAATCACAACGAACATGCACACACCCCCGAACGAGATAAGCTGCTCGGGACGCTTGCTCGTGTCCAAGACGAGCCACACCACCAACAGGACCACGACAGCCAAGATGAAAACCCTGAAAAACACAGTGAAGCGCACCTTCACTTATTAACAGATTCCATTATGTGTAGCCACCGAAAAACAAGGTCGTCCACTCACCATTTTAGCCATTTCAAGTTGGATTTAAAGCATCGAACCGCGGGCTTGAAACAGCGGCTGATGCTTTCGCCTTTGTATTGCTTCAAGAGTTCATACACTTTTATAAAGACAGCCAAACTGGTTAGGACTACCAGACCAGTGGCCCTCTGAAAGTCCAATACACAGGCTGCAATGAAGTAAGCCACATAACCTGTAGAAACAGAAAAGAGCACATCAAACACTATATTCACATGGCTGTTCTTGTCTTGTCACAATCAAAGTGTTTAGGACACAATTACTGAATAAACTGCTACTGTCAGTAAAAACAGTAAAAACAAACAGATTTATACATTTTGTTTTTACCTGCTCCAAGTATGGCCAGCACAATGCATTTGAAGATTCTTGAGTGAGCCTTGATGTAATCCTCTGTGGCGTTAATCGGCTTGGAAACTTGGCTGAAGTACAGGAGAAATTAGAGGTAAAGTCCAGTCGTGTAAATAATATATACAATACGGAAATAAAAAAGTTCTCTTTCACATAATTAAAGATTCAGTATCTGTATATGTGTGTATATTTGCTCAAAAGTTGTCATTTTTGTGTGTTAATATAATAAAATCTTAACAGTCTCCAACTTTACAGTAGCATCTAAAACAGAACCGGTTCTCTGCTGTATGTACGTTACTGTACATTTATTAACAGTATAAACAAATCCAACATTTAAGAGGTTTAATTTGATGTGATCAGGTACATCCAGAAGTATTGCACCCTCATTAAAACAATCATTATTTTTGCTTTACAAAATGCAATCACTTGACTTGACACACCTCAAGTATGATCCCAATCCCTTTTTAGTCTTTTCATTCTGCCAATTCTGGCTGCCAGTATCAATAACGTCGTCCTCCTGAGAAAATAAACGCGTTTCAGTTTTACAACACTGATCACAATGTGCTGTTTTCTCTTAAAAATGAAATGTGATACATACCCCTATTTCAAAAGCCTTGTTGTCCACGCCATTTCCGCCTGCTTGGATTACGTCTTTGAGCTGGACACCGTTGCTTTCCGCTGAATCAAAGAGAGAAAAAAAAGCCTGTTCACTTCATATGCAGCAGCCTTTGGGAAAGCACACTCGTACAACAAACCAGGAATGCCAAACAAGTGACAAGCTGTGTTTCTGTTTCTGTGTAGATAAAATAATCTTAAAAAGTCCACACAGTCCTCGTGGCTCGCTTTGTGGAGAAAGAAATCAGTTTACTGCTGCAAAACAAACGGCTTAACTCAAGGAAAGGTAGAGCTAATGGCTTACTCATTGTGCGTCGTCCTAAAGTCGGCTGTCAAATGCTGTGCCTTTAAAAGCACTGCGGGAAAATATACTCTGCCCTCTATGAAGCATCTATCATTAATTAACAGAAACGCTCCTCCGAGGAAGTACAGGACACATGCATACGTGCGATAATGAAACAGGAATGATTTAATAGACCTTATGAAGCAACATTTGATTGGATGTGGTGTTGACAACGTACGCCACATTGCTGGAGCAACAGATGATAAGTTCATTCTCGTTAACAGATATGACTTCACTGGGTCTGACTGAGATAGTGAGGAAAACACAATGGATTAATCATGAATGAGTTTATCTGGAGGAGGTTGTCCTCCACCCATGTTAGTCATAAAAAGTCCTGCTTATTGCTCATGTTTGTAAGGAAGAACTTTCTAACAATACATCAGGATCATGTGAATGAACATCACAATGATAAAGACTCTTTTCTAACTTTACTGAACTATTGGGGAAACAAAACCCAAATTAGATTACGATTAAACAAGATAAGATTCTCACCCTTAAATCTAAATTTAAGTAGCCTTTATACAGATATACTGACAGATACTATACTTTTATCATACTATAATTTATAAAAAATGCAGATGGATGATCCTTCAGCGAAACCTACAGTGAATAAACTCCAAGAAAAAAACACTAATTTTGTGAAAAACTCTAAATCTAACAGAATACATTTATAATTTCTGGTCAAATATCACATTAACACATCTCATAAAGATATAGGGGTCTTTCTCTTGAATATCAAATCGTATTTCAACAAGTACATTTTCACTTTTTAACTTCTGCAAGCAAAGAATCATCTTTTCAAACCTTTCATTTTGTATATTACAGATACATATTGTATGTATTTGTATCAATTTCTGCCGTGTCATTATATTCTTTAACTTTGCTTATATAAACACAGTATATTTCTTTTTAGTTATTTTCTTAGTGTCACATTTTGATGCGTTTGTGAATGATGACCATGCTGTATAACTTCAGTAGGTGAAGTTATACGCCACTGTATGTGTGCTGTGATACACACAGAGTGCGTTTTGTGGGTCGAAGTAAGGAACTGTCAATTTAAATTGTATTTTTATGAAAGAATCTCATCTCTCTAAATGATTATTTATTACACAAGTACACCGATTAATTTCCCAAGAATCAGATCACCTCGAAATCAGATAGAGCTGTTTTCTGGACTATTAAATGTATTGCACTGCAATTTGTACTTTACTTTCAGGGTAATGATACATGATTGGATATAATGGCAGCTATTTGTTCTACTCGCTGCTGTTCAGATTTTCCTCATAAAACATGGCTCTGTCCGTGGCTCATAACTCCCAATGGGGGCTCATTCTGCCTGGACGGATATGTTAACATTAATCCTTGTTTAAGAGTCCGGGATACTTGTGTTCAGAAAGCCTTGGTGAGCTTATAATTCATTAGAAAGAACTTAATGTCCTGGATTTTGTAACATATGTCTTGGTTTATTAACCCAAAACACTCTTTTTATGTAAGCCATTAACAAGTCTGCCAAAAGATGTCATTTGTAAATTTAGACGTGACAGAGCTGTGACGGAGCAAACACTTGTAGAAGGATGACTGTATTTGGCCATTACCCAAATTAATCATATTTAAAGGTGCAATCTGTGAAAGTTTTTGTTGAAAAAGGAGACAATGATTTCATCTTGCAGCTTTTCTAGACTATCCACTTTTTATTGAACTGAATGGCTTAAAATTATGATAGTTGGAAGAGTCATTTCGATGGGGTTGTGAAGCTAAATTGAAAAAAAGAGATCCACCATTTTACAGAGACTTCACTCACAGTGTAAGCTTATGGGATAAAGTATTTTTTGGGCAGCAGTGCATCAGGAGACGTTGTAATTACACTGTTTGGTCACTACAAAAGTTGCCTTCAAAGTCTGGTGCTCTTCCTGGGGGCTTCCTTGCTTTGAGCTCCCAGTCATGCCCATTGGATGCACAGCTAACTGAGCTAACTAGCAAACAGCAGCCGCAGTCAGCAGCAGCGGTGCCTCTGGTGAATTAGGCCAGTTCTTAAATTCTGCACTTTTAGCGATGATTTGTTCTTTCTTTATTCACAGATTTACAAATTAAAACATATGCAAAAAACAGCTTCTAGCTTGTTTCATCGCTTAAATAACACTACCATGCTATAACCCTTAACTATACGGTCACTATTCTGCATTGCAGTTAAATCCTGCATCATAATGTCTTTTAATAGGTCTCTCTAGCTATGGAAGACTTTTTATCTGATGTTGAAGGTCTGCAGTCCTGTGTGTCTGTACACTTCACAGGAATTGGTGTCATCACTTCACAGCCTCACTAGCGGGAAGGAAGAAAAGTATGAGTATTTTTGCCCTCAAACTTGTCTTACAGGATTGTTCCTTCAAAAACCACAGAGGCACAGAGGCTCTCGAGGTCATAAATCTTAAGAACTAATAGCTGAACCTTCCCCTTTCTCTTCAGATGATACTGGTACATTTGGACAGTCCGCATTAAATCACAGACAGAAGTGGGGAAGTGGGGATGTAGTTTGGTGTCAGTTCCAGGCTACAGTCTGAGCTGTGGTGGAAAAAGTGGTAAATACTGTGCCAGTTATGTTGATCATCTGTCTGCATTCAATTCCACATTACCTTTTGTTACATCTCAGTGTCAATATAGATTTCCAGGAAGTCCTCTGTGAAAAAATATTGAAAACAAACAGTAAAGCAGTAGCTTATCTTTGTCTGTAATGTCATGTGACTTACAGTAGATTCAGACCACTAACAAGAACAAACAGCGGAGCTAATGCCTGTTTTTTTTTCTTCATTGACATCCTGATTATAAATTGACATGGATCAACAAAACATTAATTAAAGCGCTGACTGCAGCCATGGACACTGAGCATGTCAAAGGAAGCATGGGCTGTTTCCAACTGGTAATAATCAATCTGGTTTAGATATTTAGCTGGTAGCTCTACCTTTATCTGAAGCAGACAGCACAAGAAGAACAGCGGCCAAATCTTCAGGGTCACACAATTTGATCATGCACACTATTTAATATTTCTGCAGCCTGTATGTCACCAGTTATTTGTATCTTATTTCATTTGGATGTGATTTTTGTTTTTAACAGTGAGGGTCTGATGAAAGACGCTAATAAGTTGCTTGATGGAAATTGTATGACCCAGTGATTCTGGAGCTTGATCTCAAAACTAAAAGTAACGGCTGCTTCAGGTTAGGTTATTTTAGGCTATGTTAAGTTGTGAATCTTATAGAGAGTGTATGAAACCACACAAGTTATTGCTGAGAGCTGGTTACAAGCATGGTAATGGTAGCAATGGCAATCAAGGGCCCCTGATTATTTTACCTACAGGCGGTGTCTCCAGCCATGCATGTGTTTTACATTGATTATTTTTTTAACACGACACAAACCCACCTTTGACTGCTTACCAAATGTAATAATGGCAGTGTTCAGGCTCACTGGACTCAGTAAATTGGTTCCCTCTTTCGCTTTGAGGGACATGAAGAGTAAAGCCATGGCACCGCCTATCGTCTGTAAGTCAGAGTCGAGGGCTGCAATCACCCAGTTACAGGAAAAGGAAAACGAAGTTAACGTTAGTAGCTTGTAGCCTAGCTATGAAACCCTGCTACAGACAAACGTAGCTGCTACTCACTCAGCGCCAACACTTAACTGGCTGTATAGCTAATTTACTAGAGCTGTTAAACACAATCGGATCCAATGGTAAGCGCACCTGTGCATCGCTAAGGGTTAATTATTTGCTCGATAGTATGATGCTAAGCTAGAGTGCCAGCTGGCTAGCTTGGCTCCGTTAGCTAGTCGGCTAACGTTCGCTGACAGTACGTTCTCTTGTTAGCTGGGGTAAAAGCAAAACAACTTTCTTACAGGTCGGCCCTGGAAGGAGTTGATGTTTTCTTAACAAAATGAGCATTGTAGTCTGTATTAAACGCGTATCTGCATGTATGTGTGTGTATTCATGCATGCCATGGTACAAAATAGTAGCTGTATATACGAATATCAGCAGACCCTGTTAACGTTCAGCTTGCCAGCTAAAGCTAGCGTTAGCATAGGGGACAGAACCCAGCAGTAAAACAGTTATTACTCACATTGTAAAACAGTTATAACGCTGACAACAGCCCCTTAAGTGTTGACTTCAGCACCCATGGTGTTAAATTTAAATAAAACAAGTCAAGCTAATTTTGTTTTTGTTCTTTTTGTAGGTTTATGACCCTGTGCAGCTATGGGTGACATGAAAACCCCAGATTTTGATGATCTTCTCGCCGCCTTTGACATCCCAGATGCCACAGGGTTGGATGCTAAAGAGCCCATCCATGGGAGTCACGAGGAGACAGAGAGTCAGCTGAAACACACGGGGATATGTCTGGATGATGGCTTATTGAGTAACCAAGGTGTCACACCGGCAGATATTCCTGTTGTAAGTGTTATTGTGAAAAACACAAGTCGACAGGAGTCAATAGAAGGGTTTGGATCAGCGGTGCAAAATGGATTCAGGGGACAAGAGACCTCCATTGATCCGGTCGAGACAACTAACACTGTCTTTTCCAAATCGTTTGTCTCTGCTTTGAACGGGGAGAGTTCAAGAGAGCTTCTTGGAAAGGCACCTATTCAGCAAAAACCTGATGGAACGCCAATATTCACCCAGTCACTTTCTCATTTTAGTCCCATCTCTAGTCCTGAGTCTGAAGACACTCAGTGTAGTCGAGATGAAATGCATCCAAAAGAGAGACCGTGTTTCCAAGAAGCATCAGTTATGGTGGAACCTTCAATCCCTGACAATCCCAACAAACTGGACCTCAGCGTGTTTGATGACAGCCCGAAGCACTCTGATATACCCAAGAACTCTCAGAAAAGCAGAACAGAAAGAAGTAGAAGTGAAGAGCCCTCTGACATCTATGTTGGCAACGAAAAAAATAAAACACGGAGAATACACAGTGCACTTCACCCACCGCCCATGAACCAGAACTTCACTGACACCAACTGCAATTCAGGAGCCTCAATGGATGTTCCCACTCCATATCCACATGTAAAATCCCAGACAGCTAAATTATCTTCTTGCTTAGAGGCTCTGGTGGCTCTGAATGCTCGAAAAGATCCCAGAGAGTCATCGGCAGTTCATAATGACTGCATGAAAGCAAGCCCCAACGTGCCTATATCCCCACGAAGCCCCAGAAGTCCACTTGAGGCTGTGAAACGGTTAATGAAGCCCTCCGATAGCCCTGTAAGCATCTGCAGTGATAGCAGTGGCAAAGCATCCCCTGCTGTGGCATCCGGGTCACCCCCTGCCATACCCAGGGTCAGAATCAAGACCATCAAAACCATGTCCGGGCAGATCAAGCGCACAGTCACCAGCGTGCTGCCAGATTCAGAAACGGATGAAATTCATTCTGCATATGAATCCTCTCCGTCCCAGAGTATGATTAGCGAAGATTCTTACTGTAATATGTCTCCTCATCAGTCTCAAAGTGCAGCTGCTGATGGCATTGTCGGAATACAAACAAAAGGTACCCCAGCGAATACATCCTCACCGAAAGTCTCACACAACAAATCCGACGCTACCACCAGGAGGTCAGGCATAACGCAGCCCGCAGCAGTATTCCATAATACCACCGGTCCTGTGAAACGATCTGGTGCACATCAGGGGCAGAAACCAAAGAGGGGATCCGCCACAGCAGGCCATTCAGCTAGCACGAACCTCCTTCCCAAAGCAATGCACTTAGCTAGTCTGAACCTGGTCCCTCACAGTGTTGCTGCTTCAGTAGCTGCGCGCTCCACCTCTCAACAGCAAAGCCAACACGCACTCTCCTCAACAGTGTGCAGCACTGTCCCACTGGTGCATCAGGTCAAAACAGCCAAACCGCATCCTCGCACATGCACTCCCAACACGGCAGCAGGAACCCTAAACAGACTGTTAAACAATGCCAACCCTGTGCCTACATACGTGCCCAACCTGAACCCCCCTCCGGAGTGCAATATCAGCCTTCCACCACGCGGATACTGCTGCCTTGAGTGCGGGGACTCCTTCGGGGTGGAGAGGAGTCTGGCATATCATTACAGCAGGAGGAGCGTTCACATCGAAGTCGGATGCACGCACTGTGCGAAGACGATCGTGTTCTTCAACAAGTGCGCCTTGTTGGCACATGCACGAGAGCACAAGAACAATGGCATGGTGATGCAGTGCACACAGCTCCATATGAAACCCATAGCAGAGGAACAAATGTTCGCACCGCCTTGTACTGACCCTGGGAACGTGGACCCTGTGAACTACACCTCACCATCATCCTCGTCCAAAAACCAACCTGTCCTGCCCCTATATCCAGATAACATCATTCGCCACCGACTCCGTTGCCTCGAGTGTAACAAGCAGTTACCTGACTATAAAGCACTTGCAGGCCATTACCAGAGACCGTCAGAGGCTGTGGAAGGACTTGTGAGTAGATGTTTAATTTAAATATTCAAAGATAAGGGTAGAGAATTTTTTATAGTTTCCAATGAAAAGACCAATGAGTATTTAATTTCACAGCCCATTTGTTCCTATTGAGGATACATATCAAATCAAATCAAAAAATGTATCAAAAATATAGATATTCGGTAATTTCTTAAACATCTGGGCAATGCAGGAGTATATTATGTGCATTTTTTGGGACTGTTGTTAGCCGAGGATTGATGCACATTTAGTCCTCTTGTGAGTATGTATGGCAGAATAGATATGCGATTGATTCAAAGCAAAATTTCCCACTTTTATGGAATGAAGCAACGTGACGTAAAATGCAACATTGTGGCTAATATATGTGTTTTTAGTACTTTTCATTATGGCTGTACTGAAAACCTTTTTTTGGGCTTCGAAGCTTAAGTGAGAGTAACTCGGGAATATTAAAAGTTGATATTCACATTTATCTATAAATGGTGCTTTTATTGTAATAATGAGAGGTGAGGACAGAAGGGGAAATTAGCCACTGTTCTGCCTCAAAAGTTGCGATATTAACTTGTTGACGAGCGAGTGTTAAACAGTTACAAACATGGGGGCTGGAGCTCACAGGATGGGAACATAAACCTTGCTGTTTGTTGAGACTCTTGAGACCTGACGCAACATTCTGGCTGCTCTGAGTATTAAACTTGTTTGTAGGATCAATTCATTGTTGGTTGTAGCGTTTCATGGTACTTGTTGACTGCAAACAAAATATAGAATATCTCCAGACTTATTCTCTAAAGGCAATGGGAGCCTTGTTTTTATATTTCCCTTGTTTCCCATTTATCTTTTTTGACTTTACTGTCTTTTTCTTTCACAAAACAGATGTGTAAGGTGTGCTCAATGTTGTTACCCAACAAGTGCAGCCTCAAAGCTCACGATCGAATCCATGCACACAAGTCCCCATACTGCTGTCCTGAGTGTGGCGCCCTGAGTCGTTCTGCAGACATACAGAAGCACGTCAAGGAGAACTGTCTGCATTATGCCCGCAAGGCTTGGTACAAGTAAGTAGTGCAAGCAAGAAAGGCAGGCAAACATAACTACAGCGCAAACAGAAAAGTGGCATTATGTTTGGTTTTTTTTGCAGATGTCTTCACTGTGATATGGTTTTCAAGACCCTCCAAGGCCAAAAGACTCACATCGAGGAGAAACACTGTGAAGTCCTTTACAAGTGCTCCGTCTGTCCAGTTGCCTTCAAGACCGCTGACAGCTGTGAAGTGCATTTAAAAAATAAACACAGTGCCAGTAAAATACCTCCTCAGTAAGTCAAAGTCTCATGACCTGGCTGTTACACGAGCTGTACGTTCTTTCTGTAGATATCACTTTTTACGGGTCATTTAAAGGGTTTTCTCTTTTCCTTCGCAGGTTAATCTTTAAGTGTTCGTGTGAGACGATGTTCAAGAAAAAGCAGTTACTGTTCGAACATTTCCATCAGAATGCAGACAAACGCGTTACGTGCGTGTTCAAGTGTCCAGAATGCAACTCGGTCTTTCCACAAAAGCAGCTGTTGATGCAGCACTTTAAGGTTAGCAATTATTGTATTTTTTATAAAGAGATATTCTGTATGTTTACCCATTACATACAGACATCATATACATTTATCCACGTACTAGGTTTACCTATATGAAACCTGAAACTTTCATTAACAAAACAAATGGCAAGAAGCTACTCATTTCCATTATTCACATCCAAATCCACGTTTTCTGTTTTGCAGGACGTTCATATAGGTAACATGACAGCAGAGACAGAGAGGAGAAGTAAACAAACAGACAACACTGACCGGCACCAGGATGCTCTTTCCGTCCAACAGCAGAAGAGTCGCAGCCCAGTTAAACACACGGAAAATCCCAGAAAAAAGGCCGAGCAGGACAGCAGACCTCGTGTGAAGCCCACCGGCTGGACGTGTGGAGAGTGTCTCAAGTGGTTCCCTGAACGGGAGTCCTACGTTTCACATGTGAAGACCAACCACGGAAAGGTGAGAGACCATGAATTCCCAAAGATGAAACGTGAGTGTGTTCCGTCGAAACGGTGATGTAGCTGCACACTTAAATTATTTTTTTCTTGGCTCACATATACTTCTGTGTATGAAATGGGGTGTCTTCCTCTGCTGCAACTTCAGTTATCTCAAACTACACGATCACACTCATACTTGTCCAGATTCCACTATAGATATCTGACACTGCAGTATTTTATTATGTTAATTTCTGCTCATATATATTTATTTCAATTTAAATACAATACAGATATTAATGTTGTTGATTGATCTTGATAAATTGTCAATTTTCCATAACTTAACCCAAATTGAACTATTGAACAGTATATATGCTATTTGTGTCCTACTATTTTAGTATCAGCCTGTGTAAATACCCCATGCTGACCGAAATATAAGCGCGTCTATTATGTCAGGTACTCCTGATGATGTGCAGAATCATTTCCTGTGTAGACACACTTAACGTGCTGTGAAACTCTTCTTCTGACGATGGCTTTCAAGTTTCACAATGAGCTTTGATTCTCAGTATGAGCATATTTATTTTGGTCGGCGGCGGGGTAAAATGATTGAACCAATAGATTAAAAATAAAACCCACATTTTCTAGCTTCATACTTGTCATGTAGTCTACGTGGAAAGTATGCAAACATTAGATGGAACAGTATTTTTAGTGGCATTACTGATCAGTCGACCTGTTCTAAGGTACTGTTGTCCTTCTGCTGAAATGAGGAAATGGTGCTGAAGACAGTCTGGGTCCTGAGGTCAGCCTCATCACGTTTTCTTTTTTCAACAGTCAGTGAAGAAGTATCCATGTCGACATTGTGAGCAGTCTTTCAATTCTGCAACCAGTCTGAGAAGACATATTCGAAGTGACCATGATGGAAAAAAGAAAATTTATACTTGTTGGTAAGAAAAATGGACAATTGACTGTTTGCACAGTCTCAAGTTTTTTTTAATCAAATTACCTGAAATATCACCAGGTAATCATTCAAAATTCCACTTCTGTTTCCTGTCTGCACTTCAGGTATTGCACGGATACCAAAACAACATTCACAACGAGTGTCACATTGAAGAACCACATCAGTCTAATGCATGGAATCAAAAATCCTGATCTTGGCCAAATGCCGAAAACAGCTGTCCAAGAATCAAAAAAGGCTTTGGGCAAGGTAGTTTTTTCCCCCCCCCCGACACAAACAACAAAATAATAACTGCTGGCAAAATTCTACATGTGAGTCTTACAACCATCAATTTAAAATGTGTGACTGTGATTTGCAGGGGCTTGTATCAGAAAGACCTGCCGTGATCGCACATAAGGAAGAACGTGATCGCACTTCGGGCATCGGTGCTCCGTCAGCGAAGCGTCTGAAAAGCCAGTTCCGCTGTTCAAAGTGTGGTTTCATCACGGACGACAGGACACAGTTCCAGCAGCACATACCACAGCATAAAACTGATGAAAACACTCCTCAGTGCCTTCACTGTGGCCTGTGTTTCACATCACTACTGTCTCTCAACAGACATCTTTTCATTGTACACAAAGTCAAAGAAGAGGAGAAAAGAAAGCAGGTGGTGGCAGCGGTTCGGGAGTTGGAGCAGGATGATCAGCGAGATGGATCAGCAGATACAGACGAGGGGAGTGACGTGTTGTCGGAGCTAAATGAACCTGAGCCCTCACAGGCAGGAGAGCCAGAAAGTGTGCGCTGTGACACGACTGTGGACTGTAATTTAAAACTGAGCGCTCACTCTCAGACACAAGCAGTCTCCCTCCGGTAGCGAGAGCGACCTCAACACCTCTTTAAAGCTGCTTTAATATCTTCGGTTTTTATTTGAAAGTAACGTGGGATGCTTGACGTTCTGCATGGAGGTGGTACAAAGTGTTGGGGCCTTTTTAATTTTGAAATTTCTCTCAAGTTATTCAGAGGTTGTGCAGTATATTTGTGCAGATCCTTAACATTTAGTAAAGAGCAGTATTTTCATAAGTGAGAGGACAAATGAATATTCATTTTTCACTTGTTTTTATTTAACTTTGCATGTTGATAATATATTAATCTTGCCGTTCAGACATTACTGCACACATAATAACAGATATTTTTCTGTCTGTCATTTTTATTTTCCCAACTGTTTCATCCGCCCTGACAAGAGACTCAGGAATGTCTGTTAGCTTTTATGTTTGATTGATGTAACAGTGAAGGGGTGGATTTTCACCTTTGTAATCGACAGTCATTTTAATTGCTTTAAATGTTGTCTGAAGTATTTAATGCTACACACTATCACCTGAATGGGATTCAGCTTTTACGACGTGACTGTGTTGCAGTTAATTTGCAGTACAAGGTGAGAATTGTAGACACCATTTATTACAAATTTTAGTATAGTTCAGCATTCATTTAAAAAAGATGTATTTCTGTGATCTTGGTAAACAGTTATTTGGAAAGTTATCCTGTGAGATCAGATGCAGGCAGGTAAAGCCTACTGAAGTAAGGCTAGATAAAAGAACAACTTTCGTTTGACTATTTAAACATTCTGAATAGCTTTTTGTTTGATGTTTATTGAATGTGTTTGATTTGTGAGTGCATGTGTTATCGCAGATCTGGCCTTTTATTTTTTTTTATGATTTTCTTTTCTTTTCCTTTTTTTTTTTTTGAATGATTGTTTAGGGGGAACATGGGGAGGTATTGGATGTGTGATGCAGCAGTATTGAAAATACCTCAAATTGCCAGAAGTGTATTTTTCCGGCAAGTGGACAGTCGATGTTATGTCAAATATCAGGGTACATTGTTTTGGATAATCCAGAGCAGGCATGAAAGTGAAGTTTGGTTGCATATCGGAGATAATGTTTTATAAGTCAGGACCTGTTAACGTCAGAGGCGCTCATGATAATAATACTAGTAGGATTAGGGGAGTTTGTTCAGTCCGTGATGAATGAACTGCTTAGGTCAGCCCTCGCGATGGTGGGTACCTTTCGTTTACAGGTCTGGATTTGTAAAGCAGCACTTCTTGTTTTGTATTCAATACATGACAGTTCCTACCTCCATGGTTAATGGCAGTGATTGTTAAATGATGAAAGTATTGGAGGAGTTGCAGGTAATCTCAGTGCAATGTAAAAAAAAAAAAAAAAATAGTAAATGTGTTTTATCCCAGATTATTAAATTTTATAAATTATTTTGGGACTGAACCTAAGGCTATGTGGTCATATTGACTTGACTTGGCAAGTGAACTTTTTCTATTTAAGTGCTATATGAGCTCTTTCATTCTCTTCTTTTTAAGTCCTTAAATTACTACTCTGCAGCTGTTAAAACTGCAGACCTGAAAAGAATGACTTGATCATGACTTGGTCTTTTGTAATGCTCGTTGAAAGATATTTGTACTTTTGATACTGTGTACAGCGAGGACCTGTATTGGGAAGTAACCTGTGTACATACAGTAGCCAATAAACCCTGGATTCACAGCATTTCTTAAGCCATTACATCTATTCAGCATGCAGTGGCCCCTGTGCCTTGCTGTAATGTTTACGTTCAGTACTTACAAATAAATTGGTGCATTTAATTATATATCTGCTCTGTCTTTTCTGCTGTGTGACTGACTTCTTTGTGTATTAAAGCACTGGTATTTAAAGGTATTTGGATGTGATAATTAGAGGTTTGGCAGTGATGTCACGTACTTTGCAACTGTCGATACAAGTCAGAAGGGCACATGACTCTCCAATGTGCATCACTCATCCAATAAGAAACCAACCACAGACGGATGACTTCATCACATTAGAATATTAAGCCCATCCTGTCTCTGTATAACTGTCCATTCCCAAAGTAACAGAAGAGCAGAGATTTTAATTAACCGGCACCAAATTGCGTTGGACAGGTTTGAGGAATGAGAGGCACTTTGACAAAGATCTGCAGAGCAGGACTCCTGTCTTCTTTCATCTTTATCTCATACATTGCTGTGACGTCTTCAATGACGCTTGATCTGACTGAGCTGAGAAATAAAATTTCAAAAATCAAGGTGAATCCGAGGGGTAATCTGTGGGCAACAGGTAAGAGGAATAACACTTTATCTGGCAAATCATGTCATGTTTTTCTGCGCTTTTAAAAAAAATGTTTTTATGTGATTTATTATAATTTTGTGTTCATTAAGGGCATTTCATGGGCAAGAAAAGTGTTGTGGATAGTTCCTTTATGGAGTCTGCCTTTGAAGATGCGAATGTTCCCCCCGAAGTCAGAGCTGTCATTCCTCTCAACCGAATGACTGAAGACCTAGTGGCACTGCTAACCGAGATATTAAAAACTGCCCAACGGAAAAAGGCATTGGACATGTTAGTTTATCATGTTATTATTATTATTATTATTATTATTATTATCATTATTATGCTATTATTGTTGTTGTTGTTTTTAGCTAATCAACTATGTAACTAACTTTTTCTTCCATTCATTTAGGGGAGATGGAGATCCTGCTTGAGGAACACTTGAGCCACAAGTTGTTACACCTTTACAGCCACAACATGAAATCCTCCCGATGAAGAGAAGAATATGTATGTTTTTTAAATGTGACATGTTACAATGACCAATGGGCCAGTTATTTTAAACTTAATATGTATTCTCCCTGTCAATAAACCCGTACTGAAAGCCAGATACAGTTGTCAGACATTTTTTATTTTATTTTGTAATCAGAAACAGAGAATGATGTAATTGATGTGCGTGTTTAATGTCTGTCAAAATAAGACAAAGTCAAATAATAATTTATTTGATATTAAATAATCTCACATAAAAGAATAGCCACATCTGTAAACTCAGTTTAATCCCACTGGTGTTATAGCGCCTCCTGGTGGTCGTTTTGTGAAGTGCCTGCAGTTAAACATATCCGGGTGAAAAAGCCGACATGCTGCTCATCACACTCATGGCTACTTTATTTTGACAACACTCAGTAGTTATGCCTCTGGTAGTGATGTGCGGTTATCCCTGTAGTGGTAAAACACGAAGGGCAGAAGAACTGAAGGTGTACTTTGAACAAAGCTGTGACCGGAAGGTTCATGTTGTGGGAGACGGAGGCCTGGACGTTGACAAAAACACTGTTTACGGAGGCAAGTTAAGCTAGCTAGCTGTCACTCAATTCAGTTTTATTATTACGTGTTAGTAGCTCATAAGTTTTTGTCGATACTCAAAAGTCATGTTAGGAAGTCCGCTTACATGTTTTCTATCCACTAAACCCTACATGTTGTTGTTTTTTTTAAAATATAAACGTAATATTTAACGCTGCTAGATGAGCAACCTCCCGTTGAACCGAGGCTAACTTAGCTGGGAAGATGGTGTGGTGAGTTACAGGGGATCCGGTTAAATCTAAATGAATGTTTGAGCAGCCTTAAATTAATGATTTTTTGGATGGAGTTTGGTGTGAGAGTGTCCTCATCATCCTGCTGTATGATAAATGCTCTTTCTATTAAATTGTGTCACATAACAGGGTTAAAGTTGATAGTCTCTATAGAAAAGACACTACAGTTGTCTCTTATTTTACATGCTGGTAATGCTGCTGTACATCCAGTAGGTATTAGGGTCATATATTTGGTTCACAGCACCATTTTCTCACCACTATTTCAAGAAATTACTGATATCAGCAGTGAATTTTTCAGCAATTTGACTAACAACGAGTCGGGTAGTCAGATAATGGGTGCAATATAAATGTTTGGCAATAATAGATACATTTGTAAAGACAAAATAATTGATTTGCTGTACAAATGTGAAAATTGGCTGCTTTCCTGCGTAATTCAATATAATATATTATGTTCAAAATCAGACAGTCACGTAAACAAGCACAATATTAAGTTTGGTCGTGGAAGTTTTGATGGGCAGTTTTCTCTAAGAAATGTTATACAACATCAAACAGTTAATCTAGAAAAGAAGTGGCAGATCAATTAATTAAATCTTCACAATTTGTTAATTAGACTTCTGCTGCCTGATAACACAGTCGCCACAAAGACTCGACTCCTAGGGAGTGACCTCTGACTTTTGCTTACCCTTGCTGTCATTTAACCGTGTTGGATATTTTGCAGATTCCCAAAAGGAAAAAAATGTGAGAGCATCACTGAAAGCTGCAGTAGAGAGGTGTGTTTTTCAAATCTGTTTTTGGATAACACTCATCAGTGATATTATGCCGACACAATCCTTTTAACATTTGTTTTTTTTTTCTTTTTAGGAAAGTCGGCAAGGATGACATTGTAATTTTGGATTCATTAAATTACATTAAAGGTAAATATTGGCAACAATATGATTCTATGAAGACAGTATGATTTGTTTAATACTTTTACCTTTAAAGTTGAAATAATGTCTTACAGGCTACCGCTATGAACTGTTCTGTCTCATCAAACATGCACAGACACCACACTGTCTGGTAAGTATACAGGAGTAATAAGTAATGGACTTGTAATGTCTAAAAAAAGAGTATTAACCAAACATTAAAACCCTATGCTTTCTTTTGATGAAGGTGTACTGTTTGACATCAGATGAAGTGAGTTCAACATGGAATGCCAACAGAGATGCTGCTGAGCAGTACACCCAGGACATGTGAGTGACAAGCCTTTGCACAACAGTAGAGGTGCATGTCAGTCTCTGGTAGTGTCTTAACCTTAGAATAGATAGATAGATAGATAGATAGATAGATAGATAGAATTACTTGAACTTGAATTAATGATCCCAGACTGGGAAATTATTTAAATAATAAGAATAGGTTATTAAAAATACCTTTACACCAATCACTGTCAAAAATGAACACAATCCAATTCTGTTTCTGTAATTTGCCTGATGCACAGTCCTCTGGTTTGTCTTTTGTAGCTTTGATGCATTAGTGCTGAGGTTTGAAGCTCCAGACTCCAGAAACCGATGGGACAGTCCTCTCTTCACCATCCTGAAAGAGGACTCGCTTCCTTATGTAGCCATTTCTGATGCACTTTTCAAAAGAAAGGCCCCCCCACCTAACCAGTCTACACAGAGTGTAAGGAATGCACACAAACGTTTGCTTTTTTAATGAGGATGTAATATCCAGTAGATGTAGGCATTTCTGACTATTTGATGGTAATATAGATGTTGTTTTTCTCTGCAGCAACCGCTGTCATCTGCAAACTTCTTGTATGAGTTGGACAAGACCACACAAGATGTGTTAATGGTATGTCTTCATACGTTCTTTTAGGTTTTCTGTGAGACTTTTTTTGCTGAAATATGTGTTGATTTCATTCATGTCATATATTTAAATCACCTGCATGGAAAAATGGAGTACAGTCATATAATGAAAAATTTTCATCTTAAACTTTAATCTACAAACATGTAGATTGAAGTCTACGACGCCATGTCAATGCAAAGACAGATAACAAAGGTATCTTTAAGCAGGTGCTACCAGTATTAAACTAGTTAAAACAAAATCAAAGTTGTAATTATGAATGGGAAGCCTTGACTCCTGGAAATGCATTATTCAATCAATCGTTTCCTTGTAGTTTGTAAACCCAGGAATGTTTCCCATGTCTATGTCATGAAATGAGTGTGGCATGAATAGCAAATCTAGAGAACAGAGTGAGTAACGACTTATTGGCTAGTAGCGATTGGCTAGTAGCGATTAACTGAGAAAAAGCACCAAGTAGAGTTTATCTGTGAGCAAATAATTACAGTAAAGAGCTATGGTGTTTACAAAAATACAATAAACAAATACTTTGATCAACATCATGCATGAGGGAAGACATACTGGTCGACGGGGCCTGATAATGTCTAGTTATGTATTGCAGGCAGAGAATGTTGCGTTGTTACATAATAAACAAAGTAATCTTTGTTTTAGCTTCAATGCCCGTCAGCTGGGAAGAGTTATACCTCAGAATATCAATAAAGACAACTGCTCAAAAATGTGGATTACAAAAGTAGAATTTTATTCAACTGAAATAACATTACATTTATTACATATAAGGGGTAAATTACTATTTAAGATGGAAATGGTAGTTGTTTTTTTTTATAATGGAATATCTACATTGGTGTACGGAGGACCATTTTCAACAACCATCGCTCCTGTGTTTCAGCGGCACATTGTGTCAGCTGATCCACATTTGTCATGTTAAAAGGCTAATTGATCATTAGAAAAGGCTTATGCAGTCATGTCAGCACAGCTGAAAACTGTTGTGCTGGTTAAAGCAGTACAATTGCTTTCTATAGGACTAGTTGACTATCTCAAGCAGCAGCAGGTTCGATCATAGAATAGACTGACAAGTGTCAGAAGATAGGCCTTTTTTCTGTCCATTTTCACACTAATTCAGAGAAAATAATGCAAGAAATTACGAAGAAACTGAAGATCTCATTGAACAGTGTGTACTAGTCCCTTCAAAGAACAGCACAAACTGGCTATTTTTTAGAATAGAAAGAGAAGTGGGCGGCCCAGCTTGCGCAATGGAGCAAGAGGACGAGTACATCAGAGTCTCTAGTCTTAGAAACAGACGCCTCACACGTCCTTAACTAGCAGATTAATTTAGTGGTATCCACAAAACACCAGTCTCATTGTTAAAGTTAGAGTTTTGCAAAGAAAAAGCCATATCTGAGACTTGTCAATAAAAGACAAAAGATTAAGATGAGCAAACGCACATTGGACAGAGGAAGACTGTAAAAAAAAAAAAAAAAAAAGTGTGGACGCATGAAATGATGCTTGACACATCTGTTCAAGTGATCTTGAATAAGGACAACTATCATTCTATTTTGTGACGCCAGCATTGACGTCAGAATCTCTGAATGTGTTAGCATGTACCAGTGTGTTTGTAATTGTGATCATATGAACATTTTTGCAGTGCTTTATATCTCAGCCAAGTGAGGAATTGTTGATTTGTGCTGTGCGTGGTAGGACGTTCTTAGCTTTTCTAGCTCTAAATGGTTGACGTAGAGAGTGCCTCATTATTAGTATGTGATTGTGTGTCCTCTTTTGTCATTCCTTTTGCTCCTGTAATTATTTAGCTACCTATTGATGTGTCTGTGATGCGTTTTGTCTGCTAATTACTGTTAGCCAATAAGAAATCAGCTGCTCTGTTCCCTTGATTAACTATTGAGGACACTGTTATTGGCCTGAAACAGTATGTTCTTTGTTGCATTTTCTTCTTGCATTTGTCATTTTTCTAAAGTAAAACTT